>NC_136620.1:20919090-21039090 GCF_933228915.1 Telmatherina bonti | reverse complement strand
AGAAAAAAAACATTAAACATGGCAGGTTTGAAATAACAGAAATAAAACAACAAAAAAGCAAACATTTTTTAAAACTGTGGTTATAACCCAACTTAGCCATTAAAATGTAATGATTCAAAGAAAATAAAATGGTACAGTTTGAAGTATTAGCAGATCACAATTAAAAGTACATTCATACATCTAGAAAACCTTTCAAGGGACATTTGAAAGAAATCTTTGAGAAAATGCTAGATTGTTTTCTTTAACTTCACTAAATCAGCCTCTTTCTGCTGTAGGTCTTCCCTGTATTTGAGCGTTTGACTGGTTGGTTAAAGGGGGAGAGATCCAAACCATCTACCTCTGTCCTCCCCGAAGTAGCTTCATCTGTACAATTCAGAAAATAATAGCTATGATGAGCTAACTTACAGCACAATATATACTGTAATCATCTGGCAATATGTTCATATTAAAATAAAGGTTGGACAAACTGGCTCATGCTAAAAAGGAGAAACTTAAATGCATGTCTAAAGTACTGCGACTTTACAACTGTACAACGAAACAGTTTACAATTATGACTGGCAAATCAAACTATGAGTATAAAAAGCATACATAAACAGGTATACAACATCCTAGTGCATCATAGATGCATCGTGGATCGTACCTTTTTATTCACTGATATGAATAAAAGCATACATTTACAGCTTACCTTTAAAATTTGGTGTTCTCTTACAAGCAGAACCTGTTTTGCTTCTGTACAACAACGGAGACTGAGTGAGGGCCAAAATACCACTTGCAGTCACTGGTTTTCTTATCTTTGAGCTGGGAGATGTCACTGCTGCCAAAAAACAACAAAATAAGTAAAGTGGACCAAAATAGTTCTCAACAGATGCAGAAGTCTGACTGAGTTATAGAAAATACTTGTCCGCAGTCATCACTTCACAGCATTGAAGAAAATATTAGTTTATCAATTGCATAAACTGTATTAGTTCATTATGTTTGCTTATATTTCCATTGAACCATAATTCAAAAGCAATGCCATGAATTTCATTACATTTCTATTACTTTTGTCAATTGTGTATATCAGTAACAGCTTTTTTTCCCTTCTTTAATGGGAGGTTATGGATAAATTTGAGGATGACTCTAAAGGAATAGTAGTGAAAAGGTTATTTGTTCTCAAGAAGAAGAAACTCATTAAGATATTTAGTAATCAAGGCAAGGGTTTTTAAATCAGATCCTCCCTGCTGTGCCAAACTAAAATGTAAAACATGACTCGTCTTCTTGCTGTGAGCAACAACCCAAAGTAGCTTACTCAATAGCCAAATATTTGCAAAGAAAAACCAGCTTTGGAAGCACTTTCAAAACTTGCATTATTCTGAATAAGTAAATAAAGTGGCTTACTTGACTTGACATCCCTGTTTTCTGAAGTCCAGAGGATCTCTTCCTGAGCTTTCTCAAGTTCAGAGGAGTCTGTTTGTTCAGCCAACTTTTCCATCCAGTACATGCCTTCCAGTGGTGACAGAGGAAACACATCTGCTTCTGTTGAGGTTGACTGCTTAACAGTCTCAGTCATTTTTTCTGCTTTGTTGCTTGTGGGCTCATCACTGTCCTCAAAGTCCTGTAACCTACCAACTCCAAGCTCAGCCTCCTCCAGCAACTCCTCCAGCTGCAACTCCCCTTTTAGACCACGATCTTTGATTCCCAACACTCCAATCTGAGCTTTCTTCCTGCGATGCCAGCTATTGAGATTGTCTGGGGTCACTTTCCCCACACTCTGAGGAGAAGGAGTGAGAGGAATGATCTCTGCAATTGCCCTTGGAGACATTGCTGCTGTAGGATGCCGTGTAGGGGTATATGACTGGCAGATATATGTTTGGATGCTTCCACCTTTTCCAGGTGTGCTTTTGGCTGGCGTGACATGAGCACACACAGATGGTGAGACACATCCAGGATCTTTGTGTTTGGAGCATAAAGACAAAGGGCTTTCCAAATGAGGTCTCACACCTACTGAAGGTCCTCCATCTGAAGTGGTATCTGCACTAGTTGAATCTGTACGTTTGATTTTGAGTTTGGGAAGCCCAGACGTCTGCATTTCCAGTTCCACTTGGTAGGTAAGAACATTTGGAGTGCATGTTCCTTTTTGTCTGTGAGGCTTTGCTGCACCTCGAGGAGTTGAAAATCGAGGGGAATCATTTCCGTATCCCAAACGGGCAGCAGCTTCTCTCTGTTGGCGGTCAGGCGTCTGCCGAAAGCCATAGCTTCGGGTAGGTGTATTTTTAAATGGTAGATGTTTAGGGGAAATTGCACGTGACTGACAATCTTCACCAGACACTGATGGTTTCCTTGAAAAGGTAATGTTCATCTTCAGGCCTCCACTATACTGGGTGTTTACAACTGCAGCATCGACTATATCCAAACTATCACTGTCTGTGGTGGCAGAATTACCATGGGAAGAGTCAAATTCCTGCGATTCTGTATGGAGACTAGAGTCAGCTTCAGATAATTGAGATGATTCGGCTTGCATCTCTTCTTTTGTGTGGGACTGAGGATTGTTCTCCAAAAAGTTCTCAGCAGATTCTGTCGTGTTTCTTTGTTCAGATACAAAACTTTCACTGGACTGGGATTTTGAGTTATGCCGACTTAATCTACCTCTTTGACCAGATTTAGTTCTGGTCAAGTGCTCTGCAGACTTTAGAGGAGAATCTGACATCCCTAAAAGATTAGCACCCTCTAGTGGTGAAAATGTTGGCTCACAAGGGGATGTTGCATTTAAACTTTTCCCAGGAGTTCGTCCAGAGCGAGTAATCATTTGGTGAGTAGGACTAGGGGTCTTGACCTGAGTTTTAGTGACGGACTGAAGTGAGATATTCTGGTCTGAAGGCGGTGTCGACAGCTGAGAAAGTGTTTCCAGAACACTAAAAGCATCAATCCTTTCAGGAGTTGGAACTCTGTTGGGATTTTCAGATGACAGTAGGTTTTTCTCTGGAGTCTGAAAGGTCTGTTCCGATATCCTCACTAGGCTTACCTGACAGACCTTATCTGGTGTTTTGAAAATGTCTCTTTTAGTGTTTGTGTTTTGGACAGGACTACTAAATTTCTTGGTTGTTTTCAACTGTTTCAAAGAAGTGCGAGATGCATTACTGGGTGACTCGGGTACTTTGAAAGTAGTGTTGTTCTTATCCACTTGACATTTCTGAGGAGAGGGTGACCACGTAACACTCTTCTTGGGAGTCCTGGACACTGGGCTGTTAAACAGACATAATCCGGAGCTGTGCAGTCCTAAAGCTTTGACAGGAGTCCTGAGAATACCCTTCAAAGGGCTCCTCACTGGGCTTTGTTTAGTAGGTGTTGCTACAAGAAACTCTTTGGCAGGAGATCTGAAAGGACTCCCCCTCAGTGACATCCCAAGTCCAGACCCCCCTGCTATGGGACTCTCTGCAACAGATGAAATGCACATTTTGGACATTCCCGGTGTCCGAGGAGAGAAGTTGCCTAAAACAGTGCTCTCAAATTTGCTGGGTGACTTTGTTGGCGTTTTGCTTGGACTCTGAAGACAAAAATTTCAAGAGAACATACAATGTTAGATATTTATGACATTTAATGGATAAACAGTTAGCAACCAACCAAATTTCACCTGCACTCTTCCCCTTGAGAAAAAAGCATATATAACTATCTGTAGCTAATGATTAAATAAAGAACTTACCTCAAATACACTAGAATCTGTGGACAGTCGAGATCTGGTGGTAGTGACTCCAGCACAACGGTTGGCGTGGCGAATGGGAGATTTAGCAGCCCCAAAAAGAAGATGCATGGGAGACGGAACTGTTTTAACATTGACTTCACAGACTTTACCATCGCTGAGTGAAAGCTGGGATGAAGAAAGAGCTTTCTCCAGGTTGCGGGAGCGAGGTTGAGAACCCAAGTAGAAGGTACTAGAATGTCTCCGAGCAAACTTCTTTATCCTAGGGCTCCTCCTCAAGTCTTATAGAAAACAGAAACACAAAATATATTTAATGTTTTAACTGTACTTTTCATCTGAAAAAAAGATTTAATCAATCTTTAACTGCAAAAGAGCTGGGTTTGAATAAAAAAAAATTGATTTAAATTGATTTTATATATATTATATATATATATATATATTAGGAGTAGGACTTTAAAGCATTAATTATAATTAATTAAAGAAAAACATTGACGCATCAAAATTTTTCAAAACGCATTTAAGTGCGGAACCTTTGTCAGAGCACAATTTCCTGGTATGCCTATTATACTGATGCACACACTACTTCTGCTACTAACTTTGGCCCATTGGCTCTTTATGTAGCGCTGTTTCAGACCTTTCAGTGAGTCTATTTAAAGACCAAAGGAGCATCATTGAGTCTAGTGTCTTGGTCTGGTGGTATCAGGGATTCTTGTTGAGTAACAATAAAAGAACGTGTAGTTTTCTCTTTTCTGTTAACAGCTGCAAAGTCTCCTCTCCCTGCCTCTTCCCCCTTTCCTAAGGACCACAGAATGGGGAGAGGAGCTCGATCCTCATGCAGCTCCACGCTGTTGTCAGAGCAGGATCACCTCTGTTGCATGATAAGACTGAAGTTGATGCTGGTTAATTCGTCCTGGTTTACAGTCAGATATAAATGTCTATTATTGAAGACCGTGGATAAAAACATTTATAAAGTTAAAACTACTGTAACATGTTGTAGACTCTTAATTGGAGAAAAACTGGAGCTGCAGCTGTTAGTTAAAGTATTTGAAGTAACACTTTAACTTTGGGTCTGTTCAGTTTTGGCCAGGATAGTTTCTATTTTGGTTTTTTACTGTTTCAAAGTTAAATTAGGGGGCTTCGTAGCTGCTGCTAACGGAGAAGAGAAAACTACACGTTCTTTTACTGTTACTCATCAAGAATCCCCGATACCACCAGAAAAAGACGCTAGACTTAATGATGCTCTTTTGTCTTTGAATAAACTCACGAAAGGCTCTGAAACATGGCTAAATATATCGCCAATGCAACTAAGTTAGTAGTGGAAGTAGTGTGTGCATCAGTGTAAAAGACGTACCTGGAAATTGTGCTCTGACAAAGGTTCTGTGAAGAAATGCGATTTTTTTTAACGCGTTAATATTTCTGTACTTATATATATATATTTATTTATATATATATATATATATATATATATATATATATATATATATATATATATATATATACACACACACACACACACACACTATTCACAAAAAGTTAGGGATATTCAGCTTTTGGGTGAAATTTCACAACAAGCCTAAAATGCATTCAAACCTGTACAGGTGAACTTAATGTGATCTTCTATAAGCTTTTAAATGCACATGTCCAACTGTTAAATGTTTCAATAAATTTTGCACAAGTTGCTGTTCTCTAACAAGGAGCTTCACGGCAAAAATCACGGCAGGTGTGTGATCCTTGAATTGACCAATAAATTCAATTAGAGCTGGTGTTTAAACAGCTGTCCTCATCATGCTGTTCACATTTTGACATCATGAGACCAAGACGACTCCTAACAATGGAACAACAGTCCCTTGCCATTACGATGCTTCAAACAGGACGTTCTCAGACAGAAGTGGCCACTGAGCTTGGAGTGTCACAGAGTGTCATCAGCAGGTTGCAACAGAGATATCCAGAGACTGGAAGAGTCACAGAAAGGCCTAGAAGTGGACGTCCTTTGGCCACATCCCGTGCTGATGACCGCTACATTGTGAACACTGCCCTGAGAAACCGGATGATGAATGCCACTCAACTCCAGGTACGTTTAAGAGAGGTGAGAGGCACCCAAGTGTCACGTCAGACCATTCAAAACCGTTTCCATCAGCGTGGTCTGCATGCTAGACGACCTGCACGGGTACCTGACCACACCACCAGGCACAGGCATCGTCGTCTTGCATGGGCCAGGGAGCATTTACGCTGGACGAGGAACCAGTGGGCCTCAGTGCTGTTCTCTGATGAAAGTCGATTCACACTGAGCAGAAATGATGGCCGGCAACGATGTTGGAGACGTCAGGGAGAGCGCTATGCATCAGCCACTGTTGTCACCAGGCGAGCTTTTGGTGGTGGCGGTGTTACAGTGTGGGCAGGGGTGTCCACTTGGTACAGAACTGCCCTACACTTTGTGAATGGTACAGTGACAAGCCCATACTACCTGAATAACATCATTAATCCAGTGATTGTGCCCCTACATGAACAGCACAGGCCTAATTTCATCTTCATGGACGACAATGCTCCTGCTCATCGAGGCCGCATCATCAGGGAACGGCTGTTGGAGACTGGTGTACCTCAAATGGAATGGCCTGCACTCTCTCCAGACCTGAATCCCATTGAAAACCTGTGGGATCAGCTGAGCCGTCGTGTAGAGGCTCGAAACCCTGCACCCCAGAACCTCAATGACCTGAGGGCTGCCCTTCAAGAAGAGTGGGATGCCATGCCTCAGCAGGCAATAAGTTGCCTTGTGAACAGCATGAGACGTCGTTGTCAAGCTGTAATTGATGCTCAAGGGCACATGACGAGATATTGAGACGTTCAAATTTTTTGTTGTGGTGTAACTACCATTGTTGTTACCTTTTGTGTTGAATGAATTTTTTGAGATGAGGAAATCAGTAGTGCATCCTTCTCCTTAAATGTCTTACTTTTATGATATTATATCACTGTAGCATGAACATATTGCATTTTCCATAAATTTCACCTGAAAGCCAAATACCCCTAACTTTTTGTGAGTAGTGTATACACACACACACACACACACACACACACCTTCTGCTTTTCCTTTTCCAGTGACAACAGTGACCCTACTCATGCATGAATTGTGTATGAATTGATATAGAATAAAATTTAACTGAAATTGAAATTGAATGAGGTAGTCGTGAATTAAGTCTAATCAGCTCAGAAAATTAACCATCCCTAAATTGCTTTACACAAAATGAAATATATTGAAAATATTTCAATCATATTTAATAACATAAACTATGTTTTTTTTCTCCCATTTTTTAAAGAAGTATTATGTCATTTGCAAATAAAAATACTTAAGAGATACCTTCCACAGGTTTTACTGGTGATTCCTCCACAATGCATTCCTCAGTAATATCAGATCTCCTTTGGGGAAAAATAATCGAATAAAAAATATTAAGCAAAGGTTTTATATTGATCATATATAGCCATCAACTATTGCTTTGTTAATTGATCATTCTTTTAATCACTATAATGATTAAAACTTTCATAAAATAATTAAACATACCTTCTTATTTTTTGCCGGTGTAGGAGGCGACTGGAAACTTGCTTGTGAGGTGGCGTTTCACACACTTTCTTTGTAAGAAGTTTGTGCCTCTCTGAAATTAAGATTACTGCTTGTCATTTTTATTGCTTTCTTTTTTTCACTAGTCTTGTAAAAAACATTAACCTTAAGATGTTTAGCAAAATACTGAAAAACAGAACTGAAATACAGAAACTGAATTTATATCTCAACATGAGTTACAAAGGTTATTTATGTGACTGCATGACACGTTATCTGCTGACCTTCAGATTCATAAGAACGCTTGCGTTTCTGTCCTTCTACAGCTGACACCGATTGGCTCCTTGGCAGTTTTGCTTTTTTTGAGGGGGAAATAATCTCCTGGTTGAACAAGTTTCTTCTTACTTTGGTCACCTCTGTGGATCAGTACAGGAGAATATGTAAAAGACTCAAATGTGCAATTCAGTTATCAGTGTTCTTCTTTCAAGAAGTCAAATGGCATTAATGCATTACAGGTCATTAAATCCATTTACAGAAAAAACAATGATCTTGACTATCTCAGACAATAATCAAAGAAGTTTATTCAAATTTTGTAATTAAATTTCAGCACCAAGCTCAATTAATTTTATTATGAATTTTCTTAACACATTTTGGGTTTGGTTTAAGAATTCCAATTTATAAGGTTGAAAAGCCACAAGGAGGGTGCTGTAATAAGGAAAACTTAAGATCTTTCAAGCAATCTATAGAGGTTCAAATCTTGGGGAAAAGCAGAGTTATGTGGATTCTAGTCTTTTTAACCAAAGAATATAGTTAATTTTACAAGTCTAATTTATAAATACAAAATTTTATTTTACACATACCTTGTGTTTCCTGTTTCTGAGGTTGTGGCTTTGCAACAGGTTTCTCAGAAGCTGCACATGTCGACAATTTGGACTAAAAGCAAACAAACAAGTGTCTGAATTATAAATCTAGAATAAACATGTTAAAATATCTTCTGATGTGCTTATGAATGGTGGGGATCATACAACATACAAAAAACTATTCATAATATACACAAAGCGCATGCGGACTAAGATTGCTTTTACGTTGCACTTTGGTCAATTGAGCTAATCCATTAGAATAATATATCCCGATTCTCACCAAAGTTGGTGCTGCACTAGTATTTAGCAAAAGAGAGGACAAGACCCGACTACAGTGGACTGAGACCTGCGATTGTAGGCGGACCGAGTCGGTTCCTTTGATCCGAATCAGAATTTGATTGGTGCATTTATGTTTCCCCAAACGAAGCAGACTTTCCAAGCAAATGGACTTGGATTCAAATCAGAAAGGCTGATGTGAATGAGCCCTTAGTGTTTACATGTTTATTAATCAAATCTAGAACAGTTAAGAAAAATCAAACTCATTAGCTTAACATCATTAAAGAGAAAGAGAAAGCTGGTTATAGTCTTACTGCTCTTGTATTTTTCTTTGGTATCTCTATTTGACGAAGACTCTGAGATGATTCAGTCATACTGCGATGACGTGTCAACATCCCACTCCTATGACAGAAACAAACCAACTTTAGCCATCCACCAAACAACTTATGTAGATAATTGAACAGAAAATAAAAAAAACCAATCATTTTCCAGTAAACAGTCTCACCTCCTCTTATTGGTTGAGCGATTTCTCAGGTCATGTAGACCATCTGAAACCAGGCTGTATGTTGAGATGGGAGGTGAAGAGGCAGAAGGGGAAATGCTGTCCTTGGCAACTGACTCATCACTGAAGAAGTCAGCAGGAAGAGCAGCCAGCAAAGCTTCAGGTAGCTGAGTACCCAGACTATGGTAGATGTCTGCAAGCACTCTGGGAGCAGCAGTCAGGAACCTGCAGGAAGAATTAGTTTTTAGTTCAATTCTTACAACTAAAGCGGACAAATACAGTTTGGATAAAGGAAAAATCAATGTTCCTCGATTCAAATGCAAGACAAAGACCATGACCGCAATGCGATACCAGGCATAATTTATTGTAATTGCAGCACTTACTCTGGGAGGACCTCATCTTGAAGGAACCTTGCCAGGCAAACTGGATCTTTGGTTAGTGAAATTATTCTGAGCATCTCGGCTGCCTGGAGACACAACGTGTTGGTTACTAACGTACAGCAAGAGATTACTCATTCATATTTTCTGTATTGTTCAACTAGTAGAAACTAACTTTGGGTTTGAAACATCAGGATGACAAATCAGTTCTGCCTCAGTTTAGGTTATGATGACACTTCATTCATTGTAATTCGGTGACAACCAAAAGAGTGTGTTGCTTGTTCAAATGATAAAGCTGTTGGATACACCTACATAGATTATTTAAAAAGCTGGTTATTCTGTTATATGGTGACCCTGATGAATATGACCAGCCTTGATGTGTTAGCCTAACAACATATCTGTTTTATACACAAGTGTAAGTATTATGAATAGCTCACCTCCTCTGCCATCTGATCAACATCCAGTGAGTCAGACTGCTTTGAAACAAAAGGTTTGCACAACTCCAGTCTCAGCACCACTTGCAGTTGGCATCTAAATAAGACATTCCTTGTTACATTCCCAACTCATTCTGTTGGTTTCCTTATATAGGCTAATATGAATTGGCTTTCATTGTTTTCTTCTCTGTCTGTAAAGCGTCTTGAGATGGCATTGCCGTGATTTGACGCTATATAAATAAAGTTGAATTGAATTGAATTGAATAATAGACTCCAAAACTGAGCAGTTTTTATATTTAAACAGTCTAAATTCATTATCTTCAAGAAAGATTGCATTTTTTTAAAGCTAATACTCACTCTCTGACTTTGTTATCAACATCAGCCACTCCATAATGCTGTCGGATTGATTTGCTGGTCTTAAGGAGGTGCTGCTGAACGAACAAGGTGCTGACCTACAATAATAGGTTAAGACAACAGTTTACACATCTTGCTGATGGCTTAAGTATTTCTACATAAGCATACCCATTTTATTAACTTACAAAGACCCTTACAGTTAATCAATAAAGCTTAAATCTGCCAATATGCAAAAATTTACAATTATCATTTAGAAACATTTAAAATAAAAATGCATATTAATCTAAAATAAAGCTAAAGATCTCACCTCCAAGTCTGATTCTGCCACAAAGAAGGTTTTCACGGCAGCGAGAAGCTGTTGGACACTTGCTATGAGGGATGAGTCTCTTTCTGTCAGAGTTTGGTCATAGCTGGTCTTCAGGTAGGTTTGCAGCTCTGCCTCAGTAGAGAAATCTGAACAAAAGAATGAACGAACATTACTTTCTCTGTTTGTATGTAGAACAGATTTTGTTAATGATTCAGGGAGATCACTAAACATAAAGCGGTTACACTTTAAATAATTACATTTATTGTACATGTATAGAGCAACACTCACGAGTAGTATTTGCTCCTCGGGTCTTACTCCTGTCACTTAACCGTCTCTTCCCTGCTCTGTCTCCCACCCTACTCTCAGTCACCTGTTGCTCAGCCTCAGTCTGGTTCTTTTGGGCTTTGACATTCAGGCGTGCCACATTCAGCATTTGTAAAGAACGGCTCATGGTCTTCATCTTTTGCTTCACTGGTGTGCGGTTGGCGCCCCCTTCAGATCAAGACAGGAAGTGATACAAAGGATTAATAAAAAAAAGATTTTATAGCAATTTTTCCGCACAAATATTAAAAATTTGACTTATACAAAATTATAATCTTTATCAATAATGTTTAATGGAAAACACTGACAAACTCTGTTGTTTACTAACGTTTCTTGCCCTTCTTGTTGACTGAGTCCCGTGATGTTTTGTACAGTTCAGACAGACCACCTATCAGTTCCTGCTGATGGACAGATGATTCCCCTTCTTCTCTTTGCTCTGGCACTGCATGCAGCAGCCTACAACAAAACAGTCATCAGCGGCCATTCCCTCTTAAACTAGGTAACATTTATTCATCTTACTTCATTATTACATTGCAAATCAATTAAAGAAGCTATCAAAGAAAGGGCACTTTAAGAGATTGTGAAAGACAATATCTTTAAGAACTTCTCTCTAATGCTAAATGCAGTAACACTTGCCCTTTACAATAGTTTAATATAAACAGAATATTTTCTATTCACTAATTGCAGAGAAAAGTAGGGCCTATAAAACAAATCTCAAAACTGAAGTATCAGCAGGTATATTGTGCAATTAGCAAAAAAAGGAATAGCGTATAGTAAAGGAAATGTGAGAAATAAAACTGTAGTACCTCAATGACTCCATCAAATGAGAGCTCACTCCTGAATGATCTGACTGAGGAAACCAAGTTTCCAAGATGCTTGTTGTCACTGGGCTATGGCTAAATTCCTGCTGAGCCCACTCAGGAATTGGATGATCATTGAATTTATCTGAGGAATTAACATAAGCAAAGACGTGATAAATAATCTAACTGTGCAGATAAAAAAAAGTCTAGCTAAAATCTTATACACTTCATTCCCTTTTTACTAGATACTTTTTGCTGCCTCTTGGCTAGGACTCCCTTGAAAAAGAGGTTTTTAATCTCAATAGGACTTTCCTGGTTGAATAAGGGAAATAAAAAATAATTTAGTACTGTTACAAGTGAAAATGGGGTGCTGAAACTCTGTAATATGCATGTTGCACTTTTGAAAAATAAAAATTCAAGTAAAAAGATATGTTTGCAGGCATTCAAACCTTTTTTCAGACTTAAAATAATTTTCCAGGTTTCAAAACTTTATTTCAGGTTTTCAATTTTCAATAGCGGACTTTCAAGCTTTCAAAAAATATTTTTCCTGTCTCCAATTATGGCAGGATTCATTCATTCATTCAGTCATTCATTATCCTAACTGCTTCATCCGAAAAAGGGTCACGGGGAGGCTGGAGCCTATCCCAGCAGTCTTTGGTCTCGCCAGTCCATCACAGGGCCACACAGAGACAACTCCTCACACTCACTCCTATGGGCAATTTAGAGTAACCAATCGACCTGACATGCATGTCTTTGGATTGTGGGAGGAATCCGGAGTACCCGGAGAGAAGCCATGCATACACAGGGAGAACATGCAAACTCCACACAGAAAGGCCACTGATCAAACCTTGCACCAGCCGAGGATCAAATCAGCAACCATCTTGCTGTGTGGCCACAGTGCTAACCACCATTCTGCCCTATGGCAGGATTCTCATCCCATAGTCAACTGACTCTTTAATATTAAGAGGCTGGAAATTGAGTAAGACATAAATAATTATTTAGTCTCTGTCAGAACCTGAGGTTTAATGTAGTCACTGACTTTTAAGCCACAATATCAACACATCAGATATAATTTGCAAAAGCAGGTCATCCCTGGCATACTCTGACAACTCCTCTCATTAAAAGTGCAGATGCTTTCCCAATGACACCATATTTATGATTCAGGGAGCTCTTTTAAAAATAAAACCTAATGAAAGAATTGGAAAAATTGCCCAAATCTGGGAATGAATACAATAGTAGGGTCTCAACATCAATGAAGCCTCAGCATCTTTCAAGAATTTGTATCTTGGTTTAAATCTGAGATCCATAGCTAAATTATACAGCAATTATCTCTCCAATAAAATTATGAAACATTGAAAAGGCTGCTAAATCAATGAAGAAAAGTTTGAGCTATCTGACCATGTTTCTTGTGACTTATTGCCAAAGAAAAATCAACATAAATAGTATTGTTGGCCTTGTTCTAACACTTACCATTGCCGTCTTCACCATCCTCATTCATGATGTCATAAACTACTCCCAGGACACTGTTAACTACATCTGGCAGGTCAGTAGAGGGTTCGGTTGTGACAGGAACAATCTTCTCTGTCCTGAGGAGTTGTTCATGCTGGGTGATAACTGGCTGGAGAATGGTGAGCAGAGCTGTGGAGTGAGACTGTGGGGAGAAGACAGCTGAATGTGCCAGTCCATTGCAGTACACCTCAGCAAACTGTGGGAAGAAGCAACACATCAAGTGAGTAAATGCACATTAAAACAAAAAGGCTTGAAAAAAATTAAACAAAAAAGGATCTTTTAGTTTTGTACATGATGGAGGTAGATGAACCCTGGTATGCACTTATTCCAAAGGTAACACAACATACAAACCCTGTACCAGCTCCTGTATTCTACAACCAGTTAAAAGAGCTAAACTTTAGAATAAACAATACACATTAGAATAGAAAATGTCTAACTTTTTAAGTGTCCTGATAATAGGTCTGGGCGATTAATTAGACTTTATCTCAATTACAATCTGAGTTTTCAACGATCATGAAAATAAAAGGGTGTGGTTATTTTTCTCTTTGCAGTTTCCTCTCCTGCTGTCTTCAGTTGCTAATAGAGCGTCTCTGGCATTGCAGCGATGTGCTGTAAACTCCTCCCACAGCCGCTTTGGTTTCATTCAGACACTGTTGCCAACTTGCAACTTTTTTTTTGTTAAAAGGGACTAGCGACAAAGCTAGCAACTTTTACTGGAGTTATTAAGAGACTTTTCTTGTGTTTTGGCGACTGACTTGAAGGCACATATTGTTCTGCAGTTACTGTAACGGACGAGCAGCCTGAGCCCATCCCGTTCTAAAGCACTCCCAGGCGGCCAGTCTCAGTTGGCTCTGGCTGCAGGTCAATGTAGAATAACTGCAGTAGGTTGTGGAAGTTCAATACAACATAGTTTATACCATTGTCTGTGACAACTGGCTGCATTATTTTCATGTAAACGCACACACATAGTTCGGTGAGTTAAACACTGTAATATCCCTCTGTTATGGGGTGTCACCATAGCAACGTGTTAATCAGCTGGTGCAGATCAACAGTCTTAACAGGAGAATGAGAGAAACGCACTGTAGCCTGACAGCGGTTGTTTGGCATAAAACGTACATCGAGGCCAACATGAAATATTTCATATACTTCAGCCAATGTTATAGAAAAAAAAATTGTTATAAAATCTTTACTGTGTGGGACCATGGTATAAGACATCACAACGCACAGCGTTGTTTGATCCTTACTTATATTTATCTATTCAGTTTACATCAGTATTTGCACTTTGTCAAGACAAAGCTTCATGTTATTTGTTTGTCTTCTAAAACATATGGAATCCTAAAGACATTTTTTTTTAAATGTCTTTAGGTTTAATGTTAAAAAAATTTATTTTGTTAAAGATAAAAGGATAATCGTGTTAAATAATCGAGATTTCAATTTCAGTCAAAAAAATCGTGATTATAATTTTTGCCATAATCGAGCAGCCCTACCTGATAATGTGAATAAGGACAGTGCCTAGTGGCACATGAATGCACGTGTCTGTATTGCATCAGGGCAGAACCAAACAGAAAGCATGTAAAGAAATGAGATACTATGGAGTAAATAAAATAAATCACAAGCGGTAGAGTTCATATTTCCAGGACAAAGTATAGACCTGTTCTAGAGACAACATAACCTTTAGGCTTTAGTGTTTTGGTAACAGATTGCCTATTGCAGTTGGTTTGTGAAGCAATTCATATATCAGCTTTGTGCCTTTGAGTTAGAATATAGGGCAGTTCATATTTTGATGTAATGTAATAATCCTCAAAGAATATATTTCTGCATTACTTAACAGAAGCTGGAAGTTAACAGATTAAATCACAATAATTCAGAGGAATTGCTATTTTTATTTCCATATTGTTTAGGCCTGATATATCCAATATGGTTCCTGTTCTGTTTGAACAAAATTATGGATAGTGAAGTATGCAAATATAAAACACATGAAAAAGTTATGATCAAACGCGTAAAACTCACTGATGTATACTAGCACAAAAACATATCCGTCAAAGCAAAATTTACTCATTGGTCCTTTACACATTGGCTTCTAGCAATTGTTACAGCCGAGAGCTCCATACTGTCAGCGTTTCAAAGTATCTGAATGGGGCGTGTGTGCCAGGCATCTTTGGTGTGTTCACAACGCATTTAGAATGCGATCAGAGTACACGTTTTGAGGACGTTCTGATGCATACATTCGACCAAATTGGCTTTCCACATACAAAACCACAAAAACGCAGAATATTTTTGTGGAGTCTTTGGCAGTGAACATTTGGATTTGAAAAGATGTGTCCGTATGGTTATGATGGCTATTTAATATATCCTGTGTTTGGAGTGCTGTGTATGTGGAAGGGAGAAGAAAAAAAAGTGTATAGACAAATATGGACATCAGTTTAGGTGCAAATGTGACTCAATATCCAACATAATTAATTTGGGGGCCTCAAATACCGTCTGCAATGCACTTATGCCACTTTTTCTAACATGCTCATCAACCAAACACTAACTTCCTTTATTATCTTTATGGTTTGCGTAAATCTTGAGAGTACTTAAAACTGTGCTGTGCGTGATCTAAGATAACTGGTTAGTAATCCCTGATTTCTGTTGAATTTCTCACAAAATTGGATTACATATTCTATAGCCCATATGAGTGCAAGGTTAAAATCAAGTGCATTTCTTGAGATACAGGTGTTCTGATGAAAACTTAGTTGCAACTAGGATCAGCCTAGGCTCATTACAAACTACCTGTTACCCTTTATATGTTTAACTCAAACTTGTGACTAAATCGTTATGAAGCATTTGTAGGGCTAAATTACTTCTGAAAAAAAGACGGTGCATGATTTGTTTCATTAAGAGAAAGATTGAAACAACAGTAACGTCTTTATGGTTTGAAACTGTCAGACAATATGCACAAAAGCTCCTCTCTTGTGTAAAAAAATGTTGTAATGTTTTGAGGTCTCACCATGTGAAGACTTTGGGCAGAAAGTTCCGTTAAGAGATGCTGGAAGGCAACAGCTTTCTGGTCACTGGAACCCTGAAGCAACCATGACTCAGTGGAGGTCTGTGTCAACGACGAAGCATCCCAGCTTTGTAGCACTACTTTTAGACATACTTCTGCAGACTCCTGGACTAGCCTCTGTCTGCAGGAGACCGGCTCCATCATGACACCACAGTTCTGTGTCACATTCCCTGGTTTCGTGAAAAATACCAAAATATAAATAATGGCAGGATGACTCCATGACTTGATTTTAATGCATCACATTATCACTACCCAATTAGGTTTAAACTCATGCTTGAGTGATGAAGAAATTATTAAGAAATTATTCATAAATTAAAATACAAAGGCAATATGTACAATATACAGTCTCAATATTCTTTTTGTTTATGCATTTAATCTAAACTGCAGATCAAATTAAGAGTATTTTATGAAATATTACTGTGCATAATAGTTTAATTTCCTTACTTGTAATTTTATTTGATCCAATATCAAATTCCTAAAATGGCATCACTCAGGGACGCTAGTAGCCTTTTTATTTCTTAAGAGACTTAAACTAAAGAAACTGACCTTTGTTTTGTATATGTAAGTTAATGAAATACCACAGGTTACCAACCTTGTTCCCACTTCAGGACACCACCAAAAACAGGAAAAACCAGGCAGTAGAGCCTTTGAGAAGACAGGATGAATCCAATGCTGGACTTGAAAGTAAAGGCCTCTTTCAGGATTCCCAAGTCAGATTTGTGATTGCAGCAGAGGTTCAAAAGAGCAACCACAGGGATTATTCTGCCACCCACATGAGTTAGCACCTCAGATAGCTTGTCAGAGCCAAGGTAGTCCTTACACCTCACAATCTGCAAGGAGATAGTGACTATGGCTTATATCTTTTTCGGTGCAGGGTACAGACAGATGTTTAGATCAGTTTATGAATAAATATTGGATACTAGAACCCTGGTTTAGGTTGAGGTTAATGTTTTAAATGAGCAGCAATTTAAAAAAAAACACAAAACCATACTGCTTTTGATTGAATGAATAAACATTCAATTAACATTTCTTGCAACATATGGAGAGCTACTTTGAAATTGAAACTGAATGGATCATTTATTTTGTATAAAATTAGTTATGTACAAATATGTCCTTGCAATATATGAACTTATTATTGCACAGCTTCATGTACTTACCTGATAATGAGAACTAGTGTCAATCCAGTGGAGGATAACATGGCGTTGAAAACACATGTCTTTAAGGCTTTTAGAGATTATATACTCTGTCGCATCTGCAGGGATGTCATCATCTTTTAAAGAAAGGTAGTCCACAAGTTGTGTCCTTGACTGTGGACACTTTGAGACAACAAAAACAAAATTTCTACCATTGCTTGAAATGTCATCTTCCTTTGACAGACTGGATTTGCCCCCATGACTCAACTTCCGGGGCCTGAGCGAAAGTTTTGTTGGAGAGGCGATATCTGGTCTGTCCCACTGGAAGTCCAGTAGAGCCTCTTTCAGAGCATTTTGGACTGAAACGGATTGACTGCATTGCTGCTTCTGATGAGAAGAACAAACCTTATCTTTCACGTCGAACCTCGCTTCAAACTCCTGCTGAAAGTCCTCAAATGTTTTGTGCCGAAGCTCTTTGAAGTCTGATACTCTGGATATGTAGCTGGCAGGACGGCCCGTCTTAGACTGGAAGAATATATAGCCCCAGCGCACTTTTTCAAGTCCATGTCTGTATCCAAAATGCAATAGGATCTGCAAAATTCCCCTTTTAATAAACTGGTTCCTGACATCCTGTCTATCACCTGACTCCTCATCTTCATGATCGAGATCAATAACAAAAACTAAGTTGTGCAGAGGCATGCCGTAACAAACTGCCTCCCGAGTCTTTAGTTTAAAAATATCCCATCAAAACTGATTAGTTTTGGTTAAATGTCAACCAGGTCCGTGTCAGTATCTTAATAAATGCGATTGAACCTACTGCACGATAATAAAAAAAACCCAAAACAATTTAAGTCGGCCAACTTCACATTTCAATGCTAACTACAACATGCTGTTCAACCATTGCTATGCGAACAAGAGGAGCTCAAATGAAAGGAAGTTATACACCGGCTAAATATTAGTTTTTCATGCGACACTGAGCGAAAGTAACTAACCCGAACTTACTTAGCAATTATTAAGAGAGTTTAAAGAGTCCATAGCACATTTCTCAGATACCTTAACTTCATAATCGCCATTTTCAATCCGTCCAGAACCGTTCGCGCTCCTTGAACCGGGATCCACCCCTAAATTCTGATTGGTCCAAAGCTTTAGAAAGCAGAAAACTATTGGTCCAAAAAATAACGCGTTGCCGCACAGCTTGTCTCATGCGAGATTTTATTGGACGAAACTTCTATCTATCAAATTAGGGACTTTATGAAATACAACACCAGGAGAACAAAAAGGACTAAGAAGCACAGTAAGCGTTTAACTTTTAAAGCTACTCGCCAGTCTTTCTTCAATTCATAGATGATTGTGAGGATTTTACTCTCTAATAACTTTTCTGATCTGTAACTCAAACTACGCCAACTGGATTTTTTTTTTACATCCTTAAAAAGGCGTGTAAACGACGTCGAGATTTGGATTTACAGATTAATTAGAAAATTAATTGAAATAAAAATTCATATACATCATACAAACTGTCATACAAACTCGTAGATCCATATAGTTTCCACCAACCATCCAGAGCTCAGCCCATTTGAAGCATCCAGTGCAGTATACCATTAATCAACGAATAAAACTGAAAATTAGTCACCATGTATTTCTGAGTCCATTGCAAATAAATCTCTAATCATTGGGTAGGTGGCCCAGATACAACTTCTTGCACAATTGCAGTGTCTGCTCATCGGTGGCTTTTAAACAGCCCTTTCACTTAATATGATTAATTTAACAAAAACAAACACAACAAAAACTTGATGCCTTTATCTGAATCGCAAACCAACTTTTTAACAATGCAATAATCTAATTGAAGTTCTTGTGAAATCTCAAATGTTCATTCCTGTCACAATACATCACTATTATTGTCAGAAGAACGCCAACTTTTTATCCACACTCCATAAAAACTATAATTTGCCTGAGTTAAAGCATTCAGAGAGCACAAATCTCCACTGAGATATTGTCATTTATTTGTTTTAGTCAATGACTGACAACATTAATTTTTTTAGTTAAAAGCTCTATGATAAAATTATCCCAGTCTCCTATAATATTGTATCCTTTAAAGAAATTTCAAGCAGTGATCTGGAACACCCCTACAATCAAATCACTTCTTATTCCATTTCCTACAAATTTAATCAAAATCCATTAATAGTTTTTTTTAAATATGTTGCTAATAGACAGACAATAATGGGGCTTTAAGTAGTTTCCCTATAACTAAGCTCACTTAGAAAACTAATTATCAAACATATCTGAGATCATCATCAGTGATCTAAACATACAGAAATAAAAAAACAAGCAAAACTTTCTATCAAAAAGATTAAACTCAAATATTTATTTAGATAAAATAAATATGGGTTTTTGAGATGTTTATATGACTGCTTTTCATTTTTACTTACATTTGACTGACTTTTCCAACTTCTTTTGGATCGGGTTTGTATAAAGTTGCCCCACTAGAGATAATTTACTTACTCCAAGTTCCAAGTAAAGGAGTGAAGAAGAGTTTAGAATCTTCATCCCTTATTTCTCTCACGCCCTAAAATGGAAAAGTGCTCACCAAAAATGGTCTTGGATGTGAAAGCCTGGGGAATAACACTGATTTTTCAGTTTCCATGAGACGTTCAGAGAATATAGAATTCACTGTGTGACAAATGCAAAAATTACATGATTTTTTTGAGAATATATTTCTACATTTAAATTCTACAATAACCATTGCAAATTCAGAAATAATATATTTTAAAATTTGTTCTAAATTCGCTGATAAATAAAGAAATTACACAGTTGGCCTATAATATAATGCCGACGTTTGACTAAAATATTAGTGCAGCTGTCTAATTTTCAAACAATGGGAACTGATATAAAAATCTTTGTGCAACACCATGAATGCTCTTTCAACTGCTTTTTCAGAGCAAGTGAACTGTGTCACTCTTCCTTAAACTGAGAAGCAATCTTTAGAAGCTGAGATTGAAGTTGGAGAGATTTGTGTCATCTGTTCTGCACTTTTGCACACATCCGCTCTACAACACCAGAGGGAGATGAAGAGCACAGAAATAAATCTGTTCAATTTACTGACTGTTGCTCATCACAGTGATCACAGGGGTGCTGGAGCCCATCCAGGCTTTCATAGAGTAATAGATAGGGTACACCCTGGACAGGTCACTAGAATTTAGAAATAAAATATGCATGCTGAATGTTCTGGACACTTTGCCCCACGAGACAACTGTGGACCACAGTGTTAGATAGGGATGCTTCTGGGTGGATGGAGCCTGTAAGAAAACTTACACTCTAGAATACACACAGTAGATAAAAAATATTGTTTGCACATGCATGTGCTATTGATAATATATGGATCCAATCAATAGCAGCTCATTAGACCAGGAGTGTCCAGCTCCAGTCCTCAAAGGCCACAATTCTACAGGTCTTCCATATGTTTCTGCTCAAACACACCTGACTCAGATTAATGATTTAATGGCAGAACTTCACAGGCCATTTAATTTGAGTCAGGTGTATTGGAGCAGAGTACACTGAAAGTCTGTAAAACAGCAGTCATCATGGACCAACTTTGTACACACCTGCCTTAAATCTTGTCAGGAACAAGGTTTATATTTATATAAATAGTCAGGGGTGATGATGGCAAATAATGCCAAAAAATTAAAACTAAGAAACACATTTTGTACAATAGTTTAAGAATTTTCTATAACAATTATTTTTTATTCTAACACTTTGTAACAAAGGTTTTTTCAGAGAGAATGAAAACTTCAGTTCAGGATATTCATCCTGAACTGCATCCAAATAGACACCAAACCAAGAAATGGTGTATTACACAGTTAGTATAAATGACAATGGATTAATAAACATAGACTAAAAATGAGATAAAACAATGCATATTCACGATACCACAAACAGGTTGCTTAGCTAAATGTTCTCCAGACTGTGGGTGGAATCACTGAGCAGACACTTTACACAAATTTGAGAGGACTCTTGTTAAAGTTCAAAGATTGTTCCAGATATTAGTTATGCAGACCATGCTGAGAGAGCACATCACTTGAAAAAACTTACCAAGATGGAAATGTGATTTATTTGATGTGACTGAAGTGGGAGTTTTCACTCAGTGCCATTTCATAAACTTTTTATGACTTCAATCACCTTTTAGATAAAACTCCCAGTCTCCTCACACCCGCTTTCTAGATCCTGTTTGTATTACAAACATGTGAAATCATGAGCTTGTTTAGCAGACTCTCAACTGGTTTTGGAGACATTTTGTGATAAGGCACCCCTTAGCATGCTTTTCAAATGTATTAAATCTAAATTTATTGGACAAATATATAAAATAAGATCAGAAAATGTTGGATTGAGTGGAACTATGCATTAGGCATATATTATCACAAGAAAGCTAGGGAGCAAGGAAAAATTCTTGGCAGAATAAAAATGACTGTGATGGACTGGGAACCTGTCCATGGTGTACCCTGCCTCTTGCCCAATGATTGCTGAGATGGACTTCAGCTTCTCCGAGACCCTTGATTGGACTAAGCGGTTAAGAAAATGGAATGGAATGGATTTAAAATTATGTTTTTAAATCAGATCTAACCAAATATTTATCACTTTTTAACTCAGGTTTAACATTGTACTAACTTCTGGGATAACAGACATTCACTGATCCACCATCTCCATTGGCTCACCATGTTGATGGTATCAGCTCCCTTAGCATACTAGAGAATGTCACAATGGCCACATTTACATGGATTTTAAATCTTCTTTAATTCCAAATAAAAGTTAAATCCATTTTAAACTGATGAAAAATGACCATGTAAACCCTTAAGTGGAAATAACAATTCGGAATTAAACCTAATTCCCAAGTATGTGGCTGGTTTACTTTGGAGATGGAGGGAGGTGGAGAAGGAAGAATGGAGGGTGGAGGAGGAATGACCTCCAGGATGGACCCAGGACCCAGGAGCAGGAGCAGGGGCAGGAGCAGCACCTTGTCATTGCTCCTGTCATTCTGAGATTCATTTTACACATGAGATTGTCTTGCTCCTGTGCCTTCTAAAAGAATACCTTTTGGCTCTGAACTCTATCACAATTAGGAGCACCATCAAAACCCTAACCCTCCATTGCATAGAACAGGATAGATCCAACCATGGAATCAAACAGCTGGGTAAAAGTTGAAAAACTTTTTTAGGACAAGACTTAATCTTACAGCTCCTGATGCCCTCCCTGAACCCGTCTACCTTCTGACAAGGTCATGTTTTCACGAAAAACAAAACCAAGATATTTATAGGTACTAGAGTGCATAAGCTGTTTATGCACAAAATAAAAACCATGTTATGCTATGAGGTGCAAACATTTTTGCAGTTTAAATTCTTCTTCTGCAACCAAAGCCAAATGATCAGCATAACATAAAATACTGAGGCATCAGTGCCTATATCCAAATATACTTGTTAAGCCAAATCATTCACACAAAGCGCAAAGAGGGTTGGAGAGAGAACGTCTTCATGTTTAACTCCAAATGAAGTGGGAAACCAATATCCTCAGGTTATATGCGGGCCACAGGAGCCGTTTACAGAGCTTTGACAGATTTAAAAAGGTCTTAAAAATTAATACCAACAGAAAGTAACTTTTATTCGAATCGATCTCTTAACACAATCAAAAGCTTTCTTAAAAAGAACATTACAAACAAAAGTTATTTTGTTTTCCCGTAACCTTGCTCTAATTACGGAGATAAAACATGGATGTGATCAATACAGGCTGTGTTTCCTAAACCCATTCTGCTGATCCACCAGTCATTGGTCTCATATACCTGAAAGAAATACACTGTCCTGCCCAAATAAATAGGAAGCCATTGAAATTTCCTGCAAGTATTTTATGTAATTAAAAAAAAAATCAGTGCGGCAGAAAGCATTATCAGTTATCATATCATCACAGTAGCAGTACATAGATACAAAGCATTAATAAATTATGAATTTTCAGTTTATCTGATGAAAGTTTCATGTTCAAAGGTTGTGTTCCGTTAGCTGAATGGATACAACATCTGCACATTTTCCGTCATGGACTCTTTGTTCTTTTTATCAGATTATTTCCCTTTCATCCTATTACAATGTAACTGCAGACAGATTGTTTTCAGGGGACACTATGCATGTCACAGTATCACTGAATGACCTTTTGAAGGAGCAGGCTGGTTTCCTGTTGGTTTTAAGATTTAAAAGTTTGTTTTTCTGACTAAGTTTGGTTTGGTTCCCACTACAAATCTTAAAAAGTGTGAAGGTTAAATTCTGGACAGATTAAAAAGAGAATTTTCGGAGCAAGACGGCAACTATTGCTGCTTAAAAACGTCAAATGGGATTCAAAATGGATTCAAGTATTTATCTAGTCTTTAGACACATATCAGACTTATAATTGTTAAAAAAAAAAAAAAAACCTCTCTTTTAGCTAGATTTGGGTTATAATCTTACCTTAAACAGATTCCTTTTGTAAAAAAAAATCTTAGTACTTGTGTTGCAGTTCGCGACACAAATTCAGTCATAAGTACTTTCTGAAGGCTAATTGCAGAAACTGGTCTTACTGTGGTGATCTTGCACATTTGTTTATTTCATCTGCAATATTAAAATAGGTTTCAGAAGAAATGAACTAGGCTGGAAAGTGCATTGTAGAAAGTTTGCAAACACAAAACGTTTCAATATTTATTTATATCTGCCATTCACTTCAGAGGACCCACAATTGAGAAAAAATATTTTCTTGTACAAAAAACCATTTGTGTCGAAAAACTCATCAGTAATTAATTTATTTTCTATTTCTTTTAGTCCAATACAGGGTAATTAGGAAGCTGAAGCTTATCCCAATATCGCAATAATTATTACAAGTTGATAACTTGTGTTCATAAGCTACAGCTTATTGATCACTGAGGTTTAAAGTTAGAATGAGCCAATCCAAAATATATTGTTTTTGTACAAACACAGTTAGAAATAAATTAGAGGAAGAGTTACAAATGTATTTTTATGTAATTTGTAAACAATAAATAGAAATATAGGTTCCAAGCAACACTATCTGTATATCCCCTTCACTCTCAAGCGGAAATCTTTGTCCCCCTGAGACTAACTAGGAAGCAGTCGAGTCAATCTTTCTGAGAGTCCTGCAAATGTATTTGATCACTTGATTTTCAGTCCAGCTGCATGTAACCCAAGTAGGTTCTCATCTCAGACCTCCAAAGCAGTGTCTCCATCTGGACATTGCTGCTTAGTTGCAGTTGGATGGAAGTTATGTCATTATTCTCATCACCATGTGGATTAAGAGAGGAGGGTTATTAGCAACAGGAGGGTTGCTCTCCAGCAGCTCTACGTCAGGCTCTTTTCTCAGCAGGCGCAAGGTTGTTGTGGCTGAGCTCACTGATGAAAACCTGACATTACTGAAAGTGCGTCAGCAGCCGAACTTCAGCCATAGGTCAAGTATGTTGAGTGTTGGTATAAGGGTCAGACGTCATCTTATCTTAACAATAATATGTTCTTTTCTCTTTTTTCTTTTTTCTTTTTTTTGTTATTCTTGCTGTCCCTTGTCCACATTTTAACTAAAGACTTTGAGATGGTAATTTATCTCTTCCATGAATGTAGCTGTCATGCTTCAGATTTTGAATGGAACTAAATATTTGAATTGCAAGTTTGATTTGAACATAAACTATTTAAAATCCCCCTCAAAAAAACCCCCCAAAAAAACCAAAGGAATATGCAAGAGAAACAAAATTTCTTCATGTAAATGTGCTGGGAACAAGCTAGCGCTATTACCCATAAAGTAAATAAAAAAAACTTGAATTAAAAAAACAAACAAACAAAAAATATGTATAATTATTATCTATTTTGCGTCAGTATTTTGCAGTAAACTGTTTTTTCTGCTTTTGCTTTTTTTCCCATTGTTGTGCTGTTTTGGTTTGTTTTTAAAGTAAAAAATATAGTGTTTTTTTAGAACTGATTTTTACAGGTATTAGTGGATAATGCACATACCAGTATCTTTTAAAGTCTATTTTCTTTTTAGGCTTTTTCAAAAAGGAAACCAAAAACCAAAAAAAAAAATCAATCAAGATACTTGAAAATATTTATTAAAGTAAATATCACAAATATATGTATAAAGTACAACATACAGAAAAGTATAAAGGTTATAATTTTCTTTGAAAGTCAAAGTGACTAGTAGTCAGAAAGAAAATCAAAATATTACATCTATAACTTGGTTATGAATGAAATGATAAAATAAATAAGACATGTAGACAGGCTGCTCAGGAATCAAAGCAAGAACACTGATTTCATTGACAGTAAGCTTGAAAACAGAGTTCAGAGTCAAGACAAAGCTTTGCAATGATACTCTACTGCTTAAGTGACAGCCAGGTCACTTTCAATGCACAGGAGTTTGCTATTATTTACAGTGTATTAAACCATAATGCTTTTTTAACATTTTTAACAGTCTTTTCTATCGCTGGTCAAGTAGAAAAATCTGGCTTGAAACAGAAATAGTAATCATACTTCAAAATGGAAAAATATCATCTATCTGTCATCTTTCAAGTTTTTTTGCTCAGACATCTACAGTATAAAAGGAATACATTTGAAGAATGGTGTATTTAACACTGCGTCATCAGCTACCTTTACACCCAGCTACCTTTTCCATGTCTGGAAAGCAGTAAATCCAGCCTATGGCAGACGAGTTTACATATATGCATTAGGTGCTGCTTTAGGCTGTATGGTGTCATGTTAGTACTAAATGCAGACTTTTGTATGATAGCAGCGGCTCACACACAAGCAGGCTGGTGGGTAGGCCAGTTTATGTTCAGTTCAGTTGGCCTCCGTCTGAAGTGGCAAGTGAAGAGAAGAGCATAGAATCTTGGAGATGGTATGTCGATCCCCTCACTGGGTGGACTCGGAGTCGCTGGAATCCAGGCTGGCTTGTGTGGATGTAGGGGTGCCGCTGCGGTGAGCAACTGGTAGGCAGTGGAGGGTTTGTGTGCTCCGCCGGAGGTTCTCCAGGGATTGCAAAAAGGAGCGACGTGCCCTCTCTTCCTCGAGAGGGGAAGACCCTTCTTCTTCTACCTCTGCTATCTCAGCAAAGGTGACAGGTTGTGTTTTGAAGCGTGCCTCACGGGGTCGACGAGAACGACTCTTACCCTTTGCTGGGACCTTTGGGACAGGCAGTTGCTGGGGGAACTCCTCCATAGCTGAGGCCATAAGATGAGCTGGCAGGACGTGAAAGCTGGAGGCCTCCATAGCCATCTGACGCACAGCAGCCATGGTCAATGTAAGCCAAATGAAATTAAATCTAACTTAAATCAAATGCAACACAGGATGTAAGAACAGCTGGAAAGAACTTGAGTTCTTCAATCCTCAGAAACAGTCAAACTAGTCTTGTTTTGCTCTTTCAAGAGTTTCGTCTTGATTAAAAAAATATCTTTATCTCAGGGGCAAAAAGCAAGAGTCCATCCAATATCAGGCCAAACAATCAGTCCACAAGCCTCCAAACTCAGGCACACTGAAGGATTTTGTTTTGAGGAAAGACTTCACTTGTCAGCCTCTTGTTTTCTCCCCTCAGTTGTTCTGTTGTCTCTGCCTCTGCAGACTTAGTCCGTCAGTCTCAGTCAGCTGGAGCTAATGCAACAAACTGCTCCAGCTTTCTCTTTTATAACAGCTCACAACCCACGCAGGCGCTCTCTCTCTTTCTCTCTCTTTCTCTCTCTCTCTCTCTCCCTGTGTTTGCCAGGTCCTTCCCACTCTCCCTCTGTCCCTCTCAGTCATGGTTCCGGTCTCTGTAGTTGTCAGCCTCTGAAAATAAACATATAGAAGACAATATCTGTGTGTATGCTGGATGTTGGGACTTTCATAAATTTATTGAAGAGGAAACACAAAGAGATGGTTGCTATTCCAAATTGTAACATTGATCATTCAAGATGTCATTTTGTTTACTCTTGTAGTCTATTTTTATACCCTGAGATGTCACTGTGTATGTATCCTGCCCAATGTAACATTTCCTATGATATTTCACTGTCCAACTGTTTTACTCACCAGGTAGACACAGTAGACATGTGTATGAAAACTACTACATAAACTGCCATATTAGTCACAAACACATTATCATAACTTCTCACAGAAAAATACATGTGTCCAAAGAAAGTTCATATGCTCCATGTGTTTGGAGAAAAACATGGCTGACAGCTGTATGTGTTAAAACTTTAAATATGTACACATGTGGGAGAGAAAAATAGTGAAAGTAACAACAGTCCTTTTGTTGATACAATGTCAATCTCATGTATCACTACAGGTAAGGCGGACATGCAAATTTGCATGTGCAGTGAAAAAGCGATTTCAATACGTGCACCAAGTTTATAGGATATATTCCTTTGAAGTAGCAGCTCAGTAACTAGTAGATACTGAATAAGTACCTTCAATTTAGCTTGAATAATGTCAACGAAGTCTATCATTCTTTACATTTCAGAGCTACCAGATGAATAAAAAAAAAACAAAATCAGATATTTTTTCCTCATCTTTAACTGCTCCTATGTTTGCATTCAAAATTAATAGTTTGATTAATATTATAAGATACATTTTTAATACGCTTCTTTTGTGAACAATCAAACCTCTAGGTTGTAATGCTATGGTAGCGTTTCTCAAAACAGAAGTTTCTGTAACCGATGAAGTCTATTTTAACTTTTTTAGTGGGTTGGGTTGTTATCTGTCCTCATGCTTTAACCCGTTAAAGTTCCCGCCAACAACAAAGAAAGAAGAAAATGTTACTCTGTATTTTTATTTGTTATTCTGATTTTTTTTTTTTTAAATTTTTTAGGCATGTAAACACATCTATATACGTCCTTATTAAGTGTCCAAGTAACAACTGAACCTGTTATTTCGGTCAGACTAAATAAATATTTGTCTGTGAAATGGACAGATTTTACAACATTTGGTAAGACCTGGAGATGGCTCTGTTTGCAGACAAGAGAAAAGCATACAGAGTCCCAGGTGTTCACATAAGATTGGTTTTATATGTAGAAAAAATCAGAGCAGAGAAAAAGAAACTCAAAGACTCACCGTGAGTCCATGTTAGGCCGCAGTCGGTATGTCACATCATCCTAAGTCTTACAGTAATGACTATATTTATCAGTGTCACTGCCAACGGGAGGTTATGTCATGGTCTGCGTAGACTGGCTGGTTCAGTTCACACTGCAGCTCAAATATGTTTTTCTTCCATGTGTGACACAGATCAGATGATGTCTGATTAGTGATCTATTTTGGGACACATTTTCTCATTTTGGATCTGAAATCTAAAAACTATTGCTATGTGAATGCTCAAAAGAAAAAGAAAAAATAGTGGTGAAAAACAACTTGGTTGAACATGTATTAAAAGCAGTATTGGTTCAGAAAGAATAAAAAAGGGCAGGTATACAAAAGCACCTAAAATCACACACAATGTAAAAAAAAAAACCCAAAAAACTAATCCCACCCCAAGTAAAGGATTACACAAAACAGAATTATTTTTAATTATTAATTACATTTATTATATTAAGATGATAATCATAAAATCAAGTTGACGGAAAAATCCCATCATACTCGATCATACCAGTTGCTGTCACAGTTGGCATGGCAACATCAAACAAACCCAGAGAAAAATCTGCGTGTTATCCATACATACTAATATTAACTTTAAGTGTCACCACCATGGATGTGAACATCATTCCCTACGAGTTTTTCTTAGCTGTGTTAGCACAGTTTTCAGGAGTGATGTTATAACTAACATCAGACCCCTGTTTGATCATACATTCCTCTGATGGGACCTCAGGGAGTTGAAATAAGAACAGGCCATCGTGCTTCTCTTCTCCTTCCTACATATAACTTTGCTAATGAAAAATATATCCATTCACATTCAGTCGGGGTTTTTGTTGTGTGAACTTGCAAATTCACCCTTGGTCTATTTTTAAGTAGATCTAATGTCAACAGTGATCAAGCCAGCAGTTGTCAACTGTCATGTGACATCACATGACTCTTTACCATGTCTTTTTGTATGTGTGATATGTGGGCTTTTTTTCTCATATATCATGCATGATGAATGCCTGATTTTTTTTTTACTTTGTACTGTCACCTAGCTGTTTAGCATATGTGTTGTATGACATGCTTGCAGGGCATGGCCAGTGTATGATTTATGAAGCAAGTGGGCCTAAAGCTTCATGTGTGTGTCCTTTGGGATCACTTGTTTTCTTCACAGATGCTGCAAGACTGCATGAGCCGTATGAGGACATAGTTTGGCAAAAACAAAGGTCAGAAAATCTTCCTTTTTGTGTGCGACTCTAAATTTGTAGATAATCTTCCACTTCAAAATACAGGGTAGCTTAGAAATAAAAGCCTTTTTTTTCAATTTTTGCTTGGATAAGTTTGAAGAGGAAGGAAACGGCTGTCTGTTGCAACCATATTTGTTTTAAATAGTCAAAATGAGCAAAGTAAAGGATTAAAGCTAAACAATGCTCCATTGATCAATTGGATAAGCTGTTGTGGTTCCTGCTCTGACCTGTGCTGCAGTGGGTGTGCCTGTTTCCCTGGCAATCAAGTCCACACCAGGTTCTCATCGGGTAATCAGCAGCAGCAGCAAGATAAAAGGCCAGCTCAGTTCACCAGTCATCGCCTGATTGTTGTGTCATCTGCGGTAACAGCTCTCGGCCATTGCAGCGTTTCAGCTTAAGAATTTAAACTGCTTGTTTCACAACTGTCTGTTCTGTCACCAGTGCATGATTCTTGCCTGCCTGCCCGCCAACCTGCCTGCCTGCCCGCCAACCTGCCTGCCTGCCCGTCAACCTGCCTGCCTGCCTGCCCGCCAACCTGCCTGCCTGCCCGTCAACCAGCCTGCCTGCCCGCCAACCTGCCTGCCTGGCCACCTACCATTCTGCCCAGGAGAACAATAAACCTGTCCTAGTATCCACATCCAATCTGCACTTGGGTCCTTGTTTGTCCTACACTACAACATAAGCTGAACTTTTTTTCGGCCTTTCATCAGCCTGTCGTCCCCTTTACATATATATGGAGGGGCTGAGAATGGTCTTGCCAAGATAGCTATAGGTCTGCAAATATATTTGGTGATGTGTCAATTTAAGCACTGCTATACTATTTGTTATGCCTCAACTCCATCATGACATGTGGTCTTTATTTGGATATGATCAGTTTCCAGGGGTTATCCTGGCTGCTGACTTTCTGCATTGTATCCTGTATCCTGCAGCTGATGACATTTCCAGTAGAACAGCTCCAGGGGGGGTGCAAGGACAGAAGCAAATGAGAAATAATCCCCTCCAGTGCTTCCTTTCATAACACATAACAGACAGGCCCCACCCCAAACACAGACTGTCAACTGTGGCACTTGATTTAAAAAAAAAAAAAAAATATATATATATATATAATAAAAGTTTTGTATTGACTTTACAGTTCTACTTATTACCTTTCTTATAAAAGAAATCACACAAAGTGAAAAACAATGAACCAGGGCTTTCCGGTTCATGAAACTATTCTCCCTCTTGTGATAATTCTGTTTTAGCTTCGCCTGCTAAAAAAAACAGGAAAAAACAAACCAGCAAAGTTTTATTCAGCTACTAGTATGGAAAGAATTATTGGTTCCTTTTGAACATAGGCTGAGTAATATGAAAAATTCCCATATGCAGAACACATGAATATTACATATTTATTTTTCCAGTAAAAACTGTCTACAGTATATTTTTAAAGACACTTACTGACAGCAAATAATAAAAAACATCATTCACACAGTGTTCACATAAAATGTCTCCGCTTTCACTAGATTTAATTTTATTGGTGTGCAGCAACTAGAGTGTGTAAATATGTGTGTCATTGGTATGTGGTGGGTAGAGTTGAGTTGCAAGGCTAAATGTCAAGCAGTGGTTAAAGCACTTGCAGCACACTTCACATAGATGGCATATCGGTATCAATATACCATACTCATTACTAATTCCATCTGCCAAGCCAGTTGCAGAGAAAGATAATATAAAGAGTGGACTGCAGAGGTAAAACCAAACGTTAAAGGTATTTGTTGGTTTACTGACTAAATAACTTACGCAATCTTTGGAACAGTTGGACATGCAGAACAAAACAGCCATTTGCAGAAAAGGCTGGTTGACAGGTATAGGTAGAAATATAGGTCACCATGTATGTAGCATGCCACTTGTTCTTGCTGCATTCTTTAAAAAGTCTTTGACTGATATTTTAGATACTGCATTGTCTTGGTCAAGCTTGCAGTTATGAGAATGGCTTGAATTCTTACCAAAACACTATTCAGCAAACATAAAGCTATATGACCATAACATATTATACAGACATTTCTGTTCACATTAAGACAAATCAGGCAACTATGGCAATCCAGTGACTTTATGGTTGCCTGCTCAGGCCTTTTAGAGAAAAACAAACTAATGGAAAAAAAAAACCAAACAACAGCAACATGCAAACTTGATTTATTGTACAAAAAAATGGCATGTCCACCTAAGCACTGACAAGGTTTATTTTTTGTAACTTTTTGGACATGCTGCATATCAGTGTTACCATGGCATAAAGAAGTCATGTTTACGTCAGTCTTGCACTTTTTTAGTGCCTGAAGCAATGCAAACTATTCAAAATGACCTGTGCTATATTTTAGGTCACATTGCCCTACAGCTTTGTTTAAGTTATATCAATGCAGCTTCGTGATAGTGTTTATCTGTGTACACTGTTAACATCAGGAGTGTGTTGAAATAGAAGACAGAAAATTTAGAGAAATGGAAGACGTGTTAAACGTTTAAAGGCACAAAACAGAGAAAATCAGCATAAAAAATAATCACACTAGTAGCGGATCAAGAAAATTTGATATAGGGTGGAGAAAAGAGGTGCAAGAGGTCTTAACAGGGGGACATTGGTTTATAAATGGAGTACTTTTGATCAGATCAAACATTCAGTCAGCATAAAATGTGTCATGTAAACATTTCAGTTTATCAGACTGGCCTCAAGTGGACGAAAAGCTCTGTCTGATCAAGAGGGCGGGGGTTCAGACACATTTGTTTGAACTACAAGATTAGCTCATAACGACATCACTCCTGGTATTGTCAACATTTCCTTTCCATTAAGACATATCTTTTGTTAATTTGTTTGGGATTCATATTTATGTTCAGCCACTTAAACAATAGTTTGTTATTTCGTAAATTTGTGTCCTATAATGTAATTTTTCCCTAAAATGTAAATTTGTTTTCAATGTGTTTATAAAAGACAAATTTGTTCAGGACTTCTTAGCCACTGTAGAAACATGCTCCAACACATCTCATTCAAATGAGTCACTATTGACATTAAACTGCAGTTAACAGACATAAATATTATTTATGCCATTGTTTATACTCTTGTTATTTGTATTGTTGATTTAATTCAGAGACTGACTTTTATTGTGACACCAGGTAAGAACCAAATTAATGTTCCTTGTAGCACAATGCCATTCATGTGTTTAACCTGTTCTTGAAATACAACGCCATATTGGAGGATGGTGCAAGCTGTCAACAGGAATATTTTCTTTCTTTCTTTTTTTCAAGCTACTGCATTCTCTCTTGGTCATGTGGAGCATGCAAAGTGTGTTTCCTTACATTTTTAATAGTATATATTTATAGAACAATTTGCTAAATCCCATGCTATTTGTATTTTTGTGTCTTGACAGTTTTATGGTGGATTTCTTAAGCTGTATCTAAATAAATTCATTAGTGAACAAAAACTGTGGTGTGGTGTTTATCCTGGATGGGAGACACTGTAACTGTCAGTTGCCTTCAGCCGACATTTTGTACATTACACATTTCACTTCAACTTTAAGTGGTAAAACTTCCCTTCCCATCACCTTGACCCCCCCCCCCCCCCCAGCACACATATGTACATCTGCCATTTCATCACATTAAAATGACCTTTCCCTTGTCTTATGTGCTAGATAATCTCCTGTCATAGATTATTTGTTTGGCCTAATGGTGCATCCTGGATGAATTTATTACTTTATTCTGAGTCTTTTTTGCCATATTTGATAGCAGTTTAGTCATCATGGATGCATTGTCACTTACACTGGTAGTGTGTTCCTGTGGTCACAAAGATATGGCACAAAGAAAAGATCTTTAAATTACAGAGTGTTTAAACCTAATGTTTACAGTTTAGAGAGAGGAGCCAAGAACCATGGAGCCAGCACTCAGCATGATCCTCTCTGCAAAAGTGCCTGCAATTATATAAGTGTATAGTTTTTTTGTAACACATAGTTTATTCTGTAAAGTGCAGAGCATTCCTATTTTCAGACTATGACATATGAGAAAATTTTTCATTAATTTCCACATAATGAATTAAATTCAAGTTCATTCAAAAATAATTCATTCTAATGATTGGAATAAGAGAATGGGTGAAAACAAGAAAGTTAGGTAAAAAAGAAGTGGGTAAAACCTATTAAGCAGATTCACAGGGTCAAAAGGTGAGGTACACACCACAGGACACATTCCCAGACTAGCAAATCTCCCTGTACTCACTGTTAGTGGACTCTCTTGTTACCACAGCAACCTAAATGTCAGCAAACTGCAGAACAAGGCAGGATCAAAGCTGTTAAGTCACACCGTAAGTCCCCTTTTTCTAACAATGAACAATGAGAATGCACATCTACTGAACAATTCATTAAAAAGGTATGTGCTGCAGCTAACTCATGTAAGGTTGATATGGAGCCAAAAAGCAAAATTATGCATATGCCTTATGACAAAAACTGCAGTATTGCTGCAGACATGAACTGCAAAATGTTGATCAAGATCTACAGTAAATCAGTATCACATCATCCTATGCTTCTATTTGAGGCCAAGTTAAATAAATACTCTGTGCATAGTTCCATTTTGTAGGAACTCCTCAGCACATAAAAAAATACTGGACAGAGATATGCTTTCTAATTCCACCACATCTATCATATTTGATTAAACCCAACATGCCAAACAAAAACATAACAATATAAGTGAAAAGGGTGGAAAAAGGGCTCAAAAACAACACTGAGCAAAACTCACAAAAAACACATGATTGAAAAAAAAGATGAAATCAAACCAAGGGATAAGGCAGGCAGCAGTCCTGGGCAGTCGGATATCCAAGTTGAGTGGAGAACTTTGGCAACCCTCTGGCACCAGTCCTTAAATACTGAAAGGTGATGATGGAGTGCAGGTGTGCTGACATGCCCAGGGCTGCTGCACAGCCTGGAAAAAGGAAGGCAAAAACAGAAAACAAATTACTACAGGAACAATACACAACCCAAATGGAAAAAATCCAAATCCTGACAGCATTCTGTCTTTTTTTTAAGCTAAGCTATTTTTTCATATTTACATTTATACAACATAAATTTAATGCATGGTATAAAAATGATAATACTGGTAGCTAATCAATTGTCATAAAGAGAAGTTGCTTTATGATTGGATATTTCCGATGAACTTTGATGCACTTTTAAATACTTGGTGAGTCTGCAACATCATAGTTGACTGTCAATACATCTAAAACTGCTACAGAGTTGCCACAGAGACAACAACTCGTCTGAATGTTTGCATTTTGACTAGATGGATTCTTTGTTTTGATTGAGTTTGATCTCAGACTCACAAAAACAGGAACTGATTTACATTGTTGCTGTAGTTTTATATGAAAATGTACACATAGATTAGCAACAAATACAACAGGTAATGCAAGTATAATTTAATCAGTAAATTATTTAACAATAATTCTCTGAGAGTTGGCCTCATTCTCCTTTCATGAAGGGAGCCATTCAGACAACATAGGGACAACAAAGTTATTTATAGGCAGAGACTTGGAGACTGAGAAACATTCCCATCCAGGAACACTGTGTCTGTTTTGCTGCATGGCTACTTGCATTAAATGATGAGTCTCATAGACTGATTTAAGTAGGCTTACATGTTTTTAATTTCCTTTGATTTGCACAAAATGTATCTTCACATATTTTTTGAGCTGAGGTTAATCATTTCATCTTTTGCCAGAAAATGAAAGTTGTTTGGACATGAAGTTGCATTACCCATCTCACTAAATGCAGTTTCATCCAGATCAGCATAAAAGTTGAAATAACTTTTTTGTTTGCACATGAGGGATGAAAAGGTTAAATTCCCATCCAACATGGCAAAAACCCTGAACTTGATTCTTGAACCCTGAACTTGACAATTAGCTTTGTTCTAACTTTGCTCAGAAGTGCTACTTCTGTGTCTGCACTACTGATTCTGAGGGGTAAAATGTGCCCCTTTATGAATCTTCACATAACTGATTTTGGTCACGTGGCTTGTGGCAAGTGATGTGTTGATAAACCTCTCCTCTCAGTGGATCTATATTGATGATGGTTTGGTTGCAGGACTTTCTCTTTAATTATGACTGCATGTGCTGCACCCAAAGTCCAATTAAGATTAATTTTTTAGAATTGGCCTGTGCACTCAGTGCCACCTCTTCTGTGATGCATTACAATGAGCTTGGATGTTCTCAAGATGCTCTTAGTGATGCGTCTGTTAACATGTGATTGATGCCAGTTGCTAAAACTCACACCAGAAAGACGTTGCTCTAGAGGGCAGGGGGCAGGTAGTGAAAACAGTGTCAGGGAAGGAGTGGGATCAGCTGACGTAATGTTTTCCATGATTTCAAACTAAGAACAAACCATTGAAATGAAAACAAGAGGAACTGATACAGGGGCCAGGGCTTTGAACCAAAGAAAGGCGAGTTATATCTCAGGATTATCAGGAGGCTGCTTAGTTTAGATTGAAACTAATAAAAAACTTTGTATGGTATTACAAATACATATGTAAAAAGTAAGATATCCTCTCTTTTGAATGAAAGTCATGCAGATCCTTCTTCTTAAATTGAATTTGTGTGTTATCATCACACTGAAAGAGTTTGTTTTATGTTAAAGAAAAAAACATTGCCTTGCCTTGCCTCCTAGCCCTAGACAACACCATCTACTTTGTCAAGGAAGGAGAAAGCCTGATGAAACCACCAAAGAACTGCTCCACTGGAGTACTCTCCATGGATCAAGATTGAGTGACGGCAGTTGACCTAGAGAGACAGTTAAGGATTGTATCACACATCACCCAAACCAGTTTGAGACCTGACATCACCTTGATCTCAGAGGCAACAAAACAACAGATTCTGTTTAAGTTAACAGTGCCATGAAGAGAGGATGTAGGAGGCACATGAAAGGAAGAGGGAAAAGTACCAAGAGCTGGTGAAGGATTGTTAGATAAACAGTTGGAGAACCAGTGGAGGTGGGCAGTTGGGGATTTGCTAGTCATTCCCTGAGCAGGGCCTATGGCACATTGGGCATAAGAAGAGCTATAGACAACAACATAGAGGCAGCAGAGAGTGCCTCCAGATGGCTCTAGTTGAGGAGGGGAGAGCAGGGGGGTAGGGAAATTTCACTTGGACACAAGTTTGATCAGCCCTGGTCAGGTCACCTGGAGGATGGTGTCTGTTGTCAGACGCAAAACACCCAGTGATGCCAGGACACAACACTGATGATGTGTCCAAGGTGCGTACCAGTAGATGTTTTCTTTTTCTTTTCTGTTTTACATTAAAAAAGCACACAGAAATGACTGAAGTAGGCTTTGATGAAGATAGATTTAAAAGGGAACACTATTCATATTTCTTCTTTTATTAAATTGACTAACGAGAAAGCACATATGAATGTGTTAAGGGAACAGAATATACTTAGCCTTGAATAATATTTTATCAATACATAAAGTCAAAAGATCTCAAATTTCATCTTAAGTCACTGCATCTCCGTCCTAACAAGGCATCAACCAGTGAAACATCTTCAGTCCAGTGAACCTTCAGCTAAATATAAAGTAGGTGATACAACCCTAATCTCTATTGAGAGGTTGATCTCTTTTGAGGCAGCTGTTGTATGACAATCAAAAGAAGACCAGTCCAGATAAATTATACAAAAGAGGTGAAATGTAGATGGATTGAAGAGCAAACTGAAAATGACAAGAGCCATGGGAGAAAGGAGAAAATGAGAGTGCATAGAACAGCATTGGAAACGAAAGAGGTTATTTTTCTCTTTTATTGTGACAAGTGTAAAAAGACAGGATGAAGAACTTTATATAAGCATGTGAGAGGAGAAAAGAAAAAAAAAAGAGTGAAAACAACCAGATGAATGAAAATATAAAGAAGCAGGTGCATGACAGGTTTAGAAAAGATGACATTATGTGGTATACACACGTTTTAAGCTGGGGTGAGGAATAAGAAACAAAAAGGGATATGTGATAATAAAGCTAATAATCATAACTAATGGTATGACAATAGAAATAATGATACTAACAACTTCTTAAATTAAACAGTACGCTCAACCAGCCAAGGGCCATGGGTTGCAGGCTCGAGTAGGTAGGTGAAGTGGATCCCACATCCAACCTGGCTCTGAAAGGAGCTGGGGGAGAGGAAATGTTTTAGTTTGTTCCCAGAGCAGCTCTCTGGAAAATCCCAAGTCTTTTGGTTATATTTATAACCATGCTGTGGACACATACATAAACACAACGTGACCAAATGAAAAGTTAAGCACAGGGGCACTGCTCATACTGCTGTAACAGTAACCTGGTCCCCAGTGGTAAGATATTAATGACCAGTAAATCTCCTGCCTACAAACACAGGGACTTATAGACGGTTTTGTAATGAACCAACACTCAAATGCTGCTCTGGTGGGTTTATAAACAATACAAAAAAATGAGTTTGCAGTTGGCTAATCACCCATACTGTTCAAGCACTTGTAGCTTTCCCATAACACAGCTATGTCAGCCAAGGTTTACCAGCAATGTAGCGACTGTACTGCAAGTTTAAAAAAGAAATCTTAAAATTAACCCTCAGACATATTTGCTGATTTGCAGTCTTGTCCTTTTTTGATGGTAAATAAAATCAATGAAAAACAACATCAGCCCCATTGAAAATGTAAGAACAAATAAAGAAAAGTTATGTAATGAAGGAGGGAAAGGGGTGTATTATTTACAATGACTTAATGTGTTCATGGTGCAGGTTGGGTAAGATCCAGATTTCTATAGGAGATATTAACGGGGGCTGCACGGTGGCGCAGTGGTTAGCACTGTGGCCTCACTGCAAGAAGGTCACTGGTTTGAGCCTTGGCTGGTTTGGTCAGTGGCCTTTCTGTGTGGAGTTTGCATGTTCTCCCCGTGTATGCGTTCTCTCCGGGTACTCCGGCTTCCTCCCACCATCCAAAGACATGCATGATAGGTTAATTGGTCACTCTAAATTGCCCCTAGGAGTGAGTGTGAGCGTTCGTCTCTCTGTGTGGCCCTGCGATGGACTGGCGAGCTGTCCAGGGTGTACCCTGCCTGTCGCCCAAAGCTGGCTGGGATAGGCTCCAGCTTCCCTGCGACCCTGAATTGGAATAAGCGGTTCGGAAAATGAATGATGAATGATGATATTAACGGACTGGGTTTGGTCATTGTAATAGGTTTGGATGCGTGTGGGTCGGTAAAATTGAACCTGTGCTGGACACTGGTCTTGTGGTTCCTAATTTTATTTTGGTATACAGAAAGTTTTTTTTAAAGAAATTAAAAAACATCTATTATATAAATAATATCATAATAAAGAATAAAATTTGAGAATGAAGAGGAGTGCCATATCCAAAGGCTCCCCTTGGCAGCGTAAATTCTTTCAGCACAAATATGGCAGCCAGAGCGTTATTCTGCTGTCATGATGCTGGACAGCAGAGGTAAGAAAAAATTAAAAAGTGTGAGAAGGTCAAGGACTGAATCCACTCTTAGATCTTTTAATGGTCAGGTGCATGAGTACCTGCATGAGCACCGTTATCAGCAAAGCCAGCTGGGCTCAGTAGTACATAGGAAAACCATGCATTTTTAAGACAGTCAGCAGCTAATTCAAGAAAAGTAATCTGAGACTATTTTATGCAGAAAGGAAATCAAACATCGACTCTTCACCACAAAAGCGTTTCAGTTCACTGAACACAATCTCATCTCAGAAAGAAAAACTGTGAAAGTATATTTTATGGTATAAAATAAGTCCATGCTTCTGCAGGTTTCTTCTGAAGAAAGAAAAAGAAACAAAACAAAGTACAAATTTTACAATGAATTTGATCTGTGGGCCACAAATGCCTGCTCAATTGCAAAACTGAATTGACAGCATGGGTGGTTTTCATAATATAAAGTACCAAAACAGCTGCATAAGGCTTTACTGAAGGCACAATTGCCTTAAGTAAAGATGTATTACTTAATATTTATTATACAAGGCTTTCTGTTACCTCATTATAACATTATGTAATTGTAGCATCTGTACATATGGTTATACATTTAGTAAAGAATTAATTCCAGAAAGCAGACAGATCATGACTTTATTACATATGTCATGATTCATTTCAAGTACTATAATCCAGTAAGGTTAAACAGTTTATAAACTGTGCTCATTTCAGACTGATGGCTGGAATTTAGGCGACCACAGTAAACATCGACAGGAAAGTCACTTGGCTGAGGCCTAATTGAATGTGATCCATCCAATGGGAAAACAGCGATAAAAACAGTCTGGAGTACCACAACTTGCAGCTCCCGTAAATCCAAATTCTTCTAGCTCAACACCACAGGTGTCAGGATTTGGAACAAGCACACAGTGTGTGACCCTGGACTGCTGGGCAGCTTGCTTGTTGCTTATCGAGTCAGATTCCAAGCCCCTTTCCATCAAGTGTGGAAAAATGGCAGTAGTAACAAGGCAGAGTTTAGAATGTGGAGAATATAAAGGGGAAAAAACATGTTTAATGTATTTCACAGTAGTTATTGAATGGGAATTCAATAATACATTAGAGTCACTTTATTCATCTGTTCTAAGAGAGGCTCCATGAAAGTGTGTACTGACAGCTGCAACTGAAACATGTCATTTAAAGATAAATATAGAAAATTGTACATTTATAATTAGCAACTTAAGAAAAAAATAATTCTGGAGAACTGCCATATGAAATATGTTAAATAAATAATGATGATAGATGTGCACTAGTAGGAAAAAAAAATCTGTGTGGTGTACCAAAATGCAATTACCATATTTAGCACATCTGTTTTGCCCTGTTTGCCTATAATTCTTATGATTATGAATCTTAAGGACAAACAATTTTCAGGGAGCAACAAGCAACTAGAAATTCACTGGTTCTGGAACATTAAGGCACAGTCTGGTAATTAAATCTAATGTTCAGCCTAAATCCATTTCATGTTGAAAAGCATGATGTTCCTTTTCCTGTACAAAATGTCCCACTCTGTATCCCTGGAGGCCCAATAGCAGGCAGCTAGTGAAAGTTTTACACAGCACAGCACATTTCTCACCTGTACTGCCACATCAGAAGGTCCAGGACCTATTACACAATTTGCTATGTTCAATGTTGGGTTCCCCTAATTAACTCGGTCCCTAAGCATACCTGAAAAGAATAAAATAAATAATTTATTATTATTATTATCATTATTATTATTATTTTAGGCAGTGGAAAGATTTCAGCATGAAAGAACAGTTAAGAAATATCAATGTACCATCAAACAAGTGCAGATTACACAGTTTGAAGTTTGGAAAGTTATATAATGCATTTTTAGGAGATTAACTACCAGTTCTCCAAGGAAAATAAGAATGAATAGGCTGCTGGGAACTCTTGGACAGCAAAGTACCTCAAAAAGTAAGCAAGAATCAGCTATATAAGAGGAAAGAAGGCCAAGTCATCATGCCATATGTCTTATTAGTCATCACATACCGTATTACTGTAATAACCCGGCCAAAGCTAACAGAGTTCATGAGTCCATGTAGATTAAGAAAGTGACTAATATGAAGAAGTCCCATCAGTGGCCAGAAAGACAGCACATGTAAACTATGAGTGCTGAACACAAGAACCATAGAAACCAGTCTTCCACACAGGATCACCGATGAGGGGATGTGCAAACACCATCCATCATGACTCAACATGGTTGTCAAACTTCACAACAACAAAGAAGCTCAAAAAAAAAGAAAAAAAGCCAGGGAGGAAATTGAAAGTTGAAAAGATGTAAGAAGAGGAGGCAACAGTGGTGCCAGATGGCTGTGACCATCAAACTTTGAGAGCAGCTCCAACATCTTCAGAGACGACTGTTTAAAAAAAAAAACTGTCTTTTTTTACAAAAACAGTAAACAAAAATTTAACTGTATACTTGAAAAGATGAAAACATGGTAACTATTGTCTATGTCTACAGTGTGTATGTGTGAAACAACCTGATTACATAACCATGGAATGATGTTTAGTCTTGGGTCTAGTTGATATGAGCAATTCTTGGTTCTTTTTATGGCAGACTTGGCAGTGACTGATGTTGGTACAGACAGCATTGGAACTACTGCAGGACAGTTAGTTCTTGCCAGTTTTCCACTCAGTAAGTACCATGAAATTGTTAAATGAAGCTGCAAAATGTGATCAATCTTCTTCATTTCCAGTTAGTTGTGCAGTTACATCACATCTCACTAAAATTTTGTTTAGGGGGTCCATCTGCTTTGGTGTATACTTAGATGAAGCAATTCATACTACAAAAATAGATATTTGTCAAGTATATTGGTCTCAAGTGGTATGACTGGATCCCTACCAACAAGTTTAAGTTACATAACTGGTGACCTAATGTCTAAATTTACTATAATGTACCTGCAGGAATCACCCAGTGAGATCTTTTACAAGAGATTACTGATCTCTTCTGAATGTTAATTTTCATGTATTAGCTCTGATTTGTTAAAACAACTAAACAAAAAAATTAATAAATAAAATTTTATAAAAGAAAATTTAAAAAACAAACTGGTGACAGCGACTTAAATAACTCCTGTATTTATGTTGGCTATATCCGATTTTTTTTTTTTTTTTTTTAAGAGAAAGAGGTTGTTTTATACCATCATGTTAAATCATTTTTGTAGGGTGAACCCCCAACAGTAACTGAATCTCAGGTGCTTTCTCAGAGCCTGAGCTCATCTAAATAGACCAACACAAAATGAACAACTGTGCAGTGGTCCAAAAAAACAAAACCCGGAAGTCTTCAAAAAATATTAGTTAGACATGGTTACCCGTCCTATTAGTTGTGTCACCATAAACTTAAGATTGCTAGGAGACATGCCATAATGTAATAGCTCTTCCTTCCATATTTGTCCCTCTGTTCTTTATTTTCCATTTATTTATCACAGTATTGGCATCGAAAAGTTGTATTTCTGCTATGACTATTTGTTTCTCTTTGCTGTCCTCTCCGTCTTCATGAAGTTGGGGCACATGGTTGCCCTCAGGTTCTGCAGAGGCTTTTCCCTTCCTGTAAGAGGGGATTTTTTTTCTTTCCATGGTCACCCATCGCCCTGTGCATGCTAAGGATGTGGGTACTACAAGCAATCGACTGATTTTCCTTAGCTGTACAATCTATTTTAGGAATTGGCTAGTAAGAACAATTACAATTTGGACAAATGAGGATTTGTTTTAATTGGATCAAAATGAAGTGGATTGATTATGCCAGTCAAGCGCCCTGAGGCGACTTTGCAGAAATTTAGTACAAATAAAGTGAAGTGAAATAAATTAAGAAAAGCTGGAATTCTGCATCCTCTCTCTTCAGAAGAGAACTATTCAGCTCATGGGTGCCAAGAGATCTTCTGTAAAAGTATAAAAGTGCGCAGCAATATATGCTGTCATTAATATAGCATCTTTATCAGGGTAAATTCTGCTGATTTCAGAAGAATATTGCCAAAACACATTCTGCATATTTAGCAACAGCCTGGATTCATCATACTGAAAATTTAAGAGTAAACTGGTTGGACTGCAGTCAACACCTGTTACTAAAATATTTTGGGGGCAGTGTAAAATAAAATATAACTATTTATTAATGATAAAACTTATGAAATGAAAAATACTTTATTAATCCCCAAAGGGAAATTCAATATATATCAAGCAACATCACACAGTAATTTATAATGGGGCACAATTTACATCAAACGGCAACCTTGGACAAAAGTAAAGTCTATGCAGAAATGCCAAAAATTGCAGCTCCCCCATCATCCACTAGGTCCTGGCTCCAAAACAAGTTCCCAAAGGCTTAAGTGCAGTTTTGCACTGGATGGCTCTGGGCATGTTAAAAATTTCAACTTCACAACAGAAATTAACATGTTTACAGCCTGGTTCAAAAAGACATTTTAGATTTAATGGTTTATCTCCATGACAGACCCCATCTCTGCATGACCTCTTTGCCCATTTTTGTGTGTTCTGGGAGCAATGCCATGTGTGACACTGTTGAGGAGGCCACAGTGGGAACCGGGCACCTAGCTTTACTTCAGCTCCATGACGTCACCTGTAGCACACTACAGGTGACGTCATGGAGACTCCGTCCATCCTTTAAATATTCAGTCGATGGTTTACTCATCTGACAGGAGATATTTGCAACAAACCCAAAAGATCATAAGAAATATATTATATCTAGATGTTTTTATTCATACAGACTGAAACAAGAGTAACAGGAAATGTGTTAGATGCAATCCACTAATAACATCTAGAAGATGTTTTACCATAAGAAAAAAGGAACAAAAATAAGCTTCATGAATGGCTTAATTGAATTCTGAAGTAAACATGTTTCAATAATAAAGAAAAATAAATAGCAGTATTTCACTAAAATTCTGATTTCTTCTTAGGCCACAAAAATACATTTAAAAAAAAATAAAAAAAATCGCCAAACAACAAACAGCAATAACAACAACAAGAATTTTGAAACTGCGTTTGGGCTTTCATGTCTTTGAGATCAACCAATTAACATTCAGGCTGTTTAAATACACAGAAATACTTAGATGAAACAAAAACAAGTCATTTCAGAAATTTTAATGGGAAAAACAAACTTCTAAATGATTACTTGAGTGCTTCTGTAGCATCTTCTGGAAAGGAGCTGATGAAATTGTTCTGTTTCAGTGCTTTTTGAGTAAAGGGTTTGTGTTTTGCTTCTGAAAAATTCTTCACCTTTAAAAAGCAGGTCTTACTCAAATTGACAATTAAATCCAGTTCTGCAAATCATCCAAGTGGCCACTTATCCCTCTCTCTTACTTTTAATAGCAGCTATGTTCTCTCCAAAAAGCTCTCTGTTTTGAGCAAGACACGGTCATTAACATTTTTGACAGTGTTAAAGTGGACGCCATGTACTGTCTGGTTATAACAGACTTTCATAAAGAAACAGCATGCAGACATTAACTTCTTAGACAAAATGTCCAATCTAATATGACAAAGTTTGGCATAAACAAATCAAAACAGATTTGGTTCAAGTTATTCATATTTAGAATCAGGACATACACGATCTTCATCCATTAGAGGTTAGATTTCTACCTTGGAGGCTCCCTGCACAAAACAGAAGGAAACATGTTTCCCTGGAAAAACTCATCATGCATTAGATTTGTTCACAACTCAGCCTGTTTCTTATGACTAAACCACTGTAGACTCTTCCACTTGACTGAGGTGAATCTATGGTTGTTTGGTTGTGAATCGCATCTTGGTGCCTGGCCTGTGGCCCTGTGGCTCTGGGTGGATTGTTCTGAAGGTCAAGTTGATCCGTGGGCCCCTGTCATGATACTCTTTTGCCACTTGATGCTGGTAAGGGTAGAAAAAGAGGGTCATGGTTTTTTTTTGGGTTTTTTTTAACCACAAAGTACTTCAAGCTTAAAAAAAAAAAAAAATTTTCCTAATACATTTATTTTCCAATACAATTTAACTGTCTAAAGCCCAACACGACATTTTATATATACAGTTTCTGACACATTTTCTATTGCTGATTTGCTCAAAATCCTGTTAAACACAATCTTAAACAATGTTAAACACACCTGTTAAACAATTTGTCTTTTACCCCTATTATATACCAAGAAGCAGAAGACTACACCATAGTAATTCCAAACACAGGCATACACGCTCTTACATGTACACCAACAGGCACGCACACACTCTCTTTCATACACACACACACATGCACTTTCCTTCTACACTCAAATCTAAAAAGGAGATAAAAGGTCTTTGTTTTCACTTCAATTACAAAAAGAAAAACCAAGAAAGACTTTAAAAAGTTGTGAATTCTTTTTCAAACAAATGAATTACTTGAAAAATGATCACGACTTAGATTTAGTTAAATATTTGGTGCACTTTTCTACAAAGCTTCCCCTTCTGAGCCAGATGGTTTTGCTGGGCTGCCTTTGAATGCAATAACAGAGGGAGGATTAATGGTTCTAATGATCTTCTCTCTCTGGAGTGCAACGTTTGCCGAGATACTGGGGGTGGTGTCACTATAAAACACCTGTGACCTTATCCTTTTTTTGTTTTACACATCAAACTCCTTTCACTCTGTCTGTCTTTATTCTTCTGCCCTTTAAGCCATTATTCTACTACTACAATGGTTTAGTAGGGGAAAATGGTGGACTTGAGAATGGTTGACAGCCCAGGAAAATCATATTTTCATGTTTTTTTGGTGACAGGAAGTGAGTGCATACTTATGGTTTTGTATATACACACCAACACAGTCACTGATGCTGATGGCTTTTGTCACCATTCATTATTGCTTTACTTCGAGATGTTTCTTCTGTAATGCCCCCTTTTTCTGTAAATGGATCACATACATTTAAAATATCTATATTCCATAAAAATATAAGTAGAATACTTGCCTTTTTATATTACAAGCATTTTTTTTTACAAAACAAGATCCGTTTTCCTCAGATTGACATGCATGAATCATTGTCTGCATCTTATGCACCTGAATTTTTGCCGTTTCTGTCACACAGAAATATTTTTTAACAATATGGGTTCATTTTTTTTAGCATAAGTAAAGCTTTTATCTATTTTCCAAACAGAATATATTTTATATTAATAAAACTCCATTTTTTGTCATACAATATAAAATACTTTTACTGCCAAGTGTGGCCCATGTTATTCTCATCAGACTCAAACTCTTTATGAAACACTAAGGCTCTAATGTTATATAAAGTAAGTTAATGTCTCTGATTGTAATATAAATTACACTCGTATCAAGCTGAAGCTCTTCTCTTCACTTCAGGATTCTTCATCTGGGAGCATCAAACAAATGCTCCCATATCACACAGGTAAAATGAAGTTTTAATCTCATGACTATTTACAATAAAAGTGCAAAGTTAGATGAGGGAACTGCTTATATGAAAAGGACTCTTGATAACTGTGAAGGACAGTGGAGAACAGTTTTATCTGGTAAATGTCACAATTACAGACAAGTATTTAAAAATGTAACTGTTACCAAACTGGTCCAGCACAAAAAAACTGAACAAAGGCTTGAAAGGCTCTCTAGAAATTTTTTTTTTTTGTGCTACTAACAGAATGATTATCATTATATAACAGGATTATAAACAATTATTAAGGGAATCTACAGTAAGGCTGTTTCTCTGTTGTAACAATGCTTCTGAAGAACAAATCTTACACTCTTGGCAAACCCGTTTATTTCTCTTTTGAATAGGACCACTTTTGAAAAATACGTTTGTGAGATGAGTAGCAGAGTTGAGGATGAGGGCTAGATCCATGAAAAACCTTTATTTATATTTCAACACAATATTTAGTAGTTCAATGATTTTTGAAAAATATAAATGTTGGTTACAAATCATAAATTTCAGCTGGAACAAACTTTAGATTAATCAGTTTCTATTTAAACAACTCTTGTAACAATAAAGCTTAGTGAAAGTCAAACAGTGGAGGAGACATTCGACTTAAAGAAAATCAGACAGACACTAACCATCCACACACCATTGCTTTTTTCCTGTTCTTGGAGAATTGATTAGGTAAAAAGTTGGCACTTTATGTGTGTTGATTTCTTATCCTGCAACCAATCCTGCTCCATGGCAGGTTAGGTTTCTAGCATCCCAGTAAGAAATAATAACCAAAGGAGCTAAACTTGATGTTACTTAGACCACCAATTTTGCTCAGCATAGTAAAGGTCCAAGTGTGAAATAGATCACATAAATCTGCTGCATTTGGACTCTGTGACCTTTATGGACTCCCCCCCCCCCCAGACCTCTACGGTAATGCACATTGCACATATTTGTATTTGACAGCCGTGCATGTTTGAAAGATACAAGCAGAAGAAAACCTATTAAACCATAAATAAAACACAGCGCTTATAGATGTTTTTAAAAATAAATTTTAAGAAATTCTAAGACAAAAACAAGAATATGAAGATGACAAAGAGCATTAATTCCACCAGAAGATCAGATTGGGGATACCCACCTGCCAATCATCCTGTGTTGCTCCTTCCATGAGCAGAAGAGTCCCATGACTCAGAGGAATCCGAATCCGCTCCACGTAAGTATAGTCACCGTTCTCTTCCTAGAATTCAACAAAAATAATGACAAATGTTCACAAGTCATCACAGTAACAAAAGCTAATCTTTTTATAGAATCATAATAAAATGCAAATACATGTCAACTGAACTAAAGAAGCTTCTGCTCTATAAAAAAAAAAAAAAAAAAAAAAGTCAAATTTGACAATAATGATACAGAGGTCCTTCATTATTTTTCTGAGACTAAACACAAGCTGTTGATAATGCCTTTTATTCTATTTAATTTGTATTAAGATTTGTACATCAGTTTTGCATTTCCTATGAGGCATGTACTGGAAGTAAAAGAAAGTTTTCCAAACTGTGAGCCAACTCTTTCTAGACCCGAACAGAGACTAAATAGGTCAGAAACAGTGGCTTCAGATTACATGGGCCACAGTAAGCACTTTATATTATTTAAATGCTAGTTTTAGAACGATTTAAGACAATATTTAGATATTCATAACTCTGAGGCATAACATACAGCATCTATCCTTATGTAGAATATATTTGAAACATGATGCAGCCCCTGTTTAAATACAAACATGCAGGTTTATGGAGTTAAGTAGACCATTTTCTCACAGGTGGAGGCTGCTTGCGGAGGCTGAAGACTCTTGTGTCACCCAAACTGAGTGAGGCTATGGTAGGTTTGTCACCCAAGGAGGCCTCATCGTCGCTGTGCCAGCTGATGCTGTCATGCCCATCACGATATAAATTACACAGCAGGGAGTTGAAGCTACATCCACTCATCTGCTCCACTGCATTGCGAAGGGTTACCAGCAATGGATGCCACTATCAAGAAGGAAAATAAGAAAAACTTATGAAAGCACATTTAGGGATTAAACACCACTGAATGAAAAGGGTCACAGTGAAAGTTAATGCAACAGATTCAAAATGATAAAACAAATGTACATACAGAAATGAAAAATAAAAAAAAACAAAAAACAAAAAACACTCCAGCATAAAATAAAAGTCAGAAAGATACTGTGGGACAATATGTTCCTTTGCATCATGATGCAATTATCTGACCTCTGCGTTGGCAGGCATAGTGGAGCGAGCATACGTATATGGCAGCTCCCCGTACCAGCAAGTCAGCCTGGGCTCTTCATATGCCTCACCTAGCCGCCACACCCACACCCACACACCCACACACCCACACACACACACACACACACACACACACACACACACACACACACACACACACACACAATATTAAAGCCAAAAGTAGTTTTTATTTCTATAACTTCTCTTTAATCAGATAAGTCAATAATGAACCTTTTTTTTTTTTTTTTTTTTTGCAATGAGTTGACCCTAAGGAATTTAATCAGAACTACTGTGTTAATGCTGTTTTGCATGGCAATCATCAAAACAAGTAAAAACATAAAAAAAAATTTAAAAAAAACCTGTGAGATCACTGCAGAGACTAGAAATATGTTTTGGGATATTTTTAGAATAGCGCGCGCGCACACACACACACACACACACACACACACACACACACACACACACACACATACATACACACATACACATATATATAAGAGAAAGCAGCTTTATATGACTTCAAGTGAGAGACAAAAAGGATCAATCCCTATGATGCATTATTAACTGAACAATAATCACTTCCAGGAGTGAAAATGGAGAAAATTTCTTCTTATTGTTTACCTTCCCAGTGTGAACACACAGATCCAATAATCATCTTCTCTCAGCACAGTTTATTTCAAGCAGAAATTATCGTGTAAACATCTTAATCTAAATCTAATTTATCTGTGTCAGTTTGCCTCTGTGGGTCTGGGTGCATCTTTCTTTCTGTAGCAACAACTGGCTCTCTTCCAAGAAACAATTCTCAGCCATTAGTGTATTTTGGCTGGTCTGCTGGTGCAGGAACACAATGAAACCAAAGCAAACAACTTGATCAGTCATTAGTAATAATGGGACTGAATTATTCTGGGCCTATGGAGCTAATATTTAGAAATATGCATAGTCATTTGTCAGCTGTCGAAAGCTATAACTATTTCCATAAAAAAATGTTATCAGAAGAAAATTCTTTTGTTTAGAGTCCTGAGATGCCTGGAAGAATTGCGTTTTAAAAGGCTGCTTTAAAACAGGACAGGATAAATAAATCTCTTCCATCACCCAAATGTCAGGTGACTTTGTTGACAAACTGAAGAATGATGAAAAAAAGATTACATAATGTGTCTATGGGCAGTGTTTAGAAATTGCAGCCCTCGTCTGCATCACACTGTTTGTCTGCCATGGAGCTATCACAGAATAGCACACAAGATGGATGAGAGCCAGCTGAGAGAAAAGGCAATCCCTGAGACAAAGTGTGGCTTCAGCTCAACATGCTCATTGTATATAGTTTGAGTACAATGTGCAAGTCTTTTTTCCCTTCTAACTGACGTATCAGTCGTTTCAAGTAAATACAAATTACCACCATGCATTGAGAGAAGCTTGTGAAGAACTTGGAAATTTTCTCACAGTATGTGTGTGTACTAACTAATGAGTGTACAAACTTAATAAAACTTACATGAATACAAAACAATGATCAATACATAAAACGTAAAACCATCAACAAATTTATATTTAATATGCAAAATAAAAACCTCTAGAATATGTTGACTGTGAAAATCTAATGAAACAAAATTAAACATAAGAACAAGTAGCTGCCATTTGACCTTTGGTTTAGAAGCCACAAGCTCGCCCTTCACTGTTTGCATTGTGCTTATTGTGAAGTAGGTGGCGCTCACCCTGTCTGTAGTTGGTCTTCTGGGACCAGGGGAGCTCTCCTAGCAGTTTACTAAACATCCAGTCAGCCTCTTCTTGGGAAATAAACCCAGGACGCAGACGTAGTCTGGATGCATTGAAAGAAAAACAAAAACAAGGAGAAAAAAAACAAGAGTACTTGGTATCACTGAAAAACAAGATGTTTTCTAGATTCATGCTTATATTAAATCAGACCTTGTCAAATCACAATGCTGCTAACATAAGTTTATTAATAAATTGTAGATTTTTTATATATTACAATATTAAAATAATGAACCTGGCCCTTATATCAAAAAGGGTATTTAAAATCTTAAAACAACAAAATCACATGACTTATTACAAAATCATTATTCAGTGAAGAAGACCTTTATTCCTAAACCAAAAAGCAGAAGCATGGAAAAAAAAACACCCTTTTTGTTTCATAGTTTATAAAACCATCTTTTGCAGAAGTGTTTTTAAGTTTTTCAAGACATAAGTGTTTTGCATGGCTGTGTAGGGATTTTGGCCCACTCTGAACAGCTGTCTGACATTTAACTGAGCCAGTGCAAAATATTCATTCTTTCCCTTTCTTTGCTTTTTTGACTATTGTCTATAGGATAAAATTGTTTAGTTTCATGAATTGATTAGAACAAAACTTTCTGATGTCAGGTAGACGGCCTTGTATTTGACTCTTAACATACTTTGTTATATAAAGAAGCTCATAGCCAGCACAAGGACTGCAAGGTGTCCAGGATCTGTGGCCAAAAATCAAGCCCAAATCATCACCTGTCAACACCATGCTAATATGCTTTGTTAAGTTTTCACCAAATATTATATGCATTCATACCAGACATCTCCACACAGAAAGGTCACTGTTCAAACGTGCTCCGGCCGAAGCTCAAACCAGCTACCTTTTTGCTTTGAGGTCAGAGTGCTAACCACTACACCACGGAGCAGCTCTGTTGTGCTGCTTACTCCAAAATGGCATAGCCCCAAAACACTCCAAAAGAAAAGTATGTAGCTGCTGTGCAAAAATAAAATAGTTGTTGAGTTCACTGTGTCAAACTGACTTTAAGGAAGACTGGCACACATAAAAATCAAAGTGGGTAAAAAAAAAAAGACTATTCCACTAAAAGACGCTACTCCAATTTTTATAATTGAGTGTGTAACATATAAGAGTAACTCTGTTGCGGTCATAGTTTTAGAGAGCAAGAAAGAGAGAAAGCTTTTCGTAAAATCAATCCCCTTTTAAATGCAAACAATCCAAATAATTACAATTTTTTTTTTAGTAACAGACAACAGATTTTGTCGAACCCCAAACAATAAGACATCTAATTATTAAGAACTTTACTCTTTTAAGTAACTGAATAGAAAACTAATTTTATGTGTAATTACTGCCATCTACTGGACTTAATTTGCTTAATCTTTACAACACAGGATAGTTAGGAGCAATGCTACTGTAGTTTTAATATAAATAGGATTTATTCTAATGCTTTAATTAGATTGAACTTATCATTTATGCTTTCAAATGAAAAATACGAGCTTTAATAACACTGTACTCACTGGGATACTCCTGATGGTCCATGGCTGATTTCATAATCACCCATTTTCCTGTCAAAAGCACACTTATTTAGTTTAGTTTCCCTGTGTTTACTATAAAACCAGGTTAGACTCCAAAGGATCATAAGATTATAAAACACAATAATTGAAGAAAAAGTCAATCATTTTTAGAGATATACACTTAGGTTAGCAATGAATAACTTACTCTATCACCCTTTCTGGTGGAACGTCTCTAACCTCCTGCAATGAATAAAATGCAAATGAAGAGAATCAATAGTCTTAGGTTTATAACCATACAAATTGCAAAAATTGATATAACAGTTTACCTTGGTGGGTTGGTGAAACTCAAAGGTTTTAGAGGTTTTCTGGTTACCAGATCCCCAAGACCCAGAGACTGTGTTAGCATTTTTTGACAGATTATTGTTTGGGACTATAGGTCTACCAGCTTAAACAAAGAAACAAGAAACAGAGAAAAACAAAATCACTTGACTTGCAGTGAATGAGTTAAAATCTAAATCATTTTCAGATTTTGTGAGAGACATGCATAAGGAGTTGCATATGACTCAATATAAACTACACCTTAAATTACCTGTTGGACCTGACTGTTTTGGCATTTGTTTGGCCCAGGAGCCCTGGACTCGTGCACGCTGACGCTTATCTGACATCACATCAGTTTTGGGGTATCAGAAAACTGATGGGTTCATCAACATGGAAACAAATTCCCCATTAAGAAAAAATAAAATCAGCACAAGCTGTCTTCCATCATTCCCAAGACCATTTTTTATCATAATAATCATAACAAAAACAACAACAATAATAAAATGAATAATAACAATAATTATTATCGTCACTATTATACTAAAGTGGTAGGAGGATTTCTATGTATTCCTGCTTACAAAACACCTGACTCCAATTAAATGGAATTAGCAGCCTATCGGGTTTGGCACAATGACTCATTACTTTAAGCCAGGTTTGTTGGACCAGGAATACATGGAAAACCTGCTGGATTATAGCTCTCGTAGAACTGTAATGAGAAACCCAAGTCTCTGGCTTCCTGTGAGAATATGGGATCTTTTTTAACACTCTTGAGAGGGAAAAGTTTATCAGTGTCATCCTGTCCTCCCAAATCAGTAACATATAAATAATTGTACGTAGTATTATTACCTAATGTGAATTTATGTGTTATGTGTGGAGACAATTTTTAGTTGAGGTTCTGTCTCGTCTGGTGGGGTGATTAGTTATGTGCGTTTCTGTATCACTTTATAACAAGTTTTTTACTTAGCATGTGGGTTTAATGAATATGAACTTTGTTGGTTCCAAATATTTTCATTTCTACACTCACAGTAAACACGGTTGTGAGTACTTAAAAAGTCTGCCCATCATTAGCTATATGATTTCGGAAGCTTTAACTTAAAGAATATCTGAAGAAAAATACCAAATCTTTTCTTAGTTCATTTTAGTTAAGATTAACCTGTTTGTTCAGTAGCCTAAAGGTGAGATAAACCAAGGCTTAAAGTTAAATTAAAACTACAAATAAATTACATTTTCCACAATAAAGTATTACGGCTATAAATGTGTTTAAGTTTAACAAACATTTTCATTAACTCACCTAAAATGCCACTTAAAACTTGAGAGTAATGAGGAAACGACGACCAGTTAACTGGCAGCCATGACTAGTGAGTTACAGAAAAACGCGTCCTACCGCAACACACACTTGAAATGAGTTCCACCCCGTCTTTTGCCTATATAAGGAAGGGAAAGCAAGTTCATTTGTATAGTAGATTTTATGTACAAAACAATTTAGGCGTTTACATAAAACATTTAAAGCATTAGACGGTTCTTAACAAAGAACTGTATTATAAATTATCTTTTTAAAAAATGTTTGGGTACATTCGGTTTTCTGTACATGTTGAAGCTTCATTTTTAGCTTAGGTTTATAATTTTTAATTTTATTAAACTTTATTCCCTACGATGGACTGGCGAGCTGTCCAGGGTGTACCTTGCCTTTCGCCCAAAGACTGCTGGGATGGCTCCCCAAACAATAAGACATCTGATTATTAAAAACTTTACTCTTAAGTAACTGAATAGAAAACTAATTTTATGTGTAATTACTGCTATCTACTGGACTTAATTTGTTTAATCTTTACAACACAGGATAGTTAGGAGCAATGCTACTGTAGTTCTAATATAAATATGATTTATTCTAATGCTTTAATTAGATTTAACTTATCATTTATGCTTTCAAATGAAAAATACGATGAGCTTTTAATAACACTGTACTCACTGGGATACTCCTGATGGTCCATGGCTGATTTCATAATCAGCCACAACCCTGAATTGGATTAAGCGGTTAGGAAAATGAATGAATGATTGAAACTTTATTCCTCAAGCTTGCATTCCAAGGTTCAAAATTGCTTGTACATTAGTTTGTTTCATTATCGTTTGCTAGCCATCTCCTCCACATGAACTTGAATTAATGTTTATTGAAAGACAACTGGAGTCTGGATTTTGGATGATGGGGGGGGTCTATAGTAATACCAATTATTTGTCCTTGACTTTTACTTGCCAGCTATTTGAATATAAGGCTTTCCCTTATGAGCATGGTATATGGCAGTGTACCAGTTCTTTTACTTCTATTGCAGCAATGCCAATACTTTAACTGGATCTTGTATTTGTGTTAAATATTTTTTTCTTGATGCTATAATATGCATTGGATGAAAAAGCTTGCCATCCACTTTTGGAAGAACTGTCATATCAGTCCTCATCTTCCACATTCTTAAGTGTCCTTGGAAGTGATACTGAACCACAAGTTTCTGTCTACTAGCGCCAAGTCTAGGAATGGAATGGGTTAATGTAAAGCAGGGCTTTGTGGTCTTCACATAAAGAAAGCATGCCTTTTTTTTTTTTTATTATAGCTTTTATTAACAAACAGTAGAAAACAAGTTGTCATCTGCAGAAAAAAAAATGTAAACAGTGCATTATATATGAAGATTTTTCCCATTTCCATGCATATAAAAAGACTTCAGAAAAACATTTATGAAACCAATTAAGGCACAGATCAGATCACATATGAGGTACTGAATTGATAATATATTTTTAAAAAATCCCCCATTTTAAATCATTTTAACAAGAATAAAGATACATTTGAACTAATCATTGCATGTTGAACCACAGCCAGTTTAATAAATTCTCAAAATTTAATGCTAAAACTTAAACTGGAGGGACATTGGCTACATATCAAGCAGCATTTTGTAACCATGTCAAATCATATCAGACCACAGAAAAGTATATTTAGCAAACATTGTTATAAAGGAAGAAATAAAAGAGAAACCAAGAATTTGTAGAGGCAGTTGATTAGATCTAGTCATAAATGAACCTACCAAGTACCCCGTCACTGAATCTGACCATTTCCAGCAATATTGTCATGAGAAAGGCACTGTTGAACAATGACAAACTTAAAACAAGTGATGAACCACAGGAACCAACACAACCACCCGACAATCATAATGTGTTTTTTTTTCCTCTAAGGTCTGGGTTTGGCTCATTTGTTCACACAAATATATAATAAATAATTCTATATAAAAAGAAGCCCATCACCATTTTCCACTGCTTACAACAGCAGGGTAAACACATCATTTGCTTTGCTGTGTTAGACTCACCAGTGTCAGTGACGTTTTTTTATTTATTTATTTTTTTTAAATCCCTTTCAAACATTAGCAATTTATCATTTTACTATCTGAACCCTTTGGCTGTTTCTCCACAGACCAATATCAATCCAGAGAGTTGCAATGCTAAACACAAAGTCAACACATCTTCCGAAATATATAAACAGTGCAAGGGGGTCAAAACCTTTTCTTATTCGGCTTTCAAACTTGCTCCATTCTTCTGCTCCCGCGCCTTCCTCCTGTTCAGGTATCCTGTGCGCTGCCGGCGGTTCATACTGGCACCCAGGAAGATAACAATGCTACTTGGCACCAGCTTGGTGGTAACCCAACCCTGTTATCAAACAAAAAAATGTCAAAAATGATTCTTATAACAGTTGATTTTAAGTATTGCTTAAAAATATAAAACAGACAAAATAATAATGATGTAATTACTGAAAAAAGAAATGTAGGTTTAAACAAATGCCAATTTAAAAAAAAAAATTGGCAAATTTAAATGCCAATTTAAAAAAAAAAAAAAAAAAAAAAAAAAAAAAAAAAGCCAGTTTCAGGAATAAAATTAAACAGGAAAAATTAAATCAAATCTCTGATAATTTGAAGCAACCAATGCTGATATGAAGGTCATATTTAGGAGTTTATGCTTTAGAGAAAAAAAATTTTTGTACATTTTTTTATTTTTTCATTTTTAATATAGATTATAATAACCTTTTGATTGGTTTTAAATTAAATCAAAAATTGAATAAACCAGTTAAAAACAAAAGGAAAAAAAGTTTTCTTCAGGTTCCCAGTTTCTTACCATAACAGCATGAGGGAAGTAGCCATTGGTCTGGCTCTGCAGACCCACAGTGGAGAGCTCAGCTGCCACATAGCGTTCTGGGGTGGGCTTATCCAGCGTAGGCTTCCTGATGCGAGTCATTTTGGTGGCCACAAAAAAGGGCAGCACACTCTACAGAAAAGAAAAGTTTGAATATGCTAAATTAGCTCGAAAAAAAAAAAACTACATTTCTACTAAAAACACTGAAAACATTTAAATAAGTGGCTGTTATGTCTGGTGTTATGAAGGCTGGGGGGGGGGGGGGGGGGGGGAAGAAAAAAAAGAGAGTTTAACTGAAATGATGTCCACACTGTAACCACAAGGTGGCACATGGATAGATACTCCTTAGTGCTATAAACAGAATTACAAAGTCTTTTTTACAACAAGAAATATTGACATAAATATCACTGCTCAAACTGTGGTTTCCTTCAGTCTTCAGAAAGCAAATATTCAGGGTTTGTGTGCATGTCCCAACACAAAATAAGATGTCAAAATTGCAAGCTGGGTACCATTTGTTTGATTTGATTGGTCAAAAATGTTTTGAAGAGCTCTCAAAAAAACAAAAAAACAAAAGAGTGTGTGTGTGTGTGGCAATCAACTAAAAAACATTGCTATTGTATAAGAGTGGGATTAATTTGTGACAGGCAAACCCCAAACCCACCTGGATGATGATGCCCTGACGCCTGTACTCCTCCTGAAGGCCACGAGAGAAGAAATCCATGAAGGCCTGCACACAAAGCAACAGATGGTCACATTTAACCTAATTGTCTGTCATTCGTTTATTTTCGGAACCGCTCAGTCCGATTAAGGGTCACGGGAAAGCTGGAGCCTATTCCAGCAATCACTGGGCAAGAGGCAGGGTACACCCTGGACAGGTCGCCAGTCCATCACATAGCATAACTGTCATCACTGTCAAATTGAGAAATTAACTGGGGGAACCTTTCAATATGAGTTAACACTACTTCAAAATGATCCATTTCCAGAGAGACTCCTCTAAATATGACACAAGCTCAGGATAAACATATACCTTGGTTGCAGAGTAGAGTGTCAGCAGAGGGAGGGGATACATGCCGCTAGCAGAGGAGATGTTGAGGATAACACCTTTGGACCTGAGAAAAATAAATTCACATTTAAACATTTCAAATGTCAACATTTAACATGTACACGGAAAAATAAATAAATAAATAAATAAATCAATAAATATCAACTTTCCAGCAAATTCATAAAATTCCAGGGAAGAAAACAATCTTTCATAAACAATTTAACACTGTCCCTATAGCACACTTCTAAATCCCAAGGCCTTCCTCACATACTAATACCACTGCATTTCATGATATATTTAGGGCCGTTTTCCCCTTCTCATCCACAACTTTCCAATGGTTTCCAAGCCAATGGAAATTCTGTCTACATGCATTTAACACCTTGGCAAATACAAATTAATATTACATTCACACATACACAAACACACACAGAGTGTGGTAGTGCCCGTGTACGTTTCCATGGCAGCCTGTTGCTGCAGCAATGTAGTGGAGACGCTTCAGCCTCACACGGCATCAAATGTGCCTATGATGCTATTGGTCAGAAAGAATCACATGGGAACAGATCATCCAATCAGATGGGAAGAGCACTTTGTGTGAATTGAAAGCTTGTCAGCATTGCGAACAAAGGAGAGGAAAACCGATGCAGTGATGGAAAAGGCTTGGTGAGGATTTCTTGTCCTACTTCCTGATTTAAGAAAAAAAAAGAAAAAGCCCACTTTATAAAAGCAGCATCTCCCAAATACTCTTGCCAAAAAAAAAAACTAAGGCTAAAAACTAAGGCTGCTGTTTTATTATGGAGTTGCCTTTCTAAGCTCTGTCTAACAGTCCAATTATCCACCACATTGATATTTGACTACAGTCATGTCGCTAAACGTGGAGGCTAGTCGTTTAACTCACCTTTGAGCCATTCTGGGCAGCACAAGACGAGTCATCTAAAAAAAAAAAAAAAAAAAAAAAAAATTAAATAAATAAATTAAATAAATAAAATAAATTAAAAATTAAATATATATATATATATATATATATATATATATATATATATATATATATATATATATATATATATATATATAAAATGGCATGCAAACAACAGAAAATCATGAAAGAAAATAGCTGTACAGAACAGGAGGATTATTTTAAAAAAAAAAAAAAAAAAAAAAAAAAAAAAAAAAGTAGCAGGGCATGAGAGACAGGCAGAAACCAGCAAAGAAAGAGTTGCGTGGGTGGAGAGTACAGACAGCGTTGGTGTAGTCCACGGTTGCTTTGGGAACAACTGAGACTGCAGGTACCATGGTAGAAAGAGCAGAAGAAAAGAAAAAGGACAAGAAAAAAAAACCAAAAAGAAAACACTATGGACTGACTTTAAACAAACACTAACAGCGATATAGATGTATAATGTGTAATCAATAGGGTGAGTGGATTTTATTTAAAAAAAAAAAAAAAAAAAAAAAAAAAAAAAAAACCCAAACAAAAAAAAAAAAAAACTTTGCTGAATTGTTTAAGACAGATATCCTTACCTGGCACACTGAGGTCATGTTGACATTGATCATATTTGTGATGAACTGAAACACAGACAGAAAGCACCAGTCATCTTCACAAGAAATAGGCTACTGAAGAGCAAATCAAAATTAAATCGTTTTTGACAATAAACTGCATCACAGAGAATAAGCAGCAAATGTGGACTACTCACGTTGTCCAGATCAGGAACACGGAGGTAGTACTCAGGGTAGGGGTAAGACACACCAACATTATTCACTGTTTGAGACAAAAACAACAGAGGGCCTAAAGAAATGGCTCTTGAATGGATTTGGAGAACTCAAACGATCCTAAATATTACCACAAGGTGGCAGCAAATACAAACAAGCTCGAGAAAGGCATCTACAAAGCACTAGACACAGCCACACCTTGCAACCAGTAGAGCACAACTAGAATCAGAAAAAGAACAAAGAGTTCCTTAAATGTTCAGCTGAAAAGTACAAAGTAAAGTACAGAGTCTAAATTTCCGCAGTTAACACCTGTTATTTCAGCACATTTGTAAAAACATGACATAACAGCAGATATGAGGGAAAATGCGTAAGCTGAAATTTAGGAGGGATTTTAAAAAGTCAAAAACGTTATAAACTTTTGATGTGGATTTCATAAAAGATAAGGGAGGGAAGCATTGCCATAACAGACCTTAAAAATAATGCCCAACATGGCCAAATGTGCTTTATATATTATCTATATCTATACATCTATATTTATCTACATATAATAATTTTTAAAAAATGTATTAGAGATGCAAGTCTAAGCAACTAAACATATGTGAAAAACCATAGGGTAAAGTTTAAAAGCAAGACATTCCAAAAGCTGAAAAGCCAGAACATACACAGAGCACAAATAAGATGAAGGATGTGCATTGTAAAAGCTCAAAAGCAAAATCAGCCAATAGTTAAAGAAATGCCCATTGTAGCATGAATGTCATAACACTCTGGAGTCATAAAAAATGTTTAAATTACAATATTTCTCATTACTACATCTCAGCTCATGCTGCAAACCTAAGATATATCAAACTGCCTGAATGCATATCATGACAAAGTACCAAAGGTTTGCCTTGAATTTTTCAAATCTTTGATAATATAGTTTATCCCCTCACCACATGGAGCATCTTTACAAAGCAGAAGGATAAATACATGTGGACTATACTTTGATTAGAAGGTAAAAAGAGAAGGAAATGCAACAACCAACTCTTACCAAGAACTCCAATCTCCAGACCAGTAAGCCCTGCCTCAATCTTGGGGTAGATGTCCGTTTTGCCGAAGTCAACAGCAATTGTCTTGGTCTCCACATTATACTGCATCTCTGTGAAGAAGATGAAGGAAATGAAGAAGTTTGTTAATCACCTTGTTCCAACAGAGCAAAAAATCAAAAGCCACACTGACAAATTAAAGTGTCAATGCACATAAGACTTCCTCTCAATGTGGGCAGCATGCTACATGACTCACAAAAATCAGGCAACAATTATTTGATCAAAGCATTTCTGTTTTAAAATGTTGCATTCATTAAAACAAAAAGGAGCATGACACCAGTCACTGTCAGACTACACCTGGAGAGAGCGCTGTGTGCCAACAAACCAGCTGAGTGGGCTTCTATCTCGGTACCTCCTCATGTTTGACCGCCTGCTGCAATTAGAATCTATTGTCCAAAGACTTATTCAGCAGATAGGTGGCAGAGAGAGTTATAAGGGGAAAATTGCTGGGATTTGTCTCAGTAAAGACCAATAGCATCAATGTGTGTTCTATTCAAACTTTAGACCAGATGGAAATGGGGTGGGGTGGAGTGGTAGGTATGATTTAAAGAGGTGAGTGGGAGTAGGTGGGACGAAACTTATGACCCAAGTCCTGTTCAGATTGTTTGCCCTCATTGCTTCTACAAGTACACCAAGAAAGTAGTAAAAGGAGCGGGTGGTAAAATGGTTGGAAAATTAAGTGTAAAGTTGCCATAGTCAAAAGGAGAAATTTAAAGTTGATATTTGCAATAAAAAGTCAGACGCCAACAGCTGCATAGAAATGAGAAGGAAACATGCACAATAAAATTATAGGTGGGACAGGGAGGGTTGCCAGGTTACATGCCAAGAAGGACGGTTTTCTCAGACTAATCGTGAGGGAGGATTGCTGGAGTTTGGCATGCCACTCCCTGCTCGTGACTACCCATCAGCCCCCTCTGTGGACTTGAAGCACGACAGGGGAAATTGCGCTGTGGGAAACGTCAGAGACAGATGGAAAGACAGCAAGTCTTGGAGAGGGCACTATTAACAGAGGGATGAAGGGACATGCACGCCATTCAGGCACTGCTAAAAATCTGGAGACTTGCCAGGAGGGAGGCAAACAAAAGTCTCTTGTTTTTTTCCACATTTCATATGGACACTGGTGTGCTACACGTTGAAGACTTGGAATGCAGAAAGTCTACTATGTCTAAGAATTATCTGTAATATAAACCAGGTTGCAGTAGCTTCCTTCATCAGGGCAGGTATTTAATCCATCTTTCCTTATCTGAACAAGGAGGAAGTAAAAACAGCCTGCTCCATTTAAGAAAAAAACAAAAACAAAAAATACCTGTTGAAGAAAACCTTATTCCATACTCTAATCTTATGTCACCAAGGATTTTTCCCTCAAACTGTTGTAAATATTGATTCAATGCAAACAGTTTCCCAAATAAGAACATCTTTAGTCAGAAATGTGGACATTGATAAGCTGACGCACTGAAAGATTTCACATCATTACCTGTCCATATAAAACATCCTCATCATCCCACACAGTTCTTTCAGCCCCTAACAGGCTCTTGTAATATTATGGAAAGGAGCACGCGCGCACGCACGCACGCACACGCACACGCGCGCACACACACACCCACCCACCCACCAAGGTATCTGGCCACGTCATTCAGCTTGTCTTGGGAGCGACTGATCAGCATCATGGCAAATCCTCTGCGAGCCAGCTAAAAAGCAAGAAGGAAAACAATAGTCATAAAAGGAAGAACAAATTTGATCAGTTTTAATGCAGCATTGATAGTGATGATACATTAAGTGGTCCTGCTGCTTGTCATTTGTTTATGTACCCCAAGTACACAAAAGCCCTGGCTGGAACTTGCTGTACATGTTTGTTTTTTTTTGCTCATAGTAAGTAAATCTGTACATGTAACATGAATCGACCTCTATGGGAAAGCAGTATTTGTATTGTGCATTTGGGTTTTTCCACTTAGATACACACAGAATCAGTTGTAGCCATGACAAGCAGCTGATCCCACTGTAGGACCAACAACAGTGCAAGTCAAAGACACTACATGACTTTAAACAGCCAGGCATGCCCACAATCATATGTAAAAACAACATGGCAAAGCTCCTGTGTGAGCTGTCGTTGGCAAGTCTGTGTTCAAATGAGAGCATATGTTTTTGTGAGGACTCTCAAACGTCAACAGGCCTGTAAGAGCTCTCCCCTACCGTGGCGTATGTGTGAACATGAAGTGTGCGCATATGTGCATGAGTCATAGACGTTCCAAGAAAGGAAATTTTAAAAAAGGAATCCAGAACTCTCACCTCCTCCGCATAGGATTTCCCAATTCCATCTGTGGCTCCTGTCACAACTACAGTGAAAACAGAGGAAAAGAGGTCAGTGTTGACTTACAAACTCAGAATTGAATTCTGTTTAACTAATGAGGGAGATCATGTCTAACAGTTAAAGACTGAAATGGTTTGTGGAAATGATGGGATTGAAATCATGCTCTCAGGGAAACGTACTGTAATCCTGTCAAACGGCATTAGCAAATTCTCGCTGGGTGATTCACTCTAACTCAAGTCCTCTGTTCACATAAGCTAGATCTTTGTTCAGATAGACACGTTTGACTTCAGGTTTGGCAACCTGCAACTGTCATATGTAGATGAATGTGGAGTTAAGCAAGAGCGCTTTATGAAATACAGTGTAGTCAAAGCAAGCTAGTTTGCAATGCAGTTCACCTTTTTTTTTTTTTTTTTTAAAGGAAGGCCTGCTTTTTGAGCTCTGAGATAACAGTTTGCCAGTCAAATATTACACAAACACAGTGCTTACCTGCAAGGTTTGATTTTCAAAAACACATAACCCAAGAAGGAATAGATTACAGAACTATTACAAATAAATGTGCTTCAAAGACAATAGAAAGAGTTGATTATAAAAATGGGTGATAAAATTGGCTACATCAAAGAAATATCAAAATAAGATTCACTGAGCCAACAAGACATACTAAAACCCATCATTAACACCTTCCTACTGCATACAAACAAATCTGCCCCATCAAAAAAAAAAAAAAGAAAAAAAAATGTCGACTTAAGCTGACCATAGAGAAGGTAAATCATTGTAAATGTTGGCAAATGAGTTGCAGAATGGTTTGGTAGAATCCGGGAGAAGATTTCTATAGAGGCTGGAGTGTGAGGCGACAGGGGCAGCTGATGATCTTGTGAGTTATCGTCACCTTGTCAAAAAAACAGGACTATTTTTAAACCATGGCTGCCCCATCAACCCCAGCTTCTGCTTGAATGGTAGAGAATCTTGGGCAGAAAGAATAGATGGAGAAGAGAGAAAAGCCACGTGAAAGGAATTTTTTTGAAATTTTTTTTTTTTTCTAAAAAAAAACAAACAAACAAAAAACAGCTGTGGTCACGGGAATTGAAGGTACTCACGAATATACATGCATACACAGTAAGTTGTGAATCATGAATACATAAGCAAGGTTTGATGAAAGATTAATAGGAAGTAGAGGACATTCTCTCGTAAAGAAATGGAAAAAATACAAGATGAGAGGGGATGCGAAGAGGAGGGAGTGATGACGAACATAGAGCAGGAAAAATAAGGGGGGTGAAGTGGGGTAGGGAGGGATCCTAGGGGTGGCTAAAAATAGAACTGGAGGGAAGTAGGAGAACGAAAGAGTCAAGGAGAATGACAGAATAGAGATCACAGTGGAGAAAAGGAGAGGGAGAATAAGTAGTGAATGAATAAAGAGTGAGAGAGTCAAACAAAGTCAAAAGTGAAAAAGAGAGCAGAATTCCCAGTTATTTTTAAACCTCCCCCATGTCAAGAATGAAACAGTCCATGGCAAAAAAGCCTCAATGGGCACAGGCTGTACCAAACCAGGCTTTCAATGCAGATCAAGGTGAATGCAGGAGTGGGAGTTGGAGAGGAGGGGATTCATTTGCTGCAAAGTGCATAGGGAAGGAGACCATTTCTATCATCGTGAGGTGGATAAGGTTTGTTTTATTTCATAATTGTGTATTTTAGATGATGGAAGATGAAAAAACAACATGACTGTAGAGTCACAAGCTTACAAAAGGTTTAGAAGGGGGAAAAAAAAAACAAAAAAAAAAAAACACTTGTTAAAATGTGATGAAAAAAAAAACTAAAATCGTATGTACTTTCTATGACTCAAACTAGGACAAAGGATACCTTACAAAAATGACAAACCATGATTTAGTGCCTCATTGCATTAGACACATTTCTGTCTCAGAGCAACACCAAAATGGCAGACGGGATGCGCATTATTTGAAGGCATGACTGAGTTCCTATCGCAGAGAACTGCACCTGCACATTGGAATTCATGAAAAATGCTTCCACATGCACGTAGAGCATCAGTTCTTTAACTTTACGGTACAGTAGTACAAGAATGCACACGTGTGTCTGGTTAAAATGCACGTACAGGATAACCTTTTGAACTTGAAGGTATCTGTGATACGTGTCTGACGTATTTTTTCAGTCAAGTATTTTAAAAAGAGCAATCTGTATTTTTTTGTTTTTTTTGCCGGTGCGCACTTTAAACAGAAATTCTTCACATACATATAGCGCTTTGTATCAAAATCTAACTTAAAAGACCATTTATTATTTATATCAAGAAACAAAGAAATATGGCAGATGTATGGATCTCAACCTTTACAGATTCTGTCCAGCTAAATCTTATGACATAATGTGAAAAGGCAAGCGCTAAGTAAAGCCGTTCCACAAAGACTAAAAAACGTACAACTGCTTTGTTTTCAGTCACTTATACAGTTTAAGTTTCCATTCACTCTAACTAAACATCATAGGATAAGAGTGAGTTTGCGCCACATTTAACAAGGAGGCAACATATTACAAAGACAATTTACAAATCCTTTCACCTCATATGAATAAACCAAACAGTGCCAAATATTTTAAATGGACAGTTTTTGCACAAAGGCCACTTTGAATTGTATTTTTATACACTAGGCAAAAGACCTCAAACCTTTCTTGCACTCCCCAAGTCTTCATGCTGTACTTATGAATGGCTGCACTCCTCCCACCCATTATATAATAGTACCATTTTCTCAAACATGTCTGGGGACAGTGTGTCTGCACTGGGTGGGGGCTAGGACAAGAGGATGGGAACATTAAAGCCATTAAAGCCTTAAATTTCAGAATGCACAGAATTTATTTTTGGAAATGCCCTTAAAAAAAAGAAAAATAAGTAAGGGTAGAAACAGTTCCAAGTCAGTCCAACTTGCAGTACATCCCGTTGCTTCCCAGCAAGATCACAATAGCCCTCCTAAGCAGTTTGTTACATCAGTGGCACACGGTTCTAACGTAACAAAGAAAGGCTACGCAAGCGATCACGTGAATGACAGCAGCACTGACGCCAACACAGTGAAAGCGTTGATGTGGCGCTGAAAAGAAATGTGTGTGCACAGAGTGCAGCCCCTCATTTATCCCCAACAGAGCTATGATCCCAGTTCCCCTCCCACTCCCAACATCTCTGGGAAACTGGTCCAGCAGTGCTGGCTTCGAGGCATCCTGACGAGGGCGCATTTGCACTGCAGTTCAGCTTTGTGCACCGCTTCGTGCTGAACAACATATTCAGAGGTATTGACATCCCCCAGCCTTTTCTGTCTCTCTCCCTCCCTCCGCAGCAGTGGAGCAGCCCCTGCTGCTGCCTGCTCACTATTCCGAGGGTCTAAAAAAAGCAGCAGGAGGAGTAAAAATAGCAGCGCCTGCACTGCCTTGTCTGGGAGCTGCCTGCTTGCCTGCCTGCTGCAGCACCGGAATACCAACAAGATCCCCTACCATTATTGCCAAGATGCCTGGGATGCTGTTGTATCCTGAAATCTCTACATAAACCATTGATATTAGTATGAGCACTGCAAGCTGAGAGAGAGAAAAAAAAACCCAGCATCTGATTATAAAAAAGGAAAAGGACAAACAATAATTTAGACAGACATGGACTGCATTAGGGCGGCACATGTATGCGAATCAGTATGTCAACATGAGTGCAGAACTCCCTCATTACGCACAAGCTCCCAATTAACATTCAATGAGGAGAGACTGCAGTCCTTGTATGCTCCACTCTATGTACCGTTATGTAATCTGTCGCACCCAAAACACTCCTGACAACAAGCAGCCCCATCCTACTTCAGAAAAAAGGCAAAAGGAAGGAGAGAAAGGGATGCAGAAGAAGATGCAAAGACACATGCTATCCTTTCACCCACCCTTCGTTATTCAAACACATGTTTGAATATAGAAGAGGGGAAAATGCAAGGCACATGGCTAATACAAAAGTCAACTAAATAAAGCTTGATCAGCCTGGAGGATATGGTAGGAGGAGGTGAGGAGGGTGAGACAAGATAGTGAAAAAGAGAACATGTACTTCAAAACTGCTCGAGATAGAATCAGCATCTATATTTGGATACAGTACAAAAAATAGCCCCGTCCCCCTCCCTTTAACCATATTCCTTGTTTATGTAACACATCCACTTTGCCTGGGACAGGAGGACCTTTTTTGAGCTGGAAGCAAACTACTGGTAGATGAAGGGTAGGTAACTCCGGTCCTTGAGTGCCACAGTCCTGTAAATGTTAGTTTCCCTGCTGCAACACATCTGATTCAGATCAATGGCTAATTAGCAGACCTGTGCAGCATTTGATGTCAAGCTCTGCACAAGTCTGCTAATTAGGTCTGATGTGTGCAAGGTGTGTTGCAGCAGAGAAACCCCTAACAATTACAGGACTGTGGCACTCGAGGACCGGAGTTGCCCATCCCTGCAGTAATTAAAAGTAATGTGGAGTTTATCTACAAATTTGGTCCATCTAGTTAGACAAGATTGATCATATGGAAAGAGTTTTTAAACCAATCACCTTTCTTTCTGCTGATACAACGAGCAGTACTGTAAAAATTAAGGTTAACAAACACTGTGCACATCATTGCGAAACACCTTTCAACTACGCAAACGTTTTACCTCTGAAACTCTGAAATTTAAACTGTTTATCAGAAAACTATCTTTATTGGTTTTGCATGGAGGTTAGGTAACAACATGACCTCATAGAAAACATTCTACTGTTAGATAACATTCTAGAAAGACCACGTCTGACACCTCATAACTGATAAATCTCTTTTTCTGGCATGCTTGCGGTTTCACTTGCCACAAGCACAACAACCGAAGACTCCAAATACGCTGGCTGTCCAGTATCGTGCGCGTCAAACATAACTGAGTAGCTACTTCAGTAACTGATGCCACCTACTATGTTGTAGATGCTGAACATTTTCACTTGGAACAAATAGCTGTAAAGAAAAATAAGTGCAAATCTTACTTTAAAAAAAAACAACAAAAAAAAAAAAAACAGCAAATGCATACTGATATAAAATTTGTAACCATTTAAAATGTGCTTACAAAAATAAATATGTTATATTGTAATATTGTAGCTACAATGACTGCAAGGTATAGAAAAAAAAACAAACTATTGATGGATTAGTTTGAATGAGATGAACAGATAGAATAGAAGGATTTTTGAAGGACTTTAAATGAGAGCCAATTGAAGTGTTTTAGGTTTTTTTTTTTAGTTTGTTTTTTGTTTTGTTTTTTAAACCAGCATCCTTGGCTCCAACACGTGTCATAGAGCATGTTCATCACGTGAACATCAGCGTTCCTTCTCTCCGCCCACACACAGGGCACTAGGGGGAAGCACATTCACAAGGATGAAGAAAAGACCCTGCTTCACTGTGACACATGAGGATGCGTTTCATTCACATGTGAGCCTTTTCCCTGCAATGAAAAGAAGCTAACTGCCAACTGAAAATGATTGTATGATTGTCGCATAAACCTGTAACTTTAATGTGCACCCAGTTTTTCTTGACAAACTTGATTAGTGATGGAGCAAGTCTATACTCTTACATAATTGATGAGCTAAGCTTTTGTTACTCATGTGCTTTGCCGTTGAATGAAGAGCTTTACGTTGACACAACAGAGGACACAAGCTATCTTGCCTTACATAATGTGGGGTGCTGATTAATCTGACAAAACGAGGGAGCAGAAAGGACAAAATGGAAAATGCTGCCAAAATGAAAAAAGTGTACATGGACACAGTGTCACAAAATGTGTACTTTTAGACTTTTTTTTTTTTTTTAATATAAATCAAATTGAAAATGTATTTTTGACAGAAAGACATTTAACCTTAAACACCACAGATAGAGGCAAAATAGGAAAAATTAAATAAAAACATTTGTTTGAAAATGAATACATTCTTAAAGAAACATTAAAATGCAGACATGGTCTGGCAGGAAGCGTGCTGAGTCGGGAGGGGAAGTTTACGATCAGAGCAGGAGAGAGGCTGGGGAAGCCGCTCTGACTCACGCTGCAGTACTCCTGCTCGGTCACAAGGAGTCTCATCCACTAAAAGGAGGGGCAGTCACTCCTGTGAACTCCTTGCTCAGCATGTGAAAACTGTATTGTCTCTCAACATAGACACAAGCAATGACATCAATCTAGAAAGTCTCCTCAGAGCTAAGAACGTCAAGTACAAACCAGAACATTCTATTCCTGGGCGGGGGGGTAAGTTTCCATGTGATCCAGTTTTGTGACCAGCCGGCAACCTTCACAACCACCTGCAGACCTCTAAAACTTTCATAGTGTGTGTGTGTATATATATATATATATATATATATATATATATATATATATATATATATTATTTTGACTAAATGAAATGAGAGGGGTCCTTAACAGCATAGTTTTCACACCGGCCGGCTCCACCGGCACATCTGGTTGAACCTGAGGAGGAGATGAACACCCCCCCCAACACCGACCTACCCCTCCACCACACTCACACACCCGTTACTCTGTGTCATTTCATACGTGCGCCAAACTTGCCAAACTGGTGGCAAGAACTGGTTTCAGGGAGTGGCTCGCAGGTCCACATCTTACAAAAAGTATGTCCATGGAACTATGTGACGCTGTGTGAAAGCTAAGTGATCGTTTTTAGCAATAAACCCCCAGATCAGCTCCTGGAGAATCTCTGAAATGTTCCGTTAAAACCTGCTGGTCTGGAGTACTTTTTGCATTTGTCGCCAGTGACTCATGCTTGATGCGGCAAAACTGGGCTCAGCTGGTTCACAATTGTGTGGAGATAATGGATCGATTTTTGTTAAGCATAATATAAAAAAAATTGGTATGAAGCTGGTGCTAAAATGACAGCTTATTTAGGTTTGATGGGGGTGACGACCAAATTTTTTTTTCCATGACTAATGAATGCCCATAAACAAGCATGACTTGTCACTGTGCACCTGCATTCCTCCGCATGAAAACCAGGAAAAAAGTACATTACTCGTTCCTCAAGGAGCCCTACTTTTTCGTCATATGTTTTATTTCATTTTACGGAGCAAAGCATATCATTTACACATCGCTTAAACAAACAAAATGACTAAATAAGATGACGATATGGAACTTAAGTAGACTATGTCACGGGTGTACAGATAAAAGGTAGCACAAACGCATATAACACAGTTTATTCATTAGTTTATTGCAAAAGACGAAAAACGAGATAACGTCGACCTATCCCCGTGTAAAGGAGAACTCCTTTAAATGCGCAACGAGAGGATCCAGACAGCAGTCTTCACTTTGCATGAGATTGGAGAAATGGGTCAAGCCTTGGCAAGGCGATTCCTATGAGATTCATCCTCGCCAAGCTAAAATACTAGAGATATGACTGCCAAATGACTATTTGGGGTTTTTTGTTTTGTTTTATTTTTGTTTTTTTAAGATGAATGAAAATATTATTTCATTAAACAGGGGCAAAAACAACCGGACAATGTTTTGTGGCAAGAATTTATGTCAACAGGAATGAATAGAGAAAAGTATGAGCAAAGAGCACAACGATATAAAAAATATCTGTAGAAGAGAGAAAACACGTGTCAGAATGATGGACAAGCTCCAAAGTGATATGTCCGAGTCAAAGGCTTAAAGTAAAATCATCATGAAGTGGGTCACGTTTAAATTAGGCAGAAGAGTTTGTCCTACATTATACGGAGGAGCTTTTGGGTTCTTTAGTGCACGGGGTGAGAGCTCACCTTCATAAAACAGCTCTCCGAAAAGTGCGCATAGCTTGCGCAATTTGGCTCATGGCTCACCAATGTGGGGCATCCCCCTACTGCTCCAAATGTGGATGAAAACGCTGACTGGAGCTCTTGGCAGCACAAGTGCTGTGTTTTACGGCGGGCGGGGGGATCATTTGAGCAAATAAAGACCAATATCATGGCAGTCAATCAGCGTCTTACCTGCCTGCGCCTGTTACGCAACACCAACCTCCCAATGAATTAAGTCACCAAAACGCAGCACAATGCAGCCCCACTCTGAGCCAAAGTGAAGTTTGGGCGTAATAAACTCGCTCTGGTGTTTGTACGTCGAGTCCACCTGCTCACATCCAAGCTGCCCTTTTCGTGACCGTGATGTAGCAACTGGCATGAAAACTGATGAAAACCTGACTCACCTGCCCATTTGCCCAGCTTCGGGGAAAGCAACTGTCCATTTCCCAAAACCCAGATCCTGAAGCCTAAGAGCAGCTTGTAGATCAGCCACAGCATCAGAGAGGCCACAGTGAACGCACCGATCCAGAAGAGAGGCGTCTCGGCCCTGCGGATCATTTCCTCAATGTCCATCCAGTTCATAGCAGCGGCTCGCGGTGACTCGGCGTGTGTGAGAGTGTGTATGTGGAGACCTCAATTTTAGGCAATGTGCTCTAATTTCCAAGCCACAACGTGAGAGAGAGTCCCTTTATAAGGAGGTTGTAGCATCACACACACTCCCCCAACATTTGTCAAGCCTGATTTAAAGAGTACCGCCCACCGCTGCTCCTCACTGGCTGCTGCAGCCGTTGCTCGGCTGATCCACGTCGCCTGTAGGCGAAAATGAATGTCAATCACCCGCAGAGCTTTCCCCCATTCATTCGATTTTCTTTATGAATTGGGGCGGGACAAATGGAGACCGGGATTAGGAATGATTGGGTAAATATTACGGCAGCCCCAATACAGACTCTGTCATTGGCTCTTGCCAGAACAGGTTTGACGGTTTCAGTGGGTCCGTACCATTTATCGCCCGGGACACAACGTGGCTAGTCTGGTGGTCGGAGTTCACACTAAACCTGGTGGTCAGCCGGACCATCAGATGGTTGACCCGCTCAGATCTGACGTTTTTTTCGGTCAGAACACAATTCTAAAATAGAAAATAATAATAATGATGAAAATAATAATAATGAATCAGAGTGAGCTTGGAGACGAATAACCGGGTTCATGTCATGTTTTTATTTAAGTTCATTGGATAACCACGTGGTAAAATGATTCCTCGAACAATTTTTGACTGATTCTGCTCATCTGCTTTAAGCAGAAGTTGAAGCTATGTCCCAATCCAAGGATGTCTACGTCCAATGTCCTGCATTTGTGAATAGACTGCCAATGTACATTGTTCCACTTTGCAGACTACAGCTGGGAACTGAAGCGTCGCTTTATTATTAACTTTTCGTGGTTTTAATACCAACTTTGTCCCAAAAGATTCATGCCTCCTTAGTTTAGGCAAACCCTTTTTCCACAGGCAAAAACGCTTTCCATATTGAAACTCCATATCCCCGCCCCAGTCATCGCTTTGCTGACTGTAAAGGAGCGGACCCATTCAGAATCATGAAACCCTCCAAACCCACGCTTCGGGAAAAAAACCTGCCCATGCAGCTTTATGAATGAAAAGATACTGTCATTGGTGAGGAATGCGCGAGTCCTCCCGCCCAGTGGAGAATGTATGGAGACAGTTCATTGGCTCCAGTGATGTTAGTCTGTGAGGTCAGCCTGCTCCCAGCTAGGCATGAGTCATTCCTCTATTTTAGGTATTCTGACTGCATCACACTGCTGATAACCTAAAAAAAAAAGTAGAAACAGGTACATTGAGGCATACTAGAGCCTCGAATCGCACACTCTGGAACAGAAAGCACTTCCACACTTGCAGCAACGTGTAAATATGGACCTTCCAATAAAAAAGAAAACTACAAGCCCCAGTACAATGTTTCTTTCCCCTGTACTCTCGCGAGATTACCCAGTTGTAGTAAGTTACCCATCCAAAACATTGAGCATGGTGGATGGGGTGCAATGGATGTGTGCGTGTGTTACATAAACACCGAGACATGCTTGTAAATTTCCATGCCTTTATTTCACCACTTTCACATCTCCATGCACACGAATGTGCTAGTCATGTTTACAGTCAGTGGATGTCTCACAACAGAAAAAAATGTCACGATTTTTTCTCAGCAGAATGTGCTCTCCCACCCCGACCCAGAAAGGCTATTTGCCATAGCATTTTCTGTTTTGTTTTGTCAGTCTCCTTCACACCCGATGTGCCGCCATGCTCCCTGTCTCGCAATCACAGACAAATTAAACGTTAAATTCTTGCAGACCAAAGCTCCATGTCGCAAAGAAATGCCTGGCATGTACTCAGCAAAAGGATAAGAGTATAAAAATGCGTGTACATGCTGAAAGCCATTATGCATCTGCTGGCATTATTTGGCACAAGTGGGGAGGTCGAAGTCGCCGTGACAGAGGAAGGATCTGCAAGTTATGTTACAGCTTGAGAAGAATATATTTGTCACTCACTGTAATAAAACTACAGTTTTTGCATACTAATGATGATAAAACAAGTTTATAACTTGTAGTCTTCGCACAGACAGTATCACCCAATTAGTATATAATACAGCATAGTTACTTATATGTTTAACATAAAACTACATTTGACCATTCTTTGAAAATTTAACATGAAAACCAAGAAATGTACAAATACTTTTGGTGCAACACTCTCAGCAAAGTTGCTTTTGTTTGGCAACAGTGAGGGAAATAGTTTTTAAATGTAGCTATAACATTTTTGTAAAATTGTACATTTTAGAAATACACTACAATACACAAACACACTCCAGTCGTGCGTGTTGAGAGACCACATTGACATCAGAGTCATGTCCTCATTGTCCAACAGCTGTAAACAAAAAGAAAGTTTAGATTAAGTCGTGCATAAAGACTTATCTCAAATTATACAACCATGCAGGAACAAGAGCACGCAGACCACGCAGAGAGACAGGCGAGACTTTCCATCACTTCATTCCATCATTGATGTATCAATTAACAGTATTTTGATCTAAAATTCATTTTAAAAATGATAACAGATTCTTTTCTTTTATATTCCAGCTTGTGTTTGTATCATAAAGAAATTGTCAGCAATCCCAATCCAAAGAATAAATTAATTTTCGATACGCAAGTACACATATCTATGCCTCCAAAATATGATAGAGTAGCACAAAGACATACACATTTCCCTCTCTCTCTCTCTCTCACTCTCACACACACGCACACATACATACATACATACATTAAACCTAAAGTTTTCTATCTCTTTCTCATACACTCCGACAAGGGCACATCTCACTCGCCCACACTCTCGTCGTTATTACAATTTGTGCTGACCCCCACTACACACAGATACCCAGCCTGCACACACACCTTTCCCCACCAAGTTCAGCAGTTTAAATCAAATCTCAACTTTTAATATAGCAACAATTGAACTTTTCTTCAGCTTCACTTTAGTGCGCAGTTTTAAATAAGGATCCAGAAACAATTGACATTTCCCCACGCCCACAAGATAATCAGAATAATGATAATAACAAATAAATGCATTGGTTTCAGGTGCTATTTTTTCCTGAAACCGAAGGTTCTTTGGCAGTATTAAAGTTTCCACACACTTTAAGAGCGGTCTCCTTTGCCTGTTTGCCCCCTCTGTGTTGCTGTCCTGCTCCGTGGTGCTGAAACGAGCGTTTCAGCACAATGGACAGTGATACACGTAAAGCCCTCTTTCACAAGCGCAGAGCTTTGGCAAGTAAACGAATGGATTCTGCCTTCTTATAAATTTCTACAAGTGAAATTCCTGCCACATGCTTGACTCAGTCTACTGCACCTCAGTCTATAAACCTCAAATCCAAATGAGGAAATAAAATATTTGTGGATGCATCCCGGTAACACAACGCACAGAAAGCTGAGACAGCGAATCACGCTGGAATTCTTCACAGACTCAACCTTTGGTCTAAACCGAGAGCTGCAACTGTTTGGGATACTTAGGTTAGGATGAAGTGAAGATGTCTCTCATGTCTCTCAATTTAAAAAAAAAAGAAAGAAAAGAAAAGAAAGAAATCAAACTATAGCTTCACAAATATCTACCAGTTAAGTCATATGCCAGCTTTGACGATGCACGCAGATCGAGCCTCTTAAAAGTATTAAAAGCAGCCTAACATGCTTTTTATGGTTGGATTTTCTACATACCTATAGTGCTGCTTCATCCGACGACGAGCGCCACGTTAAAGCTGTTGCATCTGAGGACACAAAATCGATATTAGTTCAGTGAGTCTGTATTTTTTACTTTTAATAAACAACAACATTTGCACGTTTTATAGCTCCATCTCTTAAAGAAACGACCCGTCAAGACGACTTGAGTATTAAATCAAATATCTCTGTTCTGCAATTGTTCTGACAGCCATAAAATTCAAACGGTTATACAATTTATGCTATCATACCATATGTAATGCAAATATTTCACCATAAATTATGTGTGTACATTGCTATAGCATTCATTTTTGCAAACAGTTTTCATGATTGGTGGTAGAGAAATTCACTTGTGTGTTGGAATTTAAGAAATCAATCTGCATTTAAAACAATTAAGTAATCAAATGAAGTTTTATTCTACAGTTTGTCTTGATATTTAGTGATGATGCTTTATATCATTAAAGCATTAAAGCATGCTCACCGCTCATGTGTGTTTATTCCAGTCTGAGAAGACAGTGGTGAGACTCGCTGCCTCCTGTGATGTCAAATCTTCTCTGCATCTCCTGTGTTTCTTCTGCAAGGAAATAATTCAGATATCATGTTAATAACCACGTAAACCTGTACCAAATAAATTGTAATGCAAAGCGTTCTCACACACACTGAGGAGCGACACACACTCTACTTCTGTACTGATTGGTAGACATAATGACAATACAGATACACACACCCCTGCACAAGCACTCTGATCTTTTTCCAATTTTTTTTTTTAAACATATTTTGGGGTTCTGTTTTTTTTACATATATACATTCTTATGAAATTTATCAACACCAAGAAGACACATACTGTAAGCATTAACAAGTATGTCTGAATTTTTTGGAGGCGTGGTAATAAAAGTGTGTGTTCTTAGCCTTTTACTTGTACGTTTATATTAGATTTAGTCAAAGTCTCTTTATACGAATGAAACTCACAAGAAACCTGTGTCCCTACCCCAAATGTCTTTAAACAAACTAATATCACAGTTTTAGGACACACACACACACACACACACACACACACACACACACACACACACACACACACACACACACACACACACTCACAGAGAGAGAGAGAGAGAGAGAGAGAGAGAAAGATCAACAAATCAGTATGATGACAAGTGTACAATTTATTCTATATAACATACATGTTCAGACACACAAGTTATAAAGGGTCATGTATACTTACATTCACCCTGTGTATCTTTAAACATGAGCAAATTTTCTCTTTTAGAACATAAATGTATAGATGCTCAGAAACATACTTTAATGTTGACTCTTTCTCTCTCTCTCTCGTGCACATACTCACACACACTTTTGTGAAAACAAAACATCATAATCATAATATAATACATTATGGTACCCACAGAGCTGTTATTAATTCAGTTTAAACAAAGATATTAAACCTAATATTTTTGTATCAACTATTTTTGTTTCAAGCTGTATGAAATACACAGTTAGCTTTTCTCATAAAAAGCCCACTTAACATCAGTAAGAGACTAGCTCCCTGTTTTTGATCTGTCATCTTTTGCAGTTGTAAAAAAGGTTCAATGGAGCATACGTCCCTGCGCATGTTGTGGAACTGCAGCCTTTTCACATGCAGACAACAGGCACTGTATGATCTGGTTGTATCTAATGTCAAAAATACTTCTCTTGATTGCTGTGAAGCTTGTATGTTGTCTAAAATGAATTACAAAAACACACAGTGAAGCCTGTTAGTGTCACCTTTAACTCAATAAACAAGTTTTCAAATTTCCCAGAGCTAAATTTGCTACCAAACCAAAGCAATCATCAATTATCAGTCTGATGAATTGTGAGTTTTGAAAACTGAGGTGTGGGTACATCATATCTTTATGTATTTTACATTATTTAAAGATAACCAGTGAAAACACAACAAACTGTAAAACAAGGGAAACCTAAATCAGTTTAACACAATATAAAATAAATTAATTTGTTTTATGATTCTTTTGGGGGGCTGGTGCATGGTGTTGAACTGTTCTGTAATATACTGACAGATTATTCTTTTCCTGTGTCCACCCCATGTATATCAGTTAAACAAAGGAAACACATCTTAGCATGATGCAGTGCATGTCCTTAGCAGACCAAGCTACATCTTTGCTAAATTCTTAGTGTCCCTAATAAATTGACAGCTTAGTGTGTCACCGATCAGCATTCCTAATCCATGAACATCAACACAAGCTGCTGAAATTAATTTATTCTCATTGCTGTTTACAAAAAAGACAGACATCATATATATTAAAAAACAAAACAAACTATTCTCCAATTCAAAATATACCTTTTAAAGTGTATATAAGGTGACTCAAACACATTTTTTAAAAAAAAATCCAGGTTAAAGATTCACCTGTTCTCAGATGCTTTAAATAGTCCAAATTTGCTCTGTATCTATCAAGCTAGAATTTTCTAATTTTGTCATGATTTTAATATTGATTTGATCTAATGTTCTTTCTTTCTCTAGTCTCCTATGTTTTTTTAAGTTCATTTGATGCTTTTAATTGTCTAATGTTTTTATGTCTCTGTAAAATTCTTTCAATCACTCACTCTGTTGTTAATTGTGCTATACAAATAAACCTGCCTTGCCTACTAAACTACTTGCATAGCCAGTACTAAACAAATGTTATCTTATGTAAACATCTTCATCGAGTGAGATTTTGATAATAATAAATTCAAAATTTCAGGTTGGTGTGGTTTTTGCTCCTTTTGTGTCTCTAACTATTTTGTAGTATTCATGTAAACTGCTTTCGAGCAGCAGCCAAATTATTTCAATATCAAAATTGTGGTGTTTTTAAAGCTGGATTTCAGCTGTGATTGGTAGTTGTGTTAGGTGTGTTTTAGTGATGAAGAAAAAAAGGGACTTCAGCCATTAAACATGCTTAATATATTGTTGGACACAGTGTGTATGGATCTTCTTAAAACTTGACCAGTTTGTTACATTTTCTTGATCCACCTGTTTTAGATCTGTTTCCAGCAAATGTTTTTTTCTTCCACTAACAGATACAGTGTTTTAAGTGGGCTCTATTGTATTCCTAGAGTTTATTGAAGAATGTGGAACCTTTTGGACATTTAAGGGTACATTTGCTTTTTGTCTTTTTATTTTGATTACTATTCTTTTCTTTTGGGGAAAATAATAATTTTTCTTATTATCTCAAAGTGAAAAAGATGCAAAGCTGGGATTGTTTTTTACACAATTTCTACCTTTCTGATGAGAATCACTTTACATTTGATAGAAATCAAAGTCATTCACTTCCAAAAGTCACACCCATAAACCTCCTAATTGGGGGTTGGTTGTGTCCCGCAAAAACTTGACTTTCCTGATTTCAGGCAGTAGGGTACTCATAAAAATAAAGGTGTGGGCCACTCCCTGCATATCTCGTCATCTCCACCCTCATTATTGAACTTGTGACTATTTTGTGTCTCTTTTTCTGCTTTGTATGCAGAGTCTACTTCTGTCCTAGATACCTACACAGAAAGATTTTAAAAAACATGCAGTAAATGACAACTCACTCATAACAGTACAAGAGGAATAAACTGAATGAAAAAAATTGAGGTAAAAACATGCATGGAGTTGGAAGTGTAATTAACTGAGAAGCAGTGTGTGAATGCAGGAAAAGGTGACAAGAGTTCTTTTTGGTTTGGGACAGAAACTGGGTTTCCCACAGGTGAGACTGTTCACAGTTTCCCCTTTCTTTCTTTCTTTCTTTCTTGCAACATTATCATAAGACACACACATACACACTCACCCACCTGAAAGATGTATTTAACAGTGAATATTCATTGCAAACGTGAAAAGACAAATGAATCATTGACATGTGAATACTCAAGGGGAACCCTGAAACACAGAATGATATATAGAAAAAAGAAATAAACCTCCTTTTCTTTAGGAGACAAACATTCTGAAAAACACTCACATACTGACTCTGTATGTCAAAAGGTTTTTTAAAAAAAACAACAATATATTTTGTATTGATTACCATTCATTTATTTGTACGTCTCATATTAAATAAAGTGAATGGTCTGTCGTCATCCAGCATTACTGCTATTTACAAACTTTTTGTACATTTAATCAATCACAATCTGCAGGGAAAGCTTTCATGTGTTTGTATATTTCCTATTACTTTATATGCACACACTGCTGTGATATTTTACAGCTCTATTTCACGACTTTATGGTTGTGACTAAAAGATTCTCACATGTTCTTCTGAAATTACTCTGATTCTAATACTGTAAATGGAAACAGTTTCTGTATAATATACACATTTTCAGTGTTGTTTATTGTGTCCGTATTATCAGCTCCATGATGTAAACATCCAACAATCACAGATATTTTCAACAGCATACAGGTGAGTATCACCGTGGCAGTATATATATTTTACCTAAATTAAGCACTTTTGTTTAGGTTGCAACAATGTAATTAAATACTAAAGAAAAGAGATAGAGAGAATTTCTTTTTAGATTTTACAAATAAAGGGTTAGGGTGTGTTAAAAATTGTGAAAATAACCTGTTTATAGGGTAACATATTGTCAAAATTGTCATCACTTTTCATTTCTATCAAGCCTGTTTGTCTCAAGCTTTCCTTACAAGCTGAGATGCAGTAGTGCTGCTCTGCCTCTGTGGAGCTCTGTGCCTTCAGCTCTACTGTCTGCCATTTTCTATCAGACTGTTCCAGCTTCTTAAAGGCTTTTTTAACCACCTTCTCAAAACAAAAAGAGTCCTACAAGCAGACACACGTGAATTTGGTAAACAATGACACTGATGTGTTATTAAGGAAGTTTGTAGTATTCAAAGCTTTTACATGGCTGACTGTCAAACCACTGAATGGTCCCAGCAAAATGGCAGGTCACCATCAGAAAGGTTTGTCATCATGTGAGTTGAAATAAAGAACAGAGGGGGTTAAATTATATTTAAAAATGAAAGAATCTAACCTACCTATATCTTGGCACAAATGAAAAAAATTGTATTTTTGGTATTCAGGAAAAAATTTTTTTTTAAATGTTAAAGCCTGAAGGCTCGTTTTTCACACATCTGTATAATGAGTTGTTTTAAAACCCTAAAGAAAATCCAAAACAACCAACCAAGACTCAGCATGCTTGCAATCACGGTTAAAACATTTTATTTGCAACATACCTACAGTCTTGTTTTCCCAGACAATGACAGTAAATGTGGCCACTGCTGCATCTAAAGACACACATACAGCATTTAACTTAGTTATGCTTTTTATTCAAACAGAAAAGTAGAAATGCATCATAATCACCTCCTACAGGTTTGTGTTCTTTAGGAATGACAAATATATTAAGCTCATTACATTAAAAAAATCATATACTATTTGTTGGCAATAAAAGCTACAGTTTCAGAATAATTGATGTGTTTAAATAAGAAAATACTAATATTAATGAATTTATCAGTGACATATTTTCTCTTTTTTTTTACCCTTCGAAAGTGTATAAGCGTTTTAATACAACTAAAGTAGAAAAACTTTTTTCAGATGTGTGTGTGTGTGTCTGTGTGTGTGTGTTGGAATTTAAAAGATTTTTCACAAATAGTTACAAACTATTAAAAAAAACCTCATAAAATCAGCTGCTCAAACCAAATGACATTTCTGCTATTTATTATCTTGATTGTGGGAGAGTGTTTGGGCAGAATTAACTCACTGTAACTGGGTTCTGTAAAACATAACATGTAGCATGCAGAATTACTCTCACAAAACTCAGAATTAGACATGTTTATGTTGTACAGAAACCCCAACATATATGCACACACACACACACACCTACTCTCACATGTACACACACTCAAAACTCTATCTCCATGTTGTGTGTCTTAACAGCTTAAGTTACCATATGAGGGATAAGACACCAACAAACATTTCTGTACACAGACAAAACTGAGTCAAATATTTTTATTTCTAAAGCTATAATGAAAGGAGGTGAATAATATCTAAATAAATTTCTGGCAGGTTATGAACATTTGTTTAAAAACATTAAGATTGAGTCATGCTATCAGAAATATGATTTTCTCACTAATATCAAACAGGAAAACTAAGTGTGACATTTATGAGCATCCAATTTATCACCGTATAGTGTTTGCCATTTTTTAAAAACCAAAATATAACAGTAATAAAAATTGTTTTTACATTATTTCTGTGTCAGTTATCTCCCTCAGTTTCCTCCAGGAAGGAAAATACATACACATTACATCTGTCATCTACCAGTGTGTTAAAGACACTTTAAAATTTTCTTGTACTTACGCATTTGAGTTTTCAGTTTTTGTTTTTTTTTTAGATTACTTATCACTGTTGATGTTGTGCCTTTAAAAAGAGGAATAATAAGGAGAATAAATAGATGACAAGCACTTTGTTCTAGCGTTCACTCATCTGTTCAAAGTCAGGACGATAGAGCTTAATTCCCACATCTGCATGAAAAAAATGACTACATGCCTCTACATGTCACAGCAATCATTTACCCTGCATGTCTCTAGATATTATTAAAAATCTGTATCTGATGACAAAGGGGCAACTCACACAGTCTATCTTGTGTACTGTATCTATAGACTGAGTAATGCATTATTGCATTAAAACATTTATTTCTCAACACTACACTTACACACTATGCTCAAGTTTTTGTCAAGCATATGGGTTTTTTTTTCTTTTGTAGAAAATCAGACACAGATAATCAGTTTTTCAGTAATGTTCCAATATCTTAGAATAACATAAAAATCCATTTTACATACACTCTGCCCAATTTTTCCATGATAACATTTGTTCATATCTAAGTCGATTTGGACAAAAGCGTCTGCTAAATGACTGTGGAATAGAATAGGATACATGAATGTGGAAAAACGTAAGCCCTTCTATAGATAGTCTCACACACTTATAACTAAACTTGTCAGTTACAAATAAAAACCTACACGTGTGAGCTTATCTCATAAAAAAGAGGGGAAACACTTTAAACCTACAATGTGTAACATTTTACATCTAATGTGTAGTTTGACATATGCACATAAGCTAATGCAGTGGTTCTGAAACTCAGGGGGCCAGGGGCGCATGGGATTGGGAAAATGTAGCAGATGAACTAAAGTTTTGACAACACTGGCACTTGAAAACTTCTAGTTCACACTCCAGACCACTTGAAGGCAAAAAATGCCCTAATTAGGTTTATGTCAACAGCCAAAAAACATCACGAAGAAGAACAAGTAGTACTGCTGAATAGTTTGTGTAACGCAATAGAAATCAGGCTTTACTGAACTTAGACGTGTGATCCTCAGAGGTGGTTTAATGTAAACTGAACTGAACATACTTCATATAACTTGTATCATATTGCACTGAATCTTATTACTTCTCTGAAATGTTGCTGCTAACGGCGATGTTATGTTGAACTAAGATTGCTTTGCAAAAACAACATATCCAAATTCCCAGTTTCAAACATGTTTGTTGTTTCTGAATGATAAATCGATCTCCAAAAAAGGAAACCACCATGGTTTCTTTTTTTGAAGCTCAATTTAGTTTTCCTTCATGAGTACCATGGCACCACAAGCTCAGATACTATGGTGCACATTCACCTATAAGAGAATTAAATGGCTAGAAAGAGCAAAAGTTGTGTGCAGCCTAACCAAAAATTTACCTTCTGTGAAACATTGCTATCACTTGGACCCTAAACATCTAAAAACGCTTTTCTCCTCTAAAAACATAATAGTCTTACATCAAGGAGAGTCAAATTATTTGTTGGTGCCAAAAGCATAAAATTTTAAAGAAAATTGTTATCAAAGTTATTTGGCCATGTCATTCAAAATACACACATGGACAGAAAGTGAGTTGTCAGTGCAAAATACAGGAAGTTTAGAATAACCAGAGTATGAAGTCATCAACAAGATTATAGATTTGTTGATGTTGTTGGACGACATTAATATCAGATTTAATATTTCATTTAAAAAAACATTTTGTTTTCCATTTCCTGGTTTGAAGACTATTGAAGTAGTTCAAGCTATTCCTGCTCTGTGCAACCCTTCTGTCAATACATTGTAAAATATGTTTATCCAACAATCTATTGGTTGTCAGCAGAATTACAAACTGCAGCAGGTTCTGTCTCAAGCTAGATTAGGTTGCCTTCTTCTCATCCCTCATCTCTGAAATTAGAGGACCAAAATCTACAGTGTTAATTCCAAATATTGATAATTTGATACAACTAATTAATTCTGTGTTTAATGAGATATCAATCATCCTGGCTCAGTCTGAAACATTGTTTTAAAGATTGTTTGTTCTGGTTGAAGATCAGAAAAATGTGGCTCTGTTCAAAATAATTGTAGACTTTGATAAGTGAAAATACTAAACATGAACTACTACTTTTTCTTCCTCCTTTATTTCTTTATTTCTTACACCAGAAGATTCACAGCATGTGTATGCAAACTAATTATTAATATTTTCTGTGCCACATTAAAAATAACATCTGTTAACCAAAGTGCAGATTTCACAAATAAACTTTATAATAAAATAAACTTTATATATATATATATATATATATATATATACGTGTGTGTGTGTGTGTGTGTGTTTCATTCTGTGTTTGTTATTAGGTGTTTTCTGTATTTGTATAGTGTATTTAAAGTAAGTTCACTCAGAACAGTAACGTTAACTGGAATATGGAATATAAAAAAAAACAAACAAACGTATACTGACTCTGAAAACACAACTACAAACATAAAGTAACAATGTGTTGTTGGCCAAAAATATCCTTTTTCATAACATGCTCTGCCTTTCCATGTCGCTTTTTTCATGATTCTTCCATAATTTTTAGGGCTCATCAGTTATGCTGTTAATTCATAAACTGGCCAATATGTTAAAGGAGATATGCTCCATGCATGTGTGTTTATAAAAGGAGACAAGTTCATATTCAGGAACCAATTTCTCCTAACTTATTTTAGAGTTTATCTTTCATCTGTATTTGACACGACTACCTTATGTTTTAATATCTAATGTTTTAATGTTATCTAATAATTATGTTTTAAGGCTAATCACTGGAGCCTGGAGCCAGAGGCAAAAACCCTGGACAAGTCACTAGCCACTTGGAATTAAATTTGAATTAAAATTAATCTTTTTTCATCCTTGTGAAACATCTGTCTTAAAGAAAAACTTTTATTCAGTTGCAACAATGTAGTAAATGTGTTATTTATTCAAACTTTTGAACCTGGAAAAAATGCATAGAAACGTTATATCTGTTACAATATAATGATAAAATAAACAAACACAAGAAAAATAATTTTAACATTACGATGCTGAATTCCAATTAAAAGTTCTACATACATATCAACCTGAGGAACCTGAAGGATTCTCTCTTAATATGTTTGCTTTGTTTGATCAGTGTTTGATTATTATGATTGAATTAACATTAAAAGGTGACGAAATTATGTTTATGTAATTAAAAAGTCTCCAAACATGACAGAGAGCAACAGAGATGTCCCAAAGATTTATCATCACTTCTACTTTGAGCTATTGTTCTAACTTATGTAAATCTACAACCTTCTTTCTACATCTCGAATTTACTTTTGTGTTCATCAGTCCAGCATGTGCTGACAAGCTGCAACAGGAGACAATCATAGTCATTTGTGACCATATTCAAGAACTCTTCTGTGGGTTACCCCTGACCTGAACTCCCTCCCAAGGCCATATTATTATTTTGTCAAGAAAGGATGAAGGTAAAGCAAGGGCTGAAGGGGTCTGTGTCCCCACCTACCTTTTTTTTGACAGCTCTCCAAAGGGACTAAAACTCCAAGGCGCTTGTCATCCAGTAGTTGGATGGGAGTTTTCTGTACAATATTTCTAGTGGGCCCTTTGTGATTAAAGAGGTGAAAGACTTTAAGTGACACCAATGCCTTCCTCGGCTGCTATATTTCTGTATCTCCATGGTCTTTCTCATATATATGTCAGATGGTTACATAACACTAATCACCATAATCAGTTATTGAAAATGGTATGTTTATTACTTTGCCCAAGCTCTGGTTTACTCTGCAACCAGACACACAGGGAGACTCACACTGCTCTGTTGCAGTCATCCAGTCTGGATCAGAATTGGGCTGGTTTGAACAACACCTGTTGAATGGAAACTTATATATTGGTCCCATTAGCTTATTCCCTATCTCCAGCATGAGAGAAGAAAGTTTCCAACACCATGACGTCAGACATCTCACAAGATTAAACCTGCCAAGGACAGAGTGCTGGTTCCCTTCAACAGATCCCTTACCCTACTGAAGTTATTCAGGCAAGGCATGGCAAGGCAAGTTTATTTGTGTAGCACCTTTCATGTACAAGACAATTCAGAGTGCTTTACATGAAACATTAATAAAAGACCACACAAATTGCAAAATCACAGTAAAGTCATAAATTAAATTAAAATGATTAAAAGCAGAATTAATAAAAAGTTGCTGTGCAGATTTCATGCATCATCTCCACTGGCAATTTGTTCCACTTGTTTGCAGCATAACAGCTAAACGCTGCTTCTCCATGCTTAGTCTGGACTCTGGTCTGGACTAGTTGACCTGAGTCTTTGGATCGAAGAGCTCTGCTTGGTTTATATTCTCTGAACATATCACAGATCTATTCTATCTACATCTATCTTTTTTGTAATCTATCCTGTGAAAGACTGGAAGATGTAAGAGAGCGGGGAGGGGCATCAATATCTAGTTGTGCCTCAAGGAAAGAGATCTTGGGAACCTCCCCTTGAATTTCAGATGGGGGAGATTTTTGTGATGTGCAGGACAAGACTTCATGCAGCTGTTTGTCTGTCTTTATGTTCCAGACTCTTTTAAGCCATAGATGGAAATAAATATAGTTACACTTCATTATTTATGGAAACATTATCAAAGTTAAAAGTGGTCAATCAAAATTTTAGTTTGCAGTAATTTTGGTCAGGCTGTATACTACCAGTCAAGGATCAGGACCACAGTAAATGAGGAAGTAGGATGCAAATGCAGGCATATGGTGAGAGGCAAGCAGGTGAAACTAAGTGAAGGTTTGTTGCAGAAAAACAAAGGTCCCTCAAGAGAACAACTCATAAGAAGACAAAACTCCGCAACGAACAAAAGTTACTGATTAACTGAAGAAAAACAACTGGTGGCAAAACATAACTAATGAATACAGCAGCTGAAATGACATGGCAACACAACATGGCCAACACAATGAATTAGCACAGGACAAAGGAAAACTAGAAGCTTCAATACAAAGTATTAAATTACATACAATAAGTAAACAGGATGCACAAAGCAGTATATTTAAAAATAAAACAGGAAACACAGAAGACCTTTGAAAATACCAGAAGAACTGAAGAATAGAAATCTACAATAACTAAACCTCAACCTACAGACCATGATAGTTGTAACCAAAGGGAAAAATGTAACATCTAACATGTTTTCTCCATGAGAGATTCAAAATTCCCACTCTTCCACTCAGTCCTTGAATGCACTGGTCACATGACAGTTCACCTGGTCTCTCCAGCCAATCAGGGTTCCATACTTATGCTGCCTCACTTCCTCTCAGCTCATTAGTGTGGGAGAGGAGTTGAGGACAGCTGCTTTGAAGGTTGGTTTCAAACAGACATACAATCTATTTAGTAAATCTTGTATAAAGTCAACTATGCATCATTGTAACTTTGTAGAGGCCAACTTGATCTAAGGACTGGGGGACTGTGCCTGTCATTTGGGCATCTATGATCTTTGGAATTGGTGAGTCTGAGCTTTGTCTGAGCCTTTGTAATTTGTTTGTGGTGTTAGCCACCATTAGCTAAAATTAGCATGCTAATGCTAACATGTGATTGTGGACCAGGCCTTTATCCTGTTGTTCATGTTAGCCTGGTGGGTTAAATACTGGCTTTAGCATTTAGCATTAGCTATAGCATTAGCCATCTTGCTTTTTGCTGCTTGTACTGTTTTATTTATGGGTTTGGTTGTAGTTTAAAACCTGAGCATTTTCAAATGTACAGATATTGAACATTTATTTGAAACTCTGATATGAATGTGTACACAGGATTTATTGTTAACAATATGAATTATCAGATATTTAATTGGTCCTGTTCTCCAATGCAGGCCAGGTGCCCTTTAATGGGTGATGTGATGGCGAGCTATTATCCAGGAGCTTGAAGACCCTGAGTCCCTTTCACTGGTTGGGTAGGAGGCTAAAGTAGCCTGTCTCTCTCCCACCTATTCTCCACCCGTTTCACCAGTCCACTTCTCAATCTTTCAACAGTTAATCACGCGTTTCCCATCATTCTAAATTTGAATAACTCTATGGACATTCCACCGGTGCAAACGAACTGTTGAATATCCCCCGAACAGGAAAAAGAACTCAGGACTATGGATTTTGGAAATTATGTTTGATTTATTTTGATTCCTTTTCTGTGAAATGGTTGAGGATGTAACAAATAAGAAGTGCATTTGACATTTCTTATTGTAAATATTGTATTTTTTTGGGGTTTTGTGGTTAATGGTTTTAGTTATTGTTTTGTTTTGTTGCAACTACTTTCAAAATATATTACTTCTAAAGCAACCTAATTGTCTTGTGTCACTTACCTTTGCCCTCTAGTAGCTGTATCTAGTCTTCTGATTAATATTTACTAGCCTATTGCAACTTGTATATAAATTAGAAATTATAACAGTAATGCATATTTAAATTCACACTTGCTATATAGTACACCTGCATTGCTCTTATCCTCTGGTAATCTGACAGATTGTGGTTTTTGTGATTAGCCTTCTACCCATATTTTCCTTGGTATTTTCCATACTTAGGAATGGACCTTTGCCTGTTTGTAGCTTTTGTCTTTTTTTCTTTCTTTTATTTTGCCTTTAGTAAGCCATTGTCGATCACTGAGCTATTTTTTCTCTCCTGGACTTGCATTTGCCACACTTTTGCTTTAAAAGTTTGCCAAGCTGACTCTTTACCTGGTGGTGACTGCTTTGTCAACAAATTGACTGTCAGTTTGTAATGTAAACTTGCATGGATTCATGTTTTGTTCTTTTCTTGGGTCACCCTTACTGAACTAAGAGGGGGATGTAAAGTTGTTTTTTTTTTTTAAGTCTTAATGTTTTCTCTTTTGTGTTTGTTATGCATTTTATTAATGTCCAATTTCCAAACCAAAGCATAGTAGTAAATTGCTCTGGATATCATCAATCAACATTTGGACACAAGGACTTTCTGCGTTACTGCGGTACTGTACCAAATATGGAAAATTTTCAAAGCAGAAAAAATTGCCTTTGCTGGTAGCTGAGTTGAGCTGAGTTGAGTAAAATATACCTAAATATTGATCAGTTACACATCCAAAACATCTGGAATTTTCTGCCCTGCCATCTCTTTGGTTCTGTTCATGCCTCTGATTTGTGGGTTTTTGGTAGAAAATTTTTGGGTTTTCTTCATACAGCTCTTTCAGCAGTGTTTGATCAACTGAAGAGAGTAAGGGTGCTCTCAATTTGCTTTTAGTGCTGTTAAATTTATCAACCTTTAGTTGATTCCATTCATTTGCCTGTTGGATATCCCAGGTACTTCACTAAGTGAGACTATACAACTTGAGGTTTAAGCAAGAGATAACTCTAGTTTAAGTTACTTTTTTTTAGGGGAAGTCTCTTTAGCAACTTTCATGGAAAATCATGGGAGTAATCAAATCTTAAGTATACACTATAACTGCCTTAATATTAACTTAACCCCCATAAAAATATAAGCAAAACAAAAGATTTTGTCTGTTTATATATATTTTTAAAAATCAAGATAGACAAACTTTGTCATATTAAAAAAAAAAAAAAAATCTGCAAGAGTCACAAGATTTTCTTGAGGTATAAAATTTTTCTTTCAACATATGTCTGTAGACAACAACTACCAAACTGAGACAAAGTTTTGAGTATATAAAAAATTTTAAGTTAACATTTAATTACTTCTTAATTACACAACTTTTGCTCTTTCTAGCCATTTAATTACTTAATTATTACTTAAAATGTCTTCCCAAATAGGAGCTTAAAAGGGTTTTTTTCTATGTTTAATTAATTACATTGTGACTTTTTTTTTACACTCTTTGCATCTTTCTAAACTGCAGTATTTAAGAGTGAAATATACATTGTCATAATATTTTAAACCAAGCAAATCATTGGTTTCTGATACAGTGCACATCTATGGATATGTAATCTATACATCACAAAGAGAATGCAAAGATTATTTCTGAAAGGATAAACCTATTGAAAAGAAATTCCAAGTCATTTGTTGCTCCATTTGGAGCATATTCTTTGGATAAAGGCTACAATTTTCAAGAATAAAGAAAAAGGTTGAAAAATATATCTAAGATTTCTTCAAAATGAATCACAGATGTTTGTGCAGACTTTGTGCAGAACTGATAAGGAGCCCGTTTTTCACACCACTGCTTATCGTCAGAGGGAAATAATAGGAAAAAAAAGTGTAAAAATGTAAAACTATGATTAAGAACATGTTAAGCAGCTGGTGAATGTAAATATGTTCTTAGATCACTGTGTGAATTTCTTTGAAAGACGATAAATCTGATGAAGATGTATGTTAACAAAACACAGGCATGAATTAGTAACCTTTTCTTCTTTCATTGTTTTTGTTTTTTTTAACTTTATTTTATTTGACCTTTTTTATTCTCTAATCAAATTGTTTTAGATAATAGTTGCTTGTCACCAGCTTTACTACATAATGATAGGTCTCTATTTTATCAAACTTGTCTATAAAGAATTATTAGAAAACATTTATGATTTTTTTTTTTATCAGACTGGGATTTATTCCTCTTTATGTTGATGGTGAAAATTTGCTTTAGTTGGAACATTTCTTCAAATCTACATCTCAGCTGTAAAGTTTAAAACAGAAATTGTGATGAGTTATCATTTTTGTAAAAGGGAAGCCAGTTAATTCTAGGTAAATTTTGTTTACTAAAAAGTAAACTTGATTAAATTACAATGAACAAATTATGACAACGTTATGATGAACTATTTATCATATTACATGTTTGTGTTATTTATACATTTCTGAGTTTAGAAACACATTTTTATCTTCTCCTTTCTTTTGTGACTGTGTTCATATGTTTTAAAATAATCTGAATTAAAATCTGCAAGTTGATTGAAAAATTAGAAATAAACAATAAGATATGTTTCAGCAAAGTTGAAGAGACTCTTTTATCCCCCTTGTTAACTTTTTAATGCACGTCTGTGTGTGTATGTGTGCGTATATATGTGTGTGCAAAACATGACAGATGACCAGAAATGATCAGGTAGAGAAGAGTGTGAGAGTGAGTCAGTATGTGTCAGTGAGACTACGTCAGTGAGTGAGAATTTCCTTGTGAGGTTGTGTGTTTCTAACATATGCAAATGTGTGTCAGATTGAACCATTTGCAATCACATCACTTTGAAGTCACGTTAGATTCACCTTGCCCAGAAATTGTCCACAAAGAACAAATAAATAAGCAAACAAAAAGGAAAAACATGTCAGTTGAATTTATAAACAAAATAAAAATTTTAGAAATGCTCCTGATTTCACAACACAGAGTAAACTGAATCAACTCCATCAAAAAAAGTTGTTGTTGCTCATCCACTCTCTGCAAAACAGGAAAAACTATTATTAGCCTCACGTACTTTTTGCTTATCTAAATGATTGCACATGTGCGTGTGCATGCAAGTTCTTGAGTGTTTATCCACGTGAGCGTCTCTGTTAATGCAGCAGCATCAGAAAATATCCCGGGAAATAATTTAACCTTCTGACGTATGTGTGGACAGTGTTAGGGAAAGAAAAGAACGGATGTCAAATGAATTTGTATTCTTGCGCGTGTGTGTGTGTGTGTGTGTGTGTGTGTGTGTGTGTGTGTGTGTGTGTGTGACTATGACTGTATGCTGTGAAGCTTTATTCACTTACGTCTAAGAGGGGCAGAGAGACAGCCCTGACAATGCTGCTGACGTCCGGACATGTACTGCTGTGTGCTATTGTATGTCTGAGTGTCTGCATGTGCTTTGTGGGCTATATCTGGGGCCACAGAATTACCCCCCCACCAGACTTTCACTGCCTCCCTTCCCACTTTCCTGAAACATTTTCTATCACCAGACAACCCACAAGACAAGGTTTTCTTTTGAACTATTCACCAGAAAAGTGTTTATGATAAGAGTTTAAAAACAATTATATATAAAAACCGCAAATTTAGTTACTATTCATTTGATGTAAATGTGTAGGACATTCCTTCGAGTGGCATTCAAACACATGCACACAGCGTTACACTTCCATCCAGAAATTTGACAACACAGTTATATTTTCCTGCACACTGGCAAAAATGACAAATTTGTCCAGGCTATATGTTTATATACATCTATATTTGCGGCTCTTTTAAGGTTCCCAACTGATCAAGGATAATAAGTTGGGAACCTCTGGCCTAGACTTTAACATCATCATCCTAAAAAAGCATAACATTCTGAGTTTTGAGGACCTCACAGGTGCAGAATCTACAAGCACAGAACTAAAGATGTTTCCATGCCTGACCAAGATGTGCTTGCGCTTAAAACAATTCTGTACACACTTCTTTTTTTCTGAATGTCTGCATGTAGTTTGTTTGCAAGTGTGTTTTGAAGTTTTAGTGCTATCTTTTTTTTCCTTAAGTTTAATTTTTCTTAAATTTTATTGGATGTTTGATCAACTACCTCTTCAGGGACTGCAAGTGGAAATTAGCATCTTTCTTATATTCTGGTACCAAACATTTTCCATTGAGTTCATGTTTTGCTGTCCCTGTCAAAAAAAATAGTCATTCATAAAAATTGTGTATGTGGAGGAGTTTAGGGATTGTTAGTTGAATCACAATAATATTCCTAAACTTGTCTTTTCAATGAAAGACAAAGTATAAAGGCTGAGACTATATTATGCATCAAATATTACAAACAGGAAATAACATCCTTCAATATTGAGAAGTTATCTCTTATTAAATGGATAACCCATGAATTCCTGAAGGAAAAGAAGAAAGTATATTTAGTGACATATCTTTACTTTTCTTTTTAACCAAAAAGAAGTTATGACTTCTGATATATGATTTCCAGAACGCCATGTGCTTCTATGTATCTGTAACTATATCTGAAAATAATAATCTATGTAAAGAGTATGGTTTTTTTTTTTATCTGTCTTTGCTTGAATGAAAAAGTGGAAAGCTTTAGGGGAACCGAGGCAGAGTTCATGTATTCAGCGGCATGATTGATCTGTCTGTCTGTCTGTTAGCCGTATGACTGAAAAAGTTACGATGATTTTGATAAGATTTTAGGGAAATCTCAGAAGTAAAACACTATTTTGGGGTTATCCAGGTCACTGCCTGGATGTAGGATTTTTTTCAAGGTTTCTTCATTATCGGGCAATAGGGATAGTACTTCAAATCAGGATTAAAAACTTCTGTTTGCTGCATTTAATCAAAACCACTGTACTGCATTTTACCTTTTTTTTTTTTTTTTAGCTTTTTCTCTTTGTTTAGTTTTTTTTAAGTTTGTTTTTATTATACATTTTAATCCTACATTCTGCTGAAGTGCTTTTAATGTTTTATGAAAAACACATTGAGTTGTCTTGTACATGAGCGATACAAATCAACTTCCCTTGCATTAACAGAAGGTAGAAAGCAGAAAGGACTGATTTCATAGGAAGAACTTTGGTTTCAAAACGAGATTTACAAAGAAACTGCACAAGTTAAGCAAATCTGAAAATATTTTAGTTTGAGTTTCAGGAATCTTTCTTTTAAACTTAAGACAAGACTAATTTCACCTTTCAGTATATTTCACTTTTGGAGAAAAAGATGAAAAAGTGGAGAAATAAGGCACTTACGTGTTTTTTTTCATACAGCTCTCACTTTTGTCAAGGAGAAATAATAAAAAAAAACTTTGGAAATCTTGACTCAGCTTCCTGTGGTCATTTAAAGCCCTGCTTTTTGTTTTAGATTTATGCTGTAAAGGCCAGCTGGATATAATTAGTAACAGAACTTTGAGTGAGATTAAATTTGAAAAAATAAATTAATTAACTCATTATTTGAAGCACAAAAAACACACCGGGAACGGAGAAAAGAGGAAAACAGTGAATTCAAAATGTCCATGATAAAATCATAAACTTAGAGGTCAATTAATTACCTTGAATGATGCCAATAACATCTAGTTCTAATTGTCAAAGATACATAGATGACATATGTTGTTTGCAAGGATGTGTTTGAACTGTAATTCACTATGACAAAACATGCCTGTGCTCAAGCACATGAAAAGAATGAAAATGGACTAAACATTAGTATGACCACTGACTGATGTTAAGTGACCATCACTTTGTATCATGACTTCTGCAATAAACAAACGAACATGAATTCCACCCTGACATTATAAGCTTCACCACAGTAGCCACAATATTGTACATTATGCAGGTGTTGAATAATGTAAGGTTTCCTGTTAGTAAAAATAGTTTCTCTCTTCACAAAATTGTATCTTAATATCTACTTTGTATATTTGTGACACATTTCAGGCTCAAATACAGAAATGTTTGGTTAAAATAGGTGACTGGGACTGTGTTGCAGAAATGAATACTTTACTGTGATACAGAATAAGGCAAAGGTTTGGTGTGCAACAATTATTCACCTGTATACATCTAAATGAGACCTGCAGGAGAAGAGTGGAAATACCTTAGTCTTGCAGCATGAAGTCAAGGTAGAACAATGAGGGAAAGAAGATGCACAGGTTGGAGATAAGAATGTGAGGAAGTGTTTAAAGTAAGAGCAGGTGTCCACGGGGCAGGGCATAGTGTAAAGAGAAAGACTCCATCTCAGCTGGGTTTCAGTCAGTCAGTTAGGATTTCCTCATGTCAATCCTCATCTGTGAATCAGTGAATAAGAGAGGGAGATGAAGACAGAGCAATGATGAAATATATATTTTTTCCATTTAAAGGAAAAAAGAATACATGTAAGGAGTTTTCTGTTTTCATTGCCTTTCTTCAATCCAGATGATTGCTTTCTCTGTTTATTTTCATTTATGTTATTTTAATCATATCTCATTGACTTTATTGTCTTTGTTTATATGCAAAACAGTTACATTGAATAGGTTTAAGAGCAGAACAGGGGCTTCTTACATTTACATTACAGAAAACACTGCAATTGTTCGTCTGGAATGTGAAGCTACACTAAACGGCCCCTGGCCTGTTGTGCATGAGGATGCACCATGAAAGCATTTTTATTTCTGTCATGTGATTTCTGGCAAAGCAATTATGTTAAGCTTTGAGTAAATGACAATGCATACGTCTTCTCATGTAAATTTATAATTGTAACTTGTGTTTAAGTACACTTTTTACTTCCAGTTTTACTATGAAATTTTATTTACAAATGATTCAACTTATAAAGCTGAGAGATTTACCAGAGAGCTAGTCTGAACCAGGTCAGCAGATCCAAAAGGAATGAATATCTCAGTAAAGTGAGCTTGCACAAAATGTGACTAGTATTTTAAAAACTGAAACCTGAACTATAGCAACAATGATCCTGACTAACTTGGGGTCAAAGCTGACCTGTGCAGCATGTTCTTAGATATTGTATGTGGGCTGACGATTGAAACTGATTTATCAAAATGACTTTGTGTTTTGGAGCTAAGGACCTAAATATAACTCAATTTTTGTCTTTTTATTGTCTCGTATATTAGATGTTCCAGGCATTATACAAAACCAACTTTTCAAACACGTTTAACCTGGTTTTCATGGAAACATCATAAAATATTTTTACCCTAATAGGTGCACAAGCCAACATATGCTTTTGATTCTTTGATTTTCCTGTTTGAAATAATTAATTAACAAAAACTGTTACTGTTTTTTCTTTTTCAAAAGTGGGCAAAGCAGTTTGAGATCTGACAGTGGTTATGCATTTTGAGCTATAAAACATACCAAGTAGATTTATGCAACTATGCAGACATTCAATGTTCTCAATAAATGTTATCCAATGTAATAAAACTCAAGTTTTCTTTCCACATGTTTAAAGGAAAATAAAATTTGCATAAATAGCTGCCAAGCTGCAGCTTTGCATAGAATACGTTTGGTGAAAGAGATCTTCTAGCCACAGAAATTCGAATGACCTCTATGACTGACAGGCAAAACAGAAAAAATAGTGGACATATATGAACTGTATGTTCATCATGTGCCCCTGCCTCTATAAGTGTGTGTGTGTGTGTGTGTGTGTGTGTGTGTGTGTGTGTGTGTTTAATCTTCTGTACAGGCCTACAGCTCAAGCGTATTTAACGTTGCTCAGCTAAAAATTAAAAAAAAAAGGGCTTCAGAGAGGAGCAAAAAAGCATTGTGCGCTGTGAGTCACGACCAGGAATGGTGGTGACGATACACTCCTTCAACTGCACTCACACAGTCTCACACACAATCACACTTCTCCTTCCCATTCAAGCTCTGAAAGATCCTGTTGCCAACATGATGGCATCAAGACTTCCAGAAACTCTTTAAGGTTCCAGTGAAGAATATACACATATCACATGCACACACACACACACACACACACACACACACACACACACATGATGATAAAAACAATAAACTCATTCTACCGAAAACATCTATTTCTCTGACTTACTACTTCAGAAACACCCCTTTTATTATATTTAGGGGGATTTATAGCATTGCGGTCTCTATATTATAGAGATTTAGTCCATGATTTTAAAAAAAGTTCAGTTGAATTAAATCATTCATTCATTTTACATACTGCTTATTCCAATTCAGGCTAGCGGGGAAGCTGGAGCCTATCAACAAACAACAAAAAACAAAAAGAGACAAAGACCACTCACACTTAGTGAGAATTTTAGGTGAGTAATTAACAAAGCATGCATGGCAAAGGGCAATGGGCAAAGACCTGGCTAAACCTCAAAATTAAAAGGAAATACAAATAATGTTCATTTAAAAGAACAATGATCCCAAACAATGATGAAATGCTGCCAAGTAACAAGAAATGTGTGCAAAAGCCCAAATGTGAAGATGCATGTAATTTGCTTTACTTGTTTCATGGTTGCCATTTGCCATTAATCTGTGAATACGTTTTCTGTAAAATCTGAATAGTCTGAGGTTTTGTGAGCATGAGACATTACATATCTTCAGAGAAAAAAAAGACTGTAGTGTTCTTCTTGATGGGAGAAGAAACATTAACCAGTATGTTACGTTGTGTGATTGACCACAATCTAAAATTGGCTTGGTTAGGTCATGGTCTGACCCATGAAAAAATGTCAAGCGCTGTGACTGAAATGATTCAGAGAACTCATCCTCCAATTTTTCAAAGTACTCTTTTTCTGATTTAATAGGGGAAAACCACTTGCATTATGAACTCATTTCTTAGTTATCCCTGACCTCTTGGGCCAGTCAGTCTATATTTGTAAGGATGCACCTTTAAAAAAAAGAAAGTATATAAAGAATATAAAGAAAAGAATTATTATTCTAATCCCTTTGTTTTCTTAGTAATCTTTGCTAAACATCTATACTAAAGATTATGTTGTGTAATAACTTCTTAAGTTGATACTTCCAACACCGCATACAACATCTATCAAAATCTGTTCAATACATCAAACAAATACATATAAATATACACGTTTGTAACCTTCTACGAAATCTGAGCTCCAAAAGACATTTCTCCTTAGACGGAAATACTGTTTAGTTACAACCTCAATTTAATTAGTGAAGCTGAATGAATTTCAACACTAAATGCTGACAGGCTGACATTAGCACCTCATCTAATTCAAGAGAAATAAACCTGCTGAGATGCAGATTTTCAGTCCAATAGTTTAACGAGGGAGCCAGTCAGGAAGAAGTTCAGAAGTGATATTTTTTAATATATTTACAACCCAAACACATGCAGTCAACCTCACAAAAGAAGCCCAAACAAATCCCACTCTAACAGCTTAAGACTTCTTGTGTATTCTGTGAATATTAATATAACTTAATGTTAAATTAAGCGTTTGCAGAAAGTATACATGTAAACATATCCTGCACGGATTGGAAAAAAGTCTAGTTAGTTCTTAAGGAAACAACAGGAAAAATAAATGAATAACTTATAGTTTTTATGTGTTTGAAAATCTGTTTTAGCAGTTTTGTATGTTAGAAATCTATATTTAAAATACTGTACCAAATAATACACAGACATAATAATACACAAATTTCTCTTTTAAATTTCAACTCAAAAACTGGCTTGTAATCAACCTGTTCTAAAAGCTAGATAGATGCTCTGCAGGCCACATTTACCTAACTGTGTAGCTACAGCCATGCACTGTAGACATCTGCCTCACTTTTGCATTTGAGTATATTATTCCTGTTATATTTCATTACATGCAGGACATGATTATAGATCTGTATATACATGTGCTGCACCTTTTTTTGTATACTTTTCCTTTGTGACAGTAGTTGTGAGTAGTATTTGATTAGTTGAGTTTTTATTCTTGAAAGTACATGCTAACATCACGCACTTGCAATTCGCTCTTAACTCGTGCATTTTATATGACATTACCAGGGCAGTTTGTAGCTCAGTGAGAAGGAGCAGTTACCCATCAACCAGAAGTTGTGGATTGAAGGCAGGCTTCACCAGACCACATGCTTAAGTGTCCTTGAGCATGACACTGAACCCCACATTGTACCAGGAAGTGTATCTTAGGGTGAAATCTGTGTATGAATGGATGAAAGTGGTATGGTTTAAAGTTAACCTTGCCATAAAGTACAGTCTATTTACTATTTACTGCAATTTGAGCTTTACTTTTAATGACCTTACTATTAATACTGTATAGATAGCATATAATATTCTGCAGACTTGTCTTTAATGGATTACCTTATTTGTCTTTATAGGTTTTCCATTGTGTGTTGTGTTTTGCTTTCTGGTCCCTGATATTACTTCACCTGGATGGTTTTAACTTACTCACTTTACCTGTTTCTTGCTCGTTGTCCTGTGCTCATATCTCTTGGTTTAATTTTTCATTCATTCAATTCTGCACCTGCTTACTGCCTCCTCAGTATGCATTTGGGATTATATTCCACAAAAATTATGAACAAAAATTAACACGAAAACCTTTTCAACGAAGCTGTAATCGTTATGAATGGGGGAAAACAAAATTATTTTGCTCTAAATTAAGTTTGAATTTAAAACTCAAAGACTTGCTAGATTTGTTATGAGTTCATGATTTTCTCTTAAAAAAGAACAAACTTTGTTCAAGCATGTCCTATGGATTATGCTTTTAATTACTTGCAATTTAATCAGCATTCAGACCTCAATTCACTTTTGCACCCAAGTATCTATTGTATAAATATGATTTTTTTTTTTTTTATCCATCTTACATGGTCCACTACCCTTCATAAGAAGAGGGGTAAATGGGTTTAGAAATTTTTGAAAATTATTTAGAATAAGAACAACAACTGGTAATCATCTTAAAGTAATTCTATTAGTTGGTACCTTATAAAAGGCCATCTGGCACCTGCACCTTTCTGGTCTTTTTTTTTTTTTTTTTTTTTTTTTGTCTTTTGTCTGAAAAAAAATATTTTCATACTTTTGCATTTGGACAATAGCCCTGAATTTTGTAGCAGATTCTCTCAAAAACACTGGATGGAAAGCATGTACAGGGAGGCATAGATGTATCTGATAGTAGCATTCTTGAAAGAAAGGGATTACTTCATATTAATGGTAATTATACATCTACTCAAAGATTACATGCAAAGTTCCACAAGGCTCAATTTGGGGCATCCTATTGTTCATCATCTATATCCTTTCAGTTACTCAGATCATGGAAGCAAATAAAATGTCTGATCCTAGTTATACTGATGACACTTAATTTTATATCACTGTTTCAACAGTTTTTTATGAAACTTAATTATAGGCATTATATAAATTAATTGTATGTCTTTCCTTCAGCTAAACAAAGATGATATTAAAGCACTTTGAATGAAACAAATATTAATATCCAGTTCAGTCAGGAGAGTTAGAAAAAACAGAAAAGTCAGAAATCTTGATGTCATTTTTGGATTATGAACTATCTTAAAGCCATGTTAAAGTAATAACCAAATCAGCTTTTTTTTTTGTTTGTTTGTTTGTTTAGCAAATATTCACTCTTTTTGAATTTGATGTCTGCAACATGTTTCAACAAACTGGGGCGGGGTAACTAAAGACTGGTAAAGTTAAGGAATGCTAAAAAACAGCTATTCTATTCTATTCTATTCTATTCTATTCTATTCTACAGTCATTTAACAGACGCTTTTATCCAAAGCAACTTACATATTAGTGAGAACAACACAAGCATGAAATCAAACAGTAGAGGACATCGTAGGAAGGTGCTCGTGGACTGTTTGTAAAATTTAACATGTGAAGAGGTTAATTGGAAACAGGGGAGTGTCATGATTGGGTATAAAAGGAGCATCCCCGAGGCTCAATTCTTCAAAAGGCAAGGATTGTTGCGAAGTTCACGACATTGTGAACAACTGCATGAGCAAATAGTCCAACAATTTAAGAAGATTTCTTAAAGCACAGTTGCAAGGAATTTGGGGATTTAATCATCTGTAGTCCACAATATCATCAAAAAAGTTAGAGAATCTGGAAAAATTTCAGCATGTAAATGGCAAGGCCAAAAACAAGCACTGAATACACAGATTTTGCGGTGACATTTGCTGCCATCGCCCTGCGATGGACTGGCGAGCTGTCCAGGGTGTACCCTGCCTGTCGCCCCAAAGCCGGCTGGGATAGGCTCCAGCTTCCCCGCAACCCTGAATTGGAATAAGCGGTTCGGAAAATGAATGAATGAATGAATTTGCTGCCATCCAGGCAACATCGTTTTCAGGGAGGCTCCTGCTTATTTCAGCAAGACAATGCCAAGCCACATTCTGTACATGTTGTAACAGCATGGCTTTGTTGTAAAAAGCAGATGTAAAAGTCTGGAAATATTTCTTTGATTCGTTCATTATCCTAATCGCTTAATCCAATGAAGGGTGGGAGGAAGTTGGAGTCTATCCCAGCAGTCTTTAGGCGAAAGGCAGGATACATCCTGGACAGCTCGCCAGTCCATTGCATGGCCACACGGAGACAAACACTCATTCCTGTGGGGAATTTAGAGTAACCAGTTAACCTAACATGCACGTCTTTGGATGGTGGGAGGAAGCCGGAGTACCCGGAAAGAACCCACGTATACATGGGGAGAACCTGCAAACTCCACACAGAAAGTGTAATAAACGTGTAATAAATCAAGTTTTATTTCTATATAATGTGGTGTATTATTATGTCAGAACACGGAGTCTTTCAGAAAGATGTTGTGAATCTTATATCTGACAAGAAATATGGCTTAAAAAAAATCTTTAAATAATGTAAAACAAATTATTAAATTGTAGAAAAAAATAAATTTTATATAAACTTTTAACAAGCAAAAGTTTTATAGGTTTTAAAACAATTACATTTTTATTAGTCAGCAAATTCAGCCTATAGATTGGTTGATACAAAGATCTGTCCCAGAAAAGCAAAATCTTATCACAAGACCTGCTGGTAAATCTGCATCTGCACAAAAACAACATGAATGGATGATAGGTCATGCGGTAAAAAGGAACACCTTTTCCAGCCAGGAAATTTGCACAAAACTTTCATTTTCTACCGAACAGATTTAAAAATCCGGCTTTAAGAATAATGCTTTCTGGAAAACCAGTCAAAAAAAATGCCATTTGGCTACAATAACGGGTTTGTTTAGAGTGAACCAAGTGCACAAGCTTTCATTTGTGAAATGCTGTGGTTTGGGGCTCCTTTACTGCTTTGTGGGACTGGCCAGCTTTGAGGTTCTCATTTATCTGATAATTCTAGCATCACATGTAAGTTGTTTTTTTTTACCTTTATTTAACCAGGAAGTCCTCTTGAGATCAGAAATTTCTTTTACAAGGGAGACCTGGCCAAGGTAGTAGCCATACAGAGTTAAAACAAATATGAAACAAACACAGAATTAATACAAAAAGCCAAAGATGACTTTAAAAAAAAAGACATTTGTATTCCCCCTTCACTGCATTCCTTGATAATCTTGAAATCATTACTAGTTCTGAATGTTTTTAATTTAACTTTTTGGAGATTGATAATCTTGATAATCTTGAAATCATTACTAGTTCTGAATGTTTTTAATTTAACTTTTTGGAGATTATTTCAAGACCATGGTGCATGGTAAGAAAATGTTGTTTTGCCAAAGACTGTATAACTCGAGGAACATTTAGGAGCTACAACGGGGAGTCACGCAGATAATGAGTCCAAAACGGATAGACGAAACAAAGTATTTTGGAAGTTTACAGAATAGAGGTTCATAGATAAACAAATACCAATGTTGTTGTCTACAAATAGTTAGTGATGTCCAACCAACGAAGTCATAGAGAATGCAGCGGTGAGTGAAAGATTTTGCATTTAAAACAAAACATAGAGAAAACACAAAAGACCAACTTTCATCATGGTCTGCTATATTGTAAGCATTGCCATATAGCTTTTTCTAAATGCTTATATCACAAAATATGAACTAAGGTAAAGATGGGTAGCCTGCTGGTTGGTCAGGTTGTTTTTCTGAGGAATTTACATGAGTGTGTGTATTCTCCCCCATCTAAACATTTGTATTCTGGCCTAGAAATTTGGAAATAATCATCCTCACCTTTATTTAAAGTGTAATGATGACAAAACTGAATACTGAATCATATGTAACTTGATCATGGTTCCTCTTTTTTTGTTGCCCATGTCTTCAGTGCTCCTCAGTCTCAGTTTTAACCATGACGTCATTATCCTAAATATAGCTTTGTGCTGCTTGTATCAAACAAGACAAACGATCATCACTATTTGAGAGCATGTTTTGATTTATTGTATGAAAGAGAGTGTATGTCTGGATGTAGGTGTGTTTTTTGTGGGGGAGGGTGTGTACGCTACAAAAAGGTGAGTACATTATCTCAGAGGAGCATCTCCTTATATAAGTATGTATTTAGTTAAAATGACAATTTGTAAGCCTTTAAGTTCAGAGAAGTTGAATAGAAAAGTATGGAGGTGTGAATTTTCCCATTTTCACCATTCTAGTAGAAACATAATTAGAAAAATTCTTTAAAAGACAAAAAAGTTAAATTGTGGCTTTGTTTATGTATTTTAATTTACAGATATATGTATAACTACATGCATGCTTAAATATTAATTTCTTTTTTTTTTTTTTTTTTTTTTTTTTTTTTTTTCTCATTTGTTAATAGGGCAACATTGTAAACACCACCTGTGATGGACTGGCAACCAATCCAGGGTGTTCCTGCCTCGCCTGAGGATCTTCAGGCTTCAGCTTCCCCCATGACCCTGAACTGGACTCAGCGTGTGGATAGTGAATGAATGAAAGAAAACACCATTCCCTGTCATACAAGTATTGATATGAAACACGTGAATAACAAGGCTTTTTAAAAATTGTTTTAAGTTGTAATTTCACCACCTGTTCGCAGGTGGCTTTATTGACACAACTGGCCAACATTAAGCCAAGACCTATCATGATAATTCCACCTGCTATTATCCAGCTTTCTGATGTACAGAGAAACTGCTCAACCACGTTTAAACAATTTATAATGTCAGGATTTACTGAACCAGTTCCCTGTTATAAGCATCTTTATCAAGTGCACGTCAATCTGACATGATATTGCAGTTTGCCCGAATTGTCCCAGATTTTGTGACTATGAAAGATGACTTTACAAACCCAAACAAGAAGTAAAACCAGATACAGATAGCCGTCCTTAAAGCACATATTTGCTTGAAGCTGTTCAAATATCAATATTACACAATTATTGTGCATCATATAGTTTGACATGCAAAGTTACTGAACATTCAAGCAAAATGTGGTGATCTGACCCATCACCACTTTAGTTAATATCAAACTCAATACTTAAATATACTCCTAAGTTCTGCAACATGAGAGAAAATACATTAATTTTACAATTAACCACATAATCTGTGTCACTTTTTAAAGCCCATGTGAGAAATCTCTACAGCTTCTTCCTTATGAAGTTACTAAATATACAGGTGACTCTGACGTTTATATCAGTAGAAGCCCAACAATGAGTCCAAATGCAGGAGAAGAAAAAGAAAATGAAACCCAACAGAACAAGACCTTTTTCAGTCACAACTCCAGCTCACTTGCACCGAAGACTGGCTAATTACGAGCCTTAAGCAAAACGCAATTTTGGAGGTGATTTGGGTTTGACGTCATTCTCAAACACATCTCAGCCCGTGCAATTACCTTTCTCGTGATGAGGATTACAGAGAGGATGTGGGGGGAGGATGAGAAGGAAGGTAGTTCCACGTCTCTCTCGCTCTGTCATTTCTCGATGCAAATGTCCAAAACAGGGGGCTCAACTTTCCTCTCCGGACAGGGAGGTGCATCATCATCAGCAGCAGCAGCAGGAGGAGCGGACTCCATACAAGTCACCTCGTCTCCATCTCAACGCCTGTGTCTTGTTGAGGATATTTTTCCTGTAAGACAGAGAGCGATAAACGTACTGACTGCCCATATAGTCCGCGGTATTCCGTGAAGACACATGCAGAGAAGAGGAAGTTCGCAGAAGTGAGATGAGGGCGGCAGCTTAATGACCTTCAAGCTGTGGCTTGGACCATGAACTATTTCTGAAAACCACTTTCATTCGCAAATAAGTGGATGGAAATCCACATATTAAAATGTATTGATTACATAACCTTGAATGAAAGTGTATTAGTTTACTTTCAGGTACATCCCAACATCCCCTTGTCAGGGAGCCAGCTATCCTGCATCCCGAGCAGAGTTGTGGTTTCTTATTAAAACACGCATGAAAACGCAGCTGGAAACCACGGGTCAGAGGTCACGTTTTCTTTCAAATCTAAAAACGCCATATCTATCTGTCTTTCATTTTCATCTTAAGATGTCTGTTTAAAGTACATTAGTGGTGCACGATCATTGATCTACCTTTCACTTCAGACTCAGTAATAATTTGAATGAAGGTAGTCGCCTATGAACGACGCGCAGATGGCTTGTCTGCGCTACATTTTGCTGTCCACTCGGGCCTGACGAGGTCTGGTATTGCTCTGGGGTTGGGTCGAGCAGTCTAAAACCAGTACTAAGTACAAAGACACCAGCTGGGACACTTTTCTAGCTTGCTTTTTATTCCTTTTTTCTTTTCCCCTTTTTTACTTGTGTGTACATATCATACACACACACACACACACACACACACACACACACACACACACACACACACACACATATATATATATATATATATATATATATATATATATATATATATATATATATATATATATATATATATATATATATATATATATATATATATATATATATATATATATAATGCTTTATTATTTACACCTTACACGAAAGACACATTTGAACACTTTATCTGACGTGCACTTCTCTGCACATGATAGTTTAATTTTTTTCCACGGTTTTGCCCCTTTTTTTAAGCTTACATGTCTTGAAGTAAAGAATTGGTCTATTATTTAATTGTAATTTGTATAATGTATGAGTATCACTTTCTTCTACCCTCTTACAAAGACTTCTTGTGGATTATTGCACTGAAATTTCTTCAGCTTTGATGTGACAGTAGTGAAAAAAATTAATATAAAGTTGCATGTGTTTTTCTTCTCAGGGCTAATGTGAGCTCAGTGTTCATGTGTTATTTTAACTCTATCTGTTGGAAGAAAAATTACTCCTCTCTAGCTTTTGTCTTCACGAGTAAGATTACCTTGCGTGTATGACATTCAGACTTGCCATACAGCGTTAAAAACTAGAAATGTGCTATACTGCATAACTTGGGAATGTATTGATCGAGCGGTTAAGCTGCAGAAAATTTGGTTGAATAGAATTTTATTGTTGGCATTGTTTTTTCTGTGGGTCAGAAGGCCGTGGTCGATCCTCCGGTTGCTCTGTAACGTTGTCAGAGCACAGGTATGAATGATGCTTGAAGTGCATTACTTGCTATTCACAAAAAAACTGCTAGGGAGACACATATGCGTCAGCAGAGAGAGTGTGTGATTAGGGTAGGTCTTCGTGCGCACGGAGGACACGCTCACAAACAGAAATGAAGGAACACACAAAGTTAGTGTATGAGGAAGTAAAGTGCAGTTGTTACCTCAATTCCCTAGATTTATTGTCACCTATTCTCCATCTGCCATTTTGAGTTTCTTCATGCGGGATGGTCTTATAGGGGATTCCCTTATGTACTTTATTTACAGGTGTGTGTGTGTGTAGGAGTGTGTCCCCAAAATCGCTTTTAAATGGGGGCTTGGGTTCAGTGACGTAAGCGAAAGTGGTACCTGACCCTCCAAAACAGAGTCGTACACATACACATGAACCTCCACGTGCAACTTGCACCGAGTCTCCCCGTGTTTACACTTTGCTCTGTTGGGCGGCAATATTTTACTTACTCAGTGTGGGACAGGGGGTAAGGGGGGGAGGGGGGTGGGGTGTGTAATGACCGAGTGTTACAGGGACGAAAGTTTTGAGTCTGATGACATGCTTGTTGGCAAGAAATACAAAAGTGTTTTCTTGGACTCTGAAGACTGCAAGAGTTTGAACAAAAACCTGGTCGCGACGTGGCTGCAGCGCATCGCCAGAAGAAAACTGTTGACTGAGGTTAAAAAAATAAAAAAAAATAAAAAAAGACACGTAAGGATTGAAAATAACCATGACATAAACGTTATAGCCATGATAATGACAAATGGGGAAGGAATAAACAAAAATAACAATAAAGCAAAGGGGAAATTTGAGGAGAAAAAGAAGAAAAGTCCCCTTAAAAAAATAAAAAAAATAAATAAAAATAAATTGCACGAATGTGACCGTCTTCGCTTGTTGCGATCTCAGCATGGCGATTGCGCCCTCCGCAAATGCTTTTTGGGGTAAGGGCTTCCCAGATTAATAGTTATGAACAGCAAGCCCAGACCGCAAAAAGATTCGTGAAGGACATGATCTGCTGCTTGTGCTGCTGCCGCTGCTGCCGTCCAACGGAGTCTCCGTGACACCCGGGAAGCCTGCTCTCTGCTTACATGAATTTATCTCCCATTCCGGCTCGCTTGATTATATTTCCGACCTTTAGCAACCCAGTGGAAGTATGTTCCCCCAACATATACTGAAAATGAAATGATGAATGGAAGAAAAACCAAAAAAGAGAAAGAAGGAGGGCTCTCTTGCTGCTACTGCTGCCTCTGCAACTGAGAGCTGTCCAAGGCCCTTTTTGCTCATTCCTTAAATTCCCCTCTGTCCCCCCTCTCGTCTCTCAATCGTCCCTTCTTCTCTCGTCTTCCTCTTCCACTCTGTCTCTCCTGCATAATTTCCTGTCCTTCCTTATTTTTTCCTCATCCAAACGCTAGGATGTGCAAAGCCCGTGTGATCACTTGGAGCTGTGCATCGATGCGTTTTGTTGTCAGTGCTCTCTCTCTCTCTCTCTCGCTCTCTCACTCACTGTTCCTCTCTCCTTCTGTGTGTATTATATTCTCCCTTCCGTGGTGTGTCTCCCGATAGTAAAGCGCTGCCTGTCTGCAGCCGCTCGCTCTGGGTGAGGAGGGAGCAAGGCTGTAAACTGCTGGCAATAAATAGAGAGCAGGGAGGGATCTTATTGGAGCAAACCAAACCTCGTCATCAACCAATGGGTATCTTGCTCATATAGGGACCCCCCTTTTTGAAAAAAAAAGAAAGAAAGAAATGGGGAAAAAATACAGATTAACAAATTGTGATCTATATCACAGTGTACATTTAAACTGTGTGCGCCATTATGTTTGATGCGACCATCAAAATATCGTTTTCTCCGCACCTTCTGAGTTTGCACAGCATCCGAGACTGCGAAACTAGCACCATAAAAGCTTTATATTGTGACAGACATCATATTATGATTGTTTTAACAATAATAATACATATAGATAAAGGTTGAAATGGATACCATAAGAGATGTGCTGGCAAAAACGAGTCGCTAACTATTCAACACAAAAATATCCCTTTTTCACTCACGAGCCAGATTAAAGTCCCATCAGCTATGGAGAAATGAAAACAAGTGGAATTTTGATAATAACGAAAATGAACTGGATGTCGATCGGGTGTAAAAAAAATATTCTAATTTCTCCTCACAACATAGCAAGACGCATCTGTAGCAACTCGTGCTCACCTATCGAGTTCACCAGAGGATACCACTATAAAAAACGACACGGGGGAATCTGAACTGCACACTCCGTCCATCCCATTCAGTCACCCAGCCGACGTTTCTTGTTCTTTGTTTGGTTTTGTTTTTTAAGGTTGGAACAAAACTTAAGAGAGAATGTATCGCCACTGATGTGCACTGTAAGCATGTATAACTTCAACAGCAACAATGTAAAACTTGACAAAATAACAACACGTCTTCGAGCGTCACATCAAGGGTTAAACAGGATCGTAAGCCAATCTCACACAGAGTTCAAGCCGTCTTTAATGTGTTTTAATAGTTGGTTTTGTTAAAGTTAGCAACCAATACTGAAATGAAAGGAGTAACTTACCTGCTTTCCCCCTGCAACTCCTCCATTAGTTTTTCAGATGCCGCTGCAATCCCTCCACCCCCTCTGTTCCCTACTAAAACTATCAGCTGCTTCATAAGGGTTCTGCAAGTTACTGTACAGAGGTGGAGGCCGGGTCACGATCTGGGCCTTGACCCCTTCTCTATGTTCCCTCTTTTGGTTTGCATCAGTTATGATCCCCAATTTGGTCCCCCCACTCCAAACACACACACACACACAAACCACAACCTCCCTTCTTATTCCTCCTCCTCTTTCTCTCTCTCTCTCTCTCTCTCTCTCTCTCTCTCTCTCTCTCTCTCTCTCTCTCTCTCTCTCTTTCCATCCACACTATCGCTGAAGAAACTCGTCTGCATTCAAGAAAGCTGCCAGCATGCCAACAAGCAGCAGGACTCACATTAAAAACAAGCTTAGGGGAGCAGATATTTGGGAGCTGAATAGAAGAGATGGGCAGGGCGAAGTAAATGGTTTGTGCTAAGTCCATCCTAGACCCCTTACTTCCTCCCGTGATTGCCGCCCCCCGCCCCCCCCCCCCTCCCCCTCCCTCTCCTTTACTCAGTGTTAGTTGTTATTTTTGTTTGTTTTTATGTTTGTTCTTTTATGGTTTTTCATTTTAGTTCTTGTATTTGGTTGTCTTTTCATGTGAAACCTAGTCAGTCACGATTCTCCCCCTTCGTCTGCACTGCACAGTGACTGCCTCTCCTGACGCAACCAACGCGCACATGACTCACTTTAGCAGTCACGACTCGGGAATCCGTGTTGTTTCCACCGAAATAACATGCTCGGTTTTGCATTATTGACCAAGATTTGTCCCCTCGAGTCGGTATTGGCCGTTCTGACCGACGGAGAATCACAGAGTTGGTATTTTTGTGTTTGAATAGGTGGAGCAACGTATTGCAGGTGACGTGCGAAGGGGATTTTGCATGACAAGGAGATGTGGTTGACACCCCACCCCTCCTTTTTTTTAATTATCAATCCGTGGCACAGTATAGTCTCGGATCCTGCAAGCAAAATAGTGGGAAATTTGGCCCAAGTGGATTGCCTGGCATTGGGGAGAGCGCCTCTCTTGTGTCCCATTTAGACCGCAGAGCTGCCCAGATGCTTGCAGCTTCTTCATCGGCTCTTCGCTCAACACCGATACTTAATTGAAAGGGTGATTCCTTCGAACTGTTTCTTGGAGTAGATGTTATAAGAAGGCTACTTGCGCCTCGTGTGCGCCCTTTTCTCTTTCGGAAACAAAGTTTTTGGGGAGAGTCCTTCAAAACACATACATGAGCAGTAAAGTAGCAGCTGCCTTTTTACCCATAATTCGTTCTGCAAACTTCTCACTAACTCAGCAACTTGTGTAAATTTTATCGCCACGGGAGAGTTGTTTCACTTGAAAGTACGGAGTTAGTGAGGGAATCTGGAGGGGAGGAGGGGGGTTTACGGGACTGATGTGAGCAGGAGAAGAGTTTATCCAAGTCAACCTGCTACCTATTTTGGTCTTGCTTCATCTGTTTGGCTGTTCTACAGCATTCACGGTTTTTTTTTTTTTTATTTCCCATCAGAGCGCGAAGGACTCTTTTAAGAAACAACTTTGCTTCAGGAAAGAGGGTCCTCTTGGTGTTCAGTGTTTTCTCAGCGCTGGCAGTACTAAATAAAGCTTTTGGCAGCCAGGAACGACACAAACCAGCCCGGTGCACATACACACACATATGCATACACACATACAGAGCAACAGCCCACTACTGCCACTTGGTGTGGTTTCCGCACCATTGCTGCTGGACAGCTCCCGGGTTTCCCCATGCGGTGCGTCTGGTCTCTGCTGCAGCAACAGCTCCTTCAGTTCATTCCTTTTTCTCCTTCTCCTCCTCCTCCACCGCTGCGCCTTTTCTATCAGTAGGACTCCTCTTTAAAACATGAAAACGGTGGGAAAAGCGTCCCTTAGCGTTCATCAGAGAAGGTCTCTTTCGCGTTCGCGGTTAAGCATAGAGATGGGAGGGGAAAATAGAGACTCAACAGCGCCAGCAGACAAAGGGAGTTTTTTGCAATAGCTTATTTACGAAGAGGGGTGATTCCTACTCTGCAGGAATGGTTGGTTCAGCTCAACAGTGAAACGTGACTCGAAAAGCATGCCAAAAGGGGGAGAAGCAAAAAAAGAAAAAGAAAAAAAGGAGAGGGAACTACTCGGACTAAAGTGTTCTTGCGTGCACGAAACAAGTGGGGGGGGGGGGGGGGGGAATTGCAGAGCAGCACAGGCACTGACAAGCATGCACGACCAAATACATCAGTCATCGGATTAAACATTACATGTGCAAATGTTTTACTCACCGTGGATCAGACAGGTCCTTGTTTCAAACTGCCGAGAGAGAAATACAGACAGAAGGAGAGTTTAGTGGAAAGCTGCGGCAAGAGTTTGGGAGAAATGCAACAGATTAATTCCTCCGTTTGTTATTATGTTGGCTTACAGTGGCACGTCCAAGTTTGCTCAGGATCGCCTCCTTTTTATACAAGCGATACCCGTCTGTCTATTTCTGGCACACGATCAAAACTATGATGCTATTTTTAGGTCACAGAACGAGGACGAAACAAAAAGGGAAAACACTCACAAAGGCATCGCTTAGGGTTGTTGCGTGAAGTGCATGCAGTGTAAATTGATGTTGTTGTTTTTTTTGTTTTTTTCTTTTTTTTTTTTTTTGCTTCTTCAACACTGCCCAAGAGCCTCTATTCTCCTCCGTTGCATCATTGCAGTGATTTTTCTAAACCCAGCGTGCCTCCAATGGCACCATCAGCGTCCTTTCTTTTAAACATGCTTCTTCGTTTCTTAAAAACTCAAATCTGGAAGTCGTCGACACTGCCGCTGTTAACGACAATATTTGATGTCTTGTCGCCCTCTTCAGAAACTGCTTGTCCCAGTATCACTTCAGCAGCTGAAACTCATGAACGCTTTATATGTCCAAATACTGATGAACCTGGACCAGCCGGCGCTCACAACGGGATTTTCTTCCTTTCTTTTTCTTTCTTTCCTTTTCTTTAAGTCGGTGGTGCACTGTAAAATTTAGTAATTAAGCTTTGCTGACGAGAAGGGGGGTGGTGGTGGTGGAGGGTGGGGGGTATAAATAAAAAGCCATTTTATGTTGTAGGGCTGCGTCAGTTACTAGGCATTGACGTCACGTTTAGATTCTCTCACTTTACAGCCCGGAGAGCCTGATTAAAGATTGCCGCTCTGTGATCAATCCTGCTAAAATATGCAATGGGAAAAAAATATTGAGGAAACAAGAACATACAGGTGGCTAATGTGGCGCGGAATCCCAAAAACTGCACCTTAGGAGCGGTTTATTGCCAGGTAAAAACACTCCTGTAATGCTGGAGCATCTGAGTTTACAGCCAGCCCTCCTCTCTCCCAACCTCCCTCTCCCCCACCCGCTCCTCAATCCCTCCCAATCATGTCTCTATGTATCCTCAAAGTGTTGTTGCTGTTTTTGTCCTGGAGAATTTATATCCTAGCGCCCCATTTGGCGGGCAAACACGAGGAAAACATGGCAAGCTGAGCCAATGCCAGCTCTGTCTCACATATTCACCGGCCATGTATCAAATAGTCCTTACCCACGGAATAGACCCACAGGCAGCGCATTCTTGTCCATTAAACAGCCCACAACCCTCCCACCCCCAACACACACACACAACCACAAACACAGAATGTATGCTCTGTCACTTAACCCTTTCAGTTTGTGTGATACATTTACTGTAAAACCTTCTCCTTATAGACACTTGAACTAAACCTGAATGGAACAGGGTGGGTTAAGGAGAATACAAGGGTTTAAAAAATGAGATAGTTTCCACTGAGTGGCAACCTAGAAAAGTCGGCGATCTGGGAAGGGGGGAAAAAAGGGCTGCGCCCATCACATCGGTTTTATGCTATTTTTATCCCTGCCTGTAGGCCAACTGTATGTCAATGACTGCTGGCGTGTGCACGTATGTATGGGGACACACAACACTAAGAATGCACTTTTTAAAGAATAAAATAAAACATAAAATTATGATTTGGTGACTGCCTAGAACAAACTTTACTGTTGAAGTACAAAAATAAAAGTAAAGACACGGTCATTAACGTCACCACTCCTTATAAAATCAACACCATAACAAAACCCGTCATGCAAAGACACATATGCACACCTATATAGTCCATCACTTAATCAAAGCGCAGCATCAATGGGAGACTCAACCAAAGCGATGCGTCAAAATCACCGCGTGGGGTCGACAAAATCAACACAAGATCCTCTTTTAACTAACCACACCCTCAATCCCATATATTCCCCTCCCCTTATCCTACATGGATACGGAAGCCAATGTATAGTATCGTGCAAATCAAAACCCATTCAAAGTTTTCATCCACATTTTCTTGAGCTAAAATACAAGTAGTCAAAACCTATAGCTAAGAAAGAACCATGTCAAACTATAATAAATTAATAGCAATACATAAGTTAGGTTTTTTTTGTTTTGTTTTTTTTAAAAGACTTTGTCTTTATAAAAGATGAAAGACAGCGAGACAACCACTAGCTGGAGAAATGGGAGAAAGTTCTTCCAAATATTTACATGTACATCCAAAGGTTAAAGTTAATGTGTGGTCACAAGGAATGTTAATTTGTTGTGGTACCTTTATTGTGTTAGATGATCATCAATAAACCAACAGAATTGTTTTTTAAAAGCACATACATTTTATTGCATGAAACGTTCCTGCAGCGCCATATTGTACATCCTACAAAGAAAAAAAAACAATCAAGATGTAAATCTGTCAGACAAAGTTTAGGCGAAAAACACGAAAAAACGTGGATTGGGCGCTGTCCATGGTGCTGAACAGCTTAGGAGCCGCTAGGACGACGTTGTGGATGAGTGCTCTTAAATGCTTTTGTGTTTATCCACAGCAACTCATTTTGTTGTAATTTCTCTTGAACTCCCCGAAAACCTGTAACTATCCAGTGTGATGTACGTGCTTAAAGCCAGATGCGTTTTAGCTGCATTTTATTACTCCAATGTCAGTCCAAAAATAGTATTTAAGATTTATGAAATTATTTATTTAGATGTTTTATTTAGTTTGCTTTAGTTTTTTTTTTGTTTGTTTGTTTGTTTTTTAAGGAAAAAAAACTCCGCTGTGGGAAGTTTTATAGCAACACATGACTTTTGAAAGGGAATTCCAACATCCCAGGAAATGTTAGAAGGCACAAGAGGGAACATTAATGTTTCTAATAACAAAAAGGAACAAAAACGGAGTGTGAAGCTGTTGAATTGTCTAAGTTCGCCTCTTTGTTTCTATCTATCAGCTTTTATCAGACATCTCAGTAGCAGGCAGCTTAAAATCGAGGATACCCAACACGTGAATACTCGGAGGTCTCACAAGAGCCCGCTCATTTTAGTCTGGAAAGCCCTGTCTGCATAGGCACGAAAAACTTCCAAATACACTTACACAGGTGTGTTTACATTTTGTTTCGATCAGTTAGTTAAAAGCTATGAAAAACAAATGCATTCCCTGCAACGAACCGAAAAAGCCACCAATTGCTATACTAAAGAAGAATACTATTTTGTGATACGCTTTGGAAACTGCAAGGTAAGCACTCATAAGAGAATTGGTAATAAAAACGCAGAAACACCGTCGATTTCTTTCGTTTCATTTAATTTCGTTTCTTTCTTTTTTTTTTCTTGTTTCACTGTTTCGAAAATTGCACTTTAAAAACGGAAGGTAATCAGATTGTATGGCACTAAACGACATTCTGGTTCATCAGAGAGCTGCCACATCCATCCTTTGATCACCTGATGATCACTCAAAGGTCCTAAAATACTTAAATATGCTCGAAACCGCGAACTATAACCAGCTGACTCCTCTATTCGCCACACTGAAGCAAAAACACTTACTTTTTCTGTATAAAATGTTTTTCTTTTTAAAGTCTTCAAATAAAAAGAAAAATTAGTGCATGCTGAGATAGAAAAAGAGTGCAAAACAGGGCAGTGAATGCCCCCCACCCCTCCCCCTCCGTCCCAGGGTTAGGACTGAGAAAGTCCGATGTGCGTCGTCTGTCTCCTTTTTAGAGATTGAAATACTTGCTGTTGCCATTTGGGATTCAGAGGCAAAGTGAGAAGGAGAGGAGGGGCGAATGGTTTGGTGGTTGAAAGGTGGCCATAGTGGCTGGAGAGGAGGGGGTGAGCGCAGAAATACAAATGTGAAAGCAAGAACCCGCCAAATCAGGGGGACTTTACGTGTGTGGGCAGGCGCAAACACGATTCATCTCACAGCATACAGGCGCTCTCTCTCTCTTTAGCTAACCGTTTGTGTGTATGTGTGTGCGCGCGCGCACGTGTGTGTGTGTGAATGACTTCCAGACAGCGATGGAAAGCATGAATGGGGCGGGAGAATGTGCTATTACCGGGATTCCCAAAATAAGATCTGAAGGAGAAAAACATTCATGGCACAAAATAGGGAAGGATTGTGGATAGGCTACCTTGACTACCAAATCCACCACCACCTTTCTTTTTTCCATTATCTTTGCCTCTCTCTCTCTCTCTCTCTCTCTCTCTCTCTCTCTCTCTCTCTCTCTCTCTCTGGCCCTCTTCTCCGGCAGTGTGCTATTGACCTGCATTGACGTCATTCCGTCATTAGGTATCCCTTAGAAACACTAACTTTCGAAGATAGTATCAAATTAATTCAGCTGGCGAGAAGAGCAAGGTGGATCTTAAAAGTAGCTTGGGTTGGGGCTTTTGGTGCAGTTGGGTTTGAAGGTATCAGGTGTTTTATACAGAGATTTTATTATTATTATTATTATTATTATTATTATTATTATTATTATTAACCATCATTTCCACCTGATGGGTTGGAAAGCTCAAACAGACACATGATCATCTGTGCAAACTACTGGCTCTATGGCCCTTTTAAAGAGGCAGAAATGCAAGAATAATTCCATCAGAACAGAATTACATACAGTTATTTGTCAAGACTGTGAAATAAAAAGATACGAAGAAGATAGTGATGAACAATAAGAAGTAGCCTAGCAACTTAAGTAATTGGGTCAAAGCACTGAAAATAGGTTTTTCTCTTTCTGTGTCTGTCTCCCTGTGTCCCTCTGGCTCTTCCAGTCTAAAAATATCCTACAACCTCTAGCTGACTATGGTGAAACCATTTTCCCCATTTAACCCACAAACCCTGTAAGCAAAGAGAGTCTGAACTCTCTATAGGTATCCTAACCTGACAGACAGGGCACTCCTGCAAGTACACAAAGAGTGTGTACTTGCAGGAGCCCCTCAAAGTCGAGCATTTCCAGATAAAATTTTAAATTTGCTGCCTTTTTTAAGCTATGGCAAAGCTAAAACATAAAAGATGACAGAACTAACAAATTTACAGATAAGTATAGAATCCAATGCTGGTTTTGAGCAGCTCTTTAAATTAAATTTGTTGCAAAAAAATTAAACAAATCTTGGTTGAAACATTTCATACCACTTGATATCATCAAATTGAGTTTGAAAAGATTAATCTAAACTGTGAGTCACCGGGAATGGACTGTGCTGGCAACACAAGGAAACTAATGATTGACCAATGTTGAGGATAATTGTGTAGAGCTTATTCTTAAGAAGTTGAAATGTCAAAGAGGGAGGATTTTTATATTTAGATGGCTGGAATATTTCTTTCCAGTCCAGAAAGCTGTTCATTTTGCTTAAATATGATTTCAAGTGGAATACAATGTTTTCTGATGTAATATTTTATGTTGTGGTACTGAACATGTTCTGATCTGAAGATAAACTTTTTAAATTACTTTGACAAGGCTGAAAATGTAGACACACAGAAAGTAAAGTAAGATTTACTTGTATACCAAGTGGCTGTGGGGCTTCAAGTTTTAAGAAGCAGTCACTTGTGCTTTTTGCCAAAACATACATTATCATCAATACATGCACAGCTATTATTCATCGGGTTGATTGTTTGGCAAAGCTTGCAGTGAGCATGTGTTCTGTAATATAAGAAAAATAAGATCAAAATGAAGGATATAAACAAGCTGGATCTGTATACTTTCACAGGTTCAAGATTTCCTGAAACAACTATCTTGCTAACTGGGGTGATCTTCACTCAAATATACATGGCTCAAATTTGATGCATTACTTTTTCAGTGGTCAAAAATTTGTAGCACCTGAATGAAAGTGCAACATTTTGGGGTGTTTTTTTTCCCCTTTTTGAGTACTTTGGCTTATTATTTTAAGAAAATTCGTGCTGCTTTCTAATATCAAAACAGGTCAAACTGGACCCTAAATGTATATAAGGACAAAGAGGTGGTGAGGTGGGTGGTGGGAAAGCAGAGATATTTTGGCAAAATACTTTATTAGTAGGACTGAATTAAGCCTTATGACTCTTGGATTGAGAATAAAACATTTCAAATGTCAAAAGATGCCTCATCTCACGCCATTCAGTACTACTTTCAGGGTATTTGCATGGAATAAAAGTGTGCAAAACAAAAAAAATCCTTGCGAGTGCTAGGAGGGTGGAAGGGAAGTGTGTGATCAACAACACAGTGGAAAGACTCAATGTCTGTGTCCAGTAACTTGAATGTGCTGTTAACCTGCAAAGGTTACTGCAGAAAATAAAGATGATAGATTGAATGATTGTGTCAATCTGGGCTCAAACAATCATGTAAGTCTGCTAATGAATACTTTGTTTTGGAGGCTCAGCAGCTGCAGCCATCTCATGACCTCTGTTCAGAGTACGTAGCCTGTGTTACAGGAAATCGGATTGAAATGAAAACAATTGTGTAAAACTGTAGTGGGTAAACAAGCATTTTTTGTCAGAGATTGTAGAACAGTGCGGAGTGCATTTACAGGATGTGGTGGAAAACAAACGTGTATCACAGGAGACGTCATCAGCACCAGTGGAAGTCACACAGCATTCAGGGGTCAGTGCCAAAGCTGACGACAGAGTTCAGGAAACAGGGTGTGACTAAGATGCTCCGATCACGGGCTGCACTGTCCTTTCCTCTTTCATGATAAAATATGTAGGGTACTAACTTAGAAAAAACAGTCTTGATAAGACATGACAATATCACTCCTTCTATACAACATATTGCACTTCATCCATCTCCTTTGGTCCTTTTTGAAATAACCAACATGTCAACATATAATTACAATCTAACAAAAAATATGTATTGATAAGCCCTGCATTTTCCATTTGGAATTCTGCTTGTATAATATGGGTGTGTGTTGTATACACACAAGTCCATGGTAATTTGTTGACATCCCCTCCCATTTCCCTTGTGGCTTGCCATTGCAACTTGTAGGCTTCATCTTTATAGGAAACAGTGGGTGGTGTGGTCTGATGTTTACTATTGGACCGCAGAAGAAGGCAAATGCACAATGAAAGTAAAAAAAATTCACGTTCTCTTTTCACCAAAACTTTAATATTAACCTATTTCAACTGCAAGGCTTACGTTTGATAATTAGTAATGTAGTACCATATTTTGGGGTTTTTACTAAGTGGAAGTCTAAAGTATAATGTACACCTCACAAAGTAGTGGAGAATGACAGGGCTAAGATCCCATGGGACTTCCAGATTCAGACCAACAAAATGAGGGTCAACAACCTAACAGACATAGAGATCATGGACAAGCAGCAGAGAAAAGGTATAGTGATCGATAAAGCCAACCCCAAAGATGGAAATATTAAAAGAACAAAAGCAAAAGAAACCGGAGAAATAGAAGAATTCAAGAAAGAACTGGAGAAGGCCTGAAAGGTTAAAACAGCAGTAGTACCTGTGGTCATCAAGGGGGCTGTATCCCCCATGCTGGAGAAGTAGCTCCAAGAGGTACCTGGAGAAACATCAGAAATCTCCATCCAAAAGAGTGCAGTCCTATGAACAGCCAACATGCTCCCAGGACTCTGAGGACCTGAGCTTGAGATTAACAGCCACCTGCCCTGCCCAGAGAAGTTTTGATACATACACACACACACACACACATATATATACATATATATATATATATATATATATATATATATATATATATATATATATATATATATATATATATATATATATGTGGGCGTATGTGTGTGTGTGTGCAGAGAGATGGCTGGCCAGGTTTTGTTTGAATTTCAAGACAGATTAAGGAACCCTGCGCCCTCTCCTCCCTTCTCCTCCCTTGCACCTATTTATTTTTCCATCTCTCCTGCCTAAATGATGTCAATGAAAGCAGAGCCATAGTGCTATTTATAGAACAATCCCCCCAGCCACACAAACACACTCCCTCCCCACCACACTTACACACTAGCCCCCCCCCCCCCCCCCCCCCCCCCCCCCCCCCAGCATCACTCGTGTGTGTACTGTATGTGTTTGTTCTCCATCCTTGGTTATTGCCCGGACTGCCGTACTTCCCTTTACCAAAGAAAAAAAAAAGGTGGGGATCTGAGAGGGACAGGAGCGATGCACGCCCTCCTGCGTTCTTTTTCCTCCACTGCCACTGCTTTTCATTCAATCACCTCCTGTAGTCATTCATTCATCCCGTTCCCACTCACTCACTCATTCATACAATTCTTCCCGCAGAGCCTGTGAATGGACAAACTGGTTGAATGCTGCAGCCAGTTCAACTAGTGCACTATCCACAGCTGTTTGTTGGTTGGTTGGTTTGTTTGCTTTCTGTGGGTTCTCTAAATTAGATTAATTATGTTCATTCTATGCGCGTGTACCTTCGTTCACACGGATGCTTTTTTTCGGGGGTGGGTGGAGAGTGTTTGGTGGTCAGAAGAAGGGGGGGTAATCAAAGTGTTAAGTCTCGCGGGACAATAGAGTACATAGTGTTCCTTGGGTATGGGTTTTGGAGCTGTGTGCATAGACGAAATAATACTCCCTCTGTCTGCACGAGCCGTTCTGTATCTTGACATTCACATGCTAGATTACGTAAAGTAGATGGAGAAAGTGCGTGCGCGTGTGCGTGTCTATAGTGCAAATAAACGAATTTTGCTGCACAAGAGTCCTCAGCTGTGAATAACTATAAGTAATTGTATTTTAACTGGTTTCTTCTTTGGAAACCTGGCCTTGATTTGAATGAATGAATGAATGAATGAATGCTCATACCCTCCTCTCTTTAAAACCATCTATCTCCATCGGTCGTTAGACTTGTAAAAGCTGAATTTTACACCCGTTCTTCATGAACAGCATCTTAACGCTCATCGGTGGAAAACTTGGCAGTGGATGAGGACGATCATCGTTTAGGATTCACGGTGGAAGAGGGTAGGGGGAGGGTGTGTGTGTTGAGGGAGGGGTGGTCGTGATTTTGCTATTCATGATTGACTGATTCGTGATTTCCCTAAACCTCACTTTAACACGGTTATAAATAGATCTGGCACATCTGAGGTAGGCTGTGCCATCAGTTTCAATGGCAGAAGAGGTGTTAATCAAGCAATATGTACTGTATGTCTCCATCGCTTATAAAACCTAATCTGTGGCTTGAACGCAGGCTGTATTTGACCGTGTGTTTGTGTTTGTGGGTTGTTGTTTGTTTTTTTGTTTTTTTTGTGCAATCTGGATATTTCAAGCATTTTTTTTAAATAAACCAGTGCATTTGCAAAGAGAAAGCTGGTTATTATTTATAGCAAAACTGTGTACATCCAAAGCGGTCACACGTGCAGCAGCCGCTTCCCTGTACTCCTGCTGAAGTTGACATGTTAACACTCACTGGCTGCTATATTTAGCCCAGCCTCACAGTGCTGTTACTATTCCCAGCATTGTACATGAGGGGGCGGAAGGTGCGGGGTTTTTTTTTTTCTCTTTTTTTGTAACTTTCTTTCTTTTCATAGAAGAGAAAAGTTCCCTTTTCATAACTGATATATTTTTGCACGTACATTCCTACCTGTTATCTGCCACTGACACCAAATTAGTTAAGGGACACTGCAGTTAAAACTGTCACGATGTAATATATATATATATATATATATATATATATATATATATATATATATATATATATATATATATATATATATATATATATATACATATATACATATATATATACATATATACATATATATATATATATATATACATATATACATATATATATATTCTGGACTAAAAGCATTTACAGTAGCTTATTGTCATTGTTGTCATTAATAAGAAAGATTAGAAATGGTTCTAGGTCAAAAGCCGAACATGATGTGTGCTGCCGCAAGCAAGTTGTTCATCCGTTTTAACCAAAAACAACTAACTCTTACTTATATAAAGTTAGTCACTTTATTAAGGTGAAGTTCTTCCAAAGTGTGCAAAAAGACACGGTGCCATTTTATAGGCGTGTGTTTTCAGCACCGTGGACAGCTCACTTGGCAAGAGTTAAAGCGTAACAACGTCACATAGTTTGTCATCGTTTAATAAGCCTACAGAGCTAAAAGTGGGATCTCTGAAGTGATGTCATTTAGCTGATCACTTTCTGAGGCCATCCTTAAAAAATATTTCTCACCTAGCCATAGCAACTTATTTTGACGTTCAGAATGAAACATTTTTTCCATGATATTAAACGTCATGATCATTTGACAAAGTCAAACTACATGAAGTCTGTTTGGGTATAGTGTGAAGACATTGTTTTAACAACACAAACGACAACATCCCCTCCCAGAGGTTGTGAGGAATCCCATCGACTTCTACCAGTGCTTTGGGACTATTGACTTACTTTCACTGGTAACCTACTCTCACAAGGGTCCGCACAGTCGTTTTCCTTCTTTGTTTCTCTAATGGTCGTATTCGCTGCTTCTCCCGCTGCTGCCGCCCACTCCTCCTCCATCACTTGATTATTTTCAGCTCTGTCGTGGTGTGTATGTGTGTGCACGTACGTTCACAAATGTATGTAGCCTACCAGGTGATTGCTGGCTGACTGGGTGGCAGGCTGGTTTGGGAAATACCTGATCACGATCGTCGAGGAAATGGTTTATCTCGGTCCCGTGGCTCCCCCTACTGTTCTGAAATGGGAACTTCAACTTCGACTTGAGCGCATCATG
>NC_136620.1:20703693-20918890 GCF_933228915.1 Telmatherina bonti | reverse complement strand
TATATATATATATACATGTATATTATATATATACTATGTATATATATATATACACGTATATATAATATACATGATATATATGTATATGTTTACATATAATATACATATATATATAATGTATAATTTACATATATATACTACATGTATATATAATGTAATATTACATATATATACATGTATACTATGTATATTTACATCTATATACATGTATATATGTATATTTACATCTATATACATGTATATATGTATATTTACATATATATACATGTATATATGTATATTTACATATATATACATGTATATATGTATATTTACATACTATATACATGTATATATGTATATTTATATATATACTACATGTATATATGTATATTTATATATATATACATGTATATAATGTATATTTATATATATACATATATATACATGTATATATGTATATTTATATATATACATATATATACAATGTATATATGTATATTTATATATATACATATATATACATGTATATATGTATATTTATATATATAACATATATATACGTATATTTATATATATACATATATATACATGTATATATATATTTATATGTATATATATGTTTTATATTTATATGATATATATATATATGTGTGTGTGTATATATACATATATATATACATTATATATATATATATATACACACACACACATATATATGTGTATATATATATATATGTGTGTATATATGTGTGTGTGTATATACATATATATATACATTATATATATATATATATATATATACACACACATGTGTTGTATATATATATATATACTATATGTATATGTGTGTTGTATATATGTATATATAAATATATGTGTGTGTATATATGTATATATAAATATATATGTGTGTGTGTATATATAAATCATATATATACATTATATATATATATATACACACACACACATATATATGTGTATATATATATATATGTGTGTATATATGTGTGTGTAGTATATACATATATATATACATTATATATATATATATATATATATACACACACATGTGTGTGTATATATATATATATATATATGTATATGTGTGTGTATATATGTATATATAAATATATGTGTGTGTATATATGTATAATATAAATATATGTGTGTGTGTGTATATACACACACAAGCATGGATTGTCATTAACATTACAACAGCATTCTGTGACATGAACATTTTGATTCACCTGATAATGACTAAAATATATGACTAATGTTTAGGACGGTCAAAGATGGACCTAACTTGACAACAATAAAATACATTTAAATGAGAGGTTCCAACTAATTTTAAAGCATCTTAAGTGACTGTGTGCAGGGAAATATGCACAACAGATTTTTCCCCAAACAACAATTTCAACAGCCAGGGTGAAATGAAGCACAAACTATAGCATTTTTTCTTTTGGATATAGAATACTTATGTCATCATGCAGACAACTTTTTGTGTTCATGCTAAATGTAGATGCCATGTTGTGGGCTAAAATTAGACTCACTTCACTCTGGCATGGCTAAGACTATACAAATAGGTGCCAGTTTCCTTGCTTTCATCTATGTAAGACGTTTTCAATGGTTTGTGCAGATTACAAGAATCTGGACACCAAACATGAAGGACAAAAGCTCATTCTTCCTGACACGTTTATGATAAAAAGTCATGAAACAGCATCATTAATTCATACAAAGTAGCATAGTAAGCCAATTCAAATTAAGCTTTGATAAAAAAAAAAAAAAATTAAATAAAAAAAAAAAAAGATAGAAAGGGTGCATTTGACAGGATTTTGCAAAACAAGAGGATCTTCATCTTCTCCAATATCTACCTGTGGAAAATATTTATCCGTTTACAACCTGGCAGTCTTTAGTTCCACAGAAAAATACACAAAATTGTTTAAAATTTCGAGGGGGGGGGGGGGGGCAAAAACCAAAACAGCAACACACATTTATATTTGTCATTACCTTGGCTGAGAGGAGTACGAGGAGTACATATGGAAATGACCAGTACAAAAAGTTGGAAACCATTGTCCAATACTGAGACAGGAAATCAAACCTCCATTAAAAACAAAACACAAATGGTAAAATCTTGTTGTGCAAGAGAAAGTGAATCAGAGAAGAGACAAAAAAAAAAAAAAAAAAAAAAAGAGTAGATGAAAAATAGTCCATCTCAGTGAGGAAAAGACCCTGATGTGATGCAGTTCAATGAGCAATGTACACAACTGTGTTTCAGTAGAATCTGCCTCGGCTCCGGTTCCCTCTTGCTCCGAAGCCTCGTCCTCGTCCGCCTCTGAAGCCACCACGCTGCTCTGGAGTGACAAAGTGTAACATTTTTTTAGTATGTAAAAACAGTAGGTATTTTTTTTTTTTTAAATAAAAATGAATCTGTGTGAAGAATATTGAGAAAATTTACAAACAAAATGTTCAACACTTCCCACACACTATGATGTAGTGCTTAACCAGTGCAGTATTTATCAGAGTAATCTTCACCTTGGATGCAATAAATAATGACACAGATCAATCCTGCCAACAGTACAGTACAATACGTGTCAAACAATAATGACAACTGATAAATGTGTTTAATAATACTGTAACATTAGAATTTTGTTGTGATGCAGCTCATGCACATTTATCCTGGAGTCCAGATGATAAATCATGAATGAAATTTGTTTTTAAAAGTCCAGTCGCTATGCAAGCATTTAATCTGGTATGGCAATGAATTTAACAATCATAAGGATTATGCTGGTACACAATGGAGAAGTAAAGTACTCTGTGGATGCATTTTACAATGAGCGGCTGCCACTATGAGTCCAACTATGAGTTGAAGTAAGGTAACCAAAACATCTCATCCATCCATCCATGTTGCTTATTCCAATTCAGGGTGTAGCTGGAGCTTATTCAAGCAGATAATACAGCAGAGGCAGGCTAGATAAAACTTTTGTTTTGGCACTGGACAAATTTGGAAAAGTAACAATGGAAAACGACAATGGATCAGCTAAAGAGACTTGCGGTACTAAAAAGAAGACAAGAAAATATGATGGCACGTATCTGCCTCTGGTTGACCAGGTAACAGTCAAGTCAATGGCGGGTAATGAAGAGACCACAGTGTGTTATATGTATTAAAGTATCATCATCTAAGATTATAAAGTATGAAGTCAAAAAAGTTACAGCATCACTTGGGGACATTTCATCCTCAACACAATGAAAATCCCGTTGATTACTTTAGAAATGAGCCACCCAACTATCATTTATAGCAGAGTTGTTTTACTAAAACAGCATCCATCTCACTGAAAACTAGGTTTCCGCTAAAGTAGTTTGCAGAAATTCCTGGTTTAAAATGCTTCACACAGAATGGATAATAATACTGACACAGTTTTAACAATAGTTAACAGCAATGCAGTGACTAACCTAATAACGTGTTGCTTAGTATGTTTCTTTGGTTCATGTGACAGGAGGGGCAGCCTAACATTGTTGTCGTTGATGAAAAGGGAACCGCTGGGTTAAACAATTAAACATTATTTCTTTTTATCATGTTTTATAGGAGTAAAACATGAATTTTATATATTATTTATGTAATATATGCATATTTAGATACTTTAAAGTGGAACTATTATGTGCATTTCAGGCTAATTTATTTTTATTTCTGAGACCAGAAGGGCTGGGATTGATCGAGTTATTGTCACAAATCGCTTTATTTACTTCAGACCGACCCTCTCTGTAGGCTGTCAGATCAGCCTGTGGGCAAAACGAGTGGATTGAGACTCTTCCGCATTAAGCCCCGCCTCCCGCCACTGCACTGCATCGGGAGCGCGCACCACAACTGCTTTCGCCGTCATTGTAACATCTCATAAACAGAAGGATTAGGCTGATATGAACTCAATTAAAAAAAAAAAAAAAAAAATACAATGTCAACACATAGCATACAGCCCTACATGTTGGAACCTGAATCAGACCCTGAAAACAAAGTGGAAAACAGCAACCCACAGCAGCGAATGCAGCAGGATGTCTCTTTGGTAAACTCACCAGCCATCATTCAAAATAACTTTATCCGACATTTTCCACCCGCCTGATGTATTTGTACATGCCCTTGTTAACCAGTAGAAGGTAACCAATCACCGAACCTTATCCCCCGGGACGTCACAAGAATTTCGAGGTAGAAAAAACTCTAAAACGACACGTTTTTCATGGAAACCGAACGGAGAGAGTGCTGGAACTCAAACTCAAACTCAGACATGCGTTTAGGTGATAAAAATCAGTGCCGTTCAAATGTCTGACGAGGATTCAACACTGTAACATGGTAGAAAGCTCAAAAAACCATACCATAATAGGACCCCTTTAAAAGGTTGCTTGTTTTAAATTCGCTAGCATTTGTTGCCGCTTCTGGCAACTTCAGCCCTGCATTTCAGGTATGTCACTTTTTTTGCCAGTGTGGCTTTCTAATCAATACTAAGGCCAAATTGCTAACATAACGCCAATGCTTAATGTTGGCTCAACAGTGACTTGGATGCAGTTACTTCTCTGCCTAACAACACCGAAGAGTCGCCACACAACATTACGCAACGTCCTGTGTCTGTGTGTGGTGGTGTTGAGGACGTGGTGGCCTTGAGCAAAAATAAAAAGATTGATTGAGTCTGTGCTATCAGATGGTGTTTGGACAGCAATACTTGTCAATTTTGGATTTCAGTCCCCCTACTTTTGTCAGAGTCAGTCTTTCCAATGCTAATTTGGTATTGGCCCACATCTAATTAAAAGATGACAAATGTGCCATACAAAAAACCCATGAAGGATAGAGAAACATGTAACCTAACGCTTCTTACCGTAGGCAAAATTGCCAATGGAGGCGCTGTACTTGCCGCTGGGAGGGTTGTAAATTTGTCGCGCATCCCTTCGCGGCAGTGGAGTGATCAGTTTTTTTGTGCTTCCACCAGATCCCATTTCTTCACCTGAGGGACGTTTGGGCCTAAAAGCGAAAGAAAAGAAATTGAAGATCTAATGACCAACAGAGGCATTCAGATTTCACATGCTCAGACTTTCTGTCTTTTCTCGATGGAAGGAACAACGGTAACAAGTGTAAACAGACTTACGCTGTTGCTCCTGCTGCTTCTGCTGCTGCTGCTGCTTCTGTCTTCTGGACAGGTTTCCAGGACAGAGTGACTGTGCTCTTGTATGATGGAGGGTTGTGGAAGAGATCCTGAAAAACACAGATGAATAAATTAAGCTTGGAAATAAGGCTGGGCAATACATCGAGTATACTCGAGATATCGTGGCTAGTCCCCTGTGCGATATAGAAAATGCCTATATTCGTCATATTCGAGTATCCTGTTGTCACACAGTTGTTTTTAGCTGTGGGCGGGGTTTTCTCCCTCCTCCTCAACTCTCCACCGCTTTGCACGGAGAGTTAAAGCAAGCGCACCTAGTTACGTACATAACGTGAGCTACGTGCTACGTCATGAGAGGCAGCGTGGAGCCACTGTTGCAAACTTGGTGACTTATTTGCTAAATCTGGCGACTTCTTTTGTGAAAAGCGACAAGCGACAAATCTAGCGACTTTTACAGTAGTTATTGGAGACTTTCCTGGTGTTTTGGCGACTGACTTTAAAGCGCATATTGTAAAGTTATTGTCAGAACGAGAGTCTCTCCCCGTCCTAAAGCACTCAGTCGCTCCGGCTGCAGCTGCAGCCAGTCAGAGGAGCAGAGAGGACACCTGCACGAGTCCACCTACAGTCACAATGAACAGCCAAATCCGCCACTGATTCCGCTCCGGATTACAGAGTGGGACGTAAATTACGAAGTTTTTCACGTCACGCAAAAATAATTCATTATATTTGATTACATTCACAACCTCTGTCACTTACTCACTTCATCCACTGTGTGTGTGACACAAGCTAAATATTTATCTAGCTCGTCATGTCTCTAGAAAGTACAGAAAGGAGTGGAAATCAAATCCTGAATTAAAAGCTGGCTGAAGCCGTTTATTGGAGACGATACGAGGGCATTCTGCCTGTATTATAAGACTGATTTCTACGCTAAACTAAAAAATACAGACAACTCAAAAACGTATCCATAAAGCAAAGCCTTTCACCCCCTAAGTCACCCCCTAGAGCCCCTTTTTTCATACGTTGCATTTATCATGCAAAGTCACTTTATTTTGTTTTAAAATGACATGTTTCTGCCACTGCTTTAACTGTTCAATAAATACAGTTTTGATCAGTTTGCTTCGTTACAATTTCATCCTTTTGCCATAAATGTTTAAAATCAGCATATCTTAATGCAGTATGAACAATTATGTTTTAATGGAGACACAAAATCATCTTACTGATGTGATTGTAAGCACCAAAGCATTCATTCAAGGCTGAGGTAAATATCGAGATATATATTGTATATCGTGACATGCTATAAAAATATCGGGATATTACTAAAAGGTCATATTGCCCAGCCCTACTTGGAAACCTAAGGAGAGTGTAAAAAGCACACTTTATATTTTATTGTTATGATCCACAAATTGAAGAAAAATGATTAGGTCCACTAAATCACAAGTCAAAACACCATGATAATTACAAATATTTGTTAAAATGTGCTTACACCATCAGCAAAGCATAAGATTTAGGCAAGGCGTTTTTACTTGTATAGCACATTTCATGCATGACACAATTCAATGTGCTTTACATAAAACAGTAAAAACATTACAGTGGAGGGCAGAAGCAGCATTAAAAAAACATTAAAATCAAGTTTTAGAAAGAAAAAGACAAAGAAATTTAAATACGAAAATTGAATAATTAAAAGTTACAGTTTGAGGAATAAACAGTTGTTTTGATAAAAACCTAACAGAAACATTTTACCAGCTCTAAGTTTCAGCAGATCGGCAGTTTTCTGGAACTTTTCAACATATCAGGAGCATAAAAGCTGCCTCTCCATTTTAGTTCTGACTCTGGGAACAAAAAGTACACTAGATCTTGATGACCTGAGGGATCTGGTTGGTTTGCAACAAACCAAACTATCTTGAATAGATTTGACCCAAAACCATTCAGAGCTTTGTAAACTATCAGCAGAATTTAGAGGTCCTTTCTGTGACAAACAGGAAGCCAGTGTAAAAATCCGAAGAGCTATATGTTCCACTTTGTTGGCCTTAGTGTAGACTCAGGCTGCAGCATTTTGGACTAATTGCAGCTGTTTAATGGACTTTTTTGGAGAGAGCGCGTTAATACTGGCCAGAGCAGTCTATTGTCTTATACGTGTGTTTTTAGTTGTGCTTACCAAAAATACCATGTGTTGAATCCACAATGCCCTTCCTTTTGTTGTCTATTTCATTGCATTTGGTTCACAAGAACCACACCAAGACCAACATTTGCAGGCGGACCAGTTTGCTTTTTCAAACCAAATCCAAATTTGTGAGATCACACTTCTCCAAACCTAATGGACTGCCCAAACAAATAAACTATGATTCAAAACAAAAGGGCTGATGTGAATGTACCCTAATCGAAAACAGACTGACTTCACCCATGTCTTAATGTGACTGCTGAAATTCAGATCCAAGTCCATGACTACCACAGAGGTATTAAATGCAACAATAAATTAATTGTAAATATTAATCAATATCTTTTCCATAAAAGGATTAGGTCCGAAACAATTTGGCAACATCAACAAAACGAGCATGGTACCCATGACTCACCAATCTGAGACACACAATTTCATATTTGACAGAGAATTTGTCGTTATTTCTGGATACAATGATTATAATCTGGACACTTTACCTTGATGAGGATGTTGATGTTGTTTGTAATCTTGAGGGCCACCACTTTGATCTTGTTCTGTTTACATACAGAAGAGAAGCTGGCATTGATACCCCTGTCTCTCAAACAAGACAAACTGCTTAAACTAAGCCATTCATCATCAGTTTACCTCCTCTGTCTTCAGAGCATCTCCCGACTTTCCTTGCAGTGCTACTCGTAGCTGTCTGATGTAAACTTGCAGGCCTCTGGCAAAATACTGTAGCCTGTTTTTTTTTTAAACAAAGCACATCAAATTCCATGAAAGCAGTCACTTTACAACAGACTAATCTTATCTGCAAACTCAGATGGGATGGTCAATATTAAGTACTTGTTCACAAAAAAATTAAAAACAGTCATTTCACTGACTGAGGTGAACAGTTGCTCTGAAGATGCTCTGCAGGAATCATTTGCTTACCTGATCTTGAAGTCTTTGAGGCGCTCAGCATCCACTTTATCGAGAAGGAAGTCTGGCAGCTTCTTGCCCATCTGGTGGAAACTGAATAGGAGACACTCTACATAGCTGAACTGCAGCTTGGGTTCCTCACTTGCTGAGTTTTCACCATTCTCTACCTCTTCAGGTGGTAGTGGCATGAACTCCTACACAAGGGGGAATAAACAAAGTAAAACTACTAGTTTGTGTTTGACACATTCTCAATATTTAGATGATTTGGTTGAGGGTGATAGCTTCTGGTGGAGCGTGTTGAGAGACAAATCAGTTTATTTATATGTGCCATTCTGACACGAGCCTTACTTGATAATAGCTGAATAAAAGGCCACAAAGTGGAAACAATGCTCCCAAGAACATTTTTAAATAATTGATATATTAGACTTTGAATAACAGCCTTAGGATGAAATTGGCTTAATAACTGATCAAACTTATGTGGACATCTGTCATCAAACATCTAGTAGGGTCTTAGTCTCTAGCAGGGTAGCACGGTATACCAGTACCAGTATAGTACCGTATAGTACCATACCAGCATTTAAAACAAACAGGATGTTTTTTTCTTGTTTTTTTTTCTTTTGAGACAGAAGAACTGTAAATTGGAGCCTATGTCTTTAAGCATGGCAAGGCCAGCAAGTGTGACGTAGTCACAGAGGCAAAAGTGTAACTTGAGGTAACTCCCACTGGAGGAGGAAAAACAAGAGGCATTGCAGACAGACAGACCGGGTCAGAGAAAAAAAGACAATGCCATAACTTCCAGGCTAAAAGCTGCTACTTTTTACACACGACAAAAGTAGTGTAAATGTAGGAATAGGATTCAGTGAAGGATTTGGTGAATTCAAAAAAGGCCATTGATGTGCCTGCTGCATGCTTGATGAATGTGTGGCTTATTTTCAGGTGCAGTCAAGAGCCCGGAAATTATGATAGAGTATAGTTACAGTGTATCTTAGTATGTTTTGGAAATCATTCGGATCCAAACATAAAAATAAAGATGAGCTGCTTCACCCTGAGGCACCGCAGTACAGCGATGCTATAGAGTCTTGCAAATGGAAGAAACGCTTACAACTTATTCAAACATTTAAAGGACAAACAAGCGGGCTTGTTCCCTGACTTCAGTCAGGACCGACATGTGATCATGTAGTTCACCTGCTCACTGTACTGTTATGTGAAAGAAAATAGCCCAAAGCTGCAAAACTACAGCAATCTACATACATAGAGCTAAAACATGTCCATGGTTAATAAATGCATTTAAAAAAACTGGCCTAATTGGCTATTCCGGCTTTATAACATATTCCATGTTTTCGTTCCGTCAAACTTCAAAATTACAAGGCATTCTTACGATCAGCTTGGTAAACATCATGTTGAGATTGGCCTCAAGCTTCTCCATGTCGCCACAGAACGGACTCATCTCAGCAAGCAGCTTCAGCACCTACAAAATACAGACAACTTTGCAGATCACTATGTGAAGAGCAATGTGCATTGCTAAAGAAGAGACCATGATGCTTGGCACATACTAATACACATAAAGAACATGCTGTTGGCTGCCAACTTTAACAAGTAGGCGCCATACTGACTTTGTTTGCCACTAGAACTGCACATCAAATGTCAAACATGAGTATCAACCTTACACTAGTGGTTATATTCATGAAGCCTCTCAGTGCTGAGTCAGGCTGAATAACTCCAGAAAAGGAAGGTTTTTTTTTGTTCTATCTGTGTGTGTGTGTGTGTGTGTGTGTGTGTGTGTGTGTGTGTGTGTGTGTGTGTGTGTGTGTGTGTGTGTGCGTGCAATTTGAAGTAATGATTAAATATGATTTAAGGCACAAAAAAGAAGCCACAGGCATGCATCTTTGTGTGATTTGCAAAACTCTTTGAAAAGCCAGTTTGACTGGTTTTTACAACATACATATATACACGCACACACATTTTGTTTTGTGTATATATATATATATGGCTAGTCCCCTGTGGGATATAGAAAATGTCTATATTCTTCATATTCGAGTATCCCTGCTGTCACTGAGTTGTTTTTAGCTGTAGGTGGGGTTTTCTCACTCCTCCTTCACTCTCTGCACCGCTTTGTACAGACAGTTAAAGCAAGCGCACCTAGTTACGTACATAACGTGAGCTACATGCTACATCATGAGAGGCAGCGTGTAGCAGCTTTTCTAGTAGAGAACTCCAGTAGCAGTAGCAGCACAAGTTACAAAAAATGGAGCAAGAATTTGTTAAAAAAAAAAAAAAAAAAGTACAGGATCCATCATCTGGCGGTGGTTTGGATACAGGAGAGAGAGGATGTGGACCAAACAACTGTCATATGCAAAGTCTGTCGCAAAACTGTCGCCACCAAAGGAAGTAGTACCACAAATTTAAAATGACATGTTTGTGCCACTGCTTTAACTGTTCAATAAATACGGTTTTGATCAATTTGCTTCGTTACAATTTCATCCCTTTGGCATGAATGTTTAAAATCAGCAGTATGAACAATTATGTTTTAATGTAGACACAAAATCATCTTACTGATGTGATTGCATGCACCAAAGCATTAATTCAAGGCTAAGGTCAGTATCGAGATATATATCGTATATCGTGACATGCCATAAAAATATCGGGATATTACTAAAAGGTCATATCGCCCAGCCCTAATAATATATATATATATATATATATATATATATATATATATATATATATATATATATATATATATATATATATATATATTTATACATCTATATATAAAATTAAATTAACTTAATTAGCAACAATAACTACAGATTAGGGCTGGGCGATATGACGATGTATATCCTTTAGACGATAGAAAATGTCTATCTTTTGAAATGAGGCTCTATTGTTTACGCCACAAAAAGGTGCTTTACTGCAGTATTTTACATCAAGACGCGCTCTACAGCATGCATGCTGCAATATGTAAACAAACATGGAGAAAGACGGTAGCAGACGCGTTTCAAAGCAGGGTAATTCACTAAAAGATGACTAGCCAACCAAAACTGATGAGCTTATTCATAAAAGAGGGGAAATTTCTGTTGCATGGATGCAGTTTGGATATAAAAAGACCGACGTGGAACCAACAACAAACTAGCTCACAGTCCCAACAACGGACTCCGACACAACTAACTCATTTATCACCGCAAGAATTAGAACAAAGAAGACAGAAAGAAGAATAGAGCCAACAATCAAAAGCTGCACAAGCAGCATCAAGTGGTGGCTAAAGCGCACATAGCAAACTCCAGACACAAACGTTGCAACAGGCTTTTTCCCGTGAAATGTCATACGGCCATAGTTCCCGCAGATGGAAGGAGATCACTGCTGTCGTTGCCAAGCACATCTGACTAATAACTGATTACTGACACAAATTTACACAAACAATTTTATATTGTTACGTATATTGTTATGGGTATATAAAATTAGGTATATTGTGATATGAGATTTTGATCATGTCGCCAAGCCCTACAACTGATTACAATATAATACATCCAGATGTTTGTATGAAAACAGCTCTAGAAACAGATTTAATCAATCTGACATTATGAACTACTTACAGAGCAAGGAAATGTTCATGTCAGTCATCTACAATTACTACTGCTCACCTCCAGCTGAATGTCCAGCTCAGCGACAGGACTTGTCAGGCTGCTGAGGTTGGGCAGGACGTGCTCACAGAAATAGGTGACAAAACGGGTGGAATGGACATTTTTCTACGAGAGAAAAAAAATTATTCACACTTGAACAATAGTTTATTGACATATTTGCTTCTCGGGTGTCTTTTTAAACTTTTCCCCTTACATTCCACTAAACTTAAACTTTTAATGATAAAAAAAGTGTCTTAAAGTTTCATTTCTTGGTCAGATTTATTTATCCCTAGAAATATAACTAATAACAAGTGCTTAGTTCTCATTATTAAAATCTTCTATTCTACAATGTGTAAGAAAAAAAAAACTATGTATTAGAGACAAACTAATGTATAATCAGCAAAGACATCAGATTATATCTTCAGAGAAGAAGATCAGACTGGTCAACATCTGAGGACAGCACTCACAGAGAATAGCGGTAGAGCCTGACGTGTGCACTGAAGGAGGCGGTCCACAGTGTCTGGGTCCGCTGGGTTCAGGGCTTGCTCCAAATCCGCCTGATCCACGACCAACTCTACAAGCTGCTGTCGCCCATTTACAGTCTGGAGTACCCGCAGAGCTGACACTACACGCATCAAAAGCACAAACTCCTCTCCTGTCACATCTTCCATCACCTGATAATGAAACAGGAAAAAGGGTACCAACAAACTTTCTCCTCTGTGTATGTGAGAGAGAGAGAGATATATAGATATAGATATATAGATATATATACACATATATATACATACACACACATATATATATATATATATATATACACACACACACACACACATATATATATATACACACACACATATATATATATATATCTATATATACACACACACACACACATATTATATATATATATATATATATATATATATATATATATATATATATATATATATATATATATACCAAAGTAACTGACAATGGCAGCCCTCAAATATTCAAATCATAATATGCTGTGATGTCATATAAACTTTCTTAAAATTTGACAGGGAATAGATCACTCACTGAGTAAACATCACTACTCAAAACAACAGTATTTCCAAACCTTCTTTGTTTCTGCAAAGACATACTCCTCCACCTCCTTTGACATGATGTCCTCTGGCAGGGTTTTCAGTTTGGAGGACAGAAATTTGATGGCCCTTTCTCGCACAATATCTTCGCCTTGGAGGATCTGAGAGAAAAGGCCTGCAAGGGTACCTAGATGGAAAAAGACAGAGAAAGATGGGACTGTGTAAAGAGGGATAATTTCTTAAATCAAATATGCCTTTGGATTTGGTTCTGGTGGTTAAAATCATGGAAAAAGTTAAAACAGAACTCAACAGTGGAGGAAATGATCACTTACCCTTAGCATCCATCTTGAAGATTGAAATCAGTGCAATATTCACTTGGTTGAACTCAGCTGTATCATCTAAATAAAATAAAATTGAAAACATTAATAACCATTGCTGCTAAACCATCAGAAGGTTTGCAACCCACTGAAGGATATGTGGGTGCATAAGATCTATTACCTGTCTGAAGGAGTTGAGTGAGAATATCTGCAACTCTGAAAATGTTTTCACCAGTTGCAAACCGTGGGAGTTCCTTAATGGCCTGTCGTCGAATCTAAACAAAAAAACAGAGATGGCGCTGTCATGATACAATTTAAGGGACATCTGTGCCAACGGTAAGTTTAGGGACGCATATACAATGCAGAAGATTGATAAAAATGTCCATCTATCTGCATATCAGTCATCTTCATATAGCATAAGTGGGCCTATAGGGTTCAAAAAGAGAGCAGCACCAACTCGTCAGGAGAAATATGTTAGAGGGCACCACATATACTCAGAACTGGACTTAAATCCAGTCACTACTATTCAGTTTAAACAGTCACTTTCAGCACAAACAACAGACAGATGTCAACAGCACAGTAGCAATGATCCAGAATTTTTTTCCCCAGTCACTGCAGTTTATAAGATTTTTTTTAAGCAATCTGAAAGTGAGACAGTTGTACTGAATATAAAACTTAGGGTTCTTTATCTCTTTTTTTTTTCTTAAAAACAGACAACTAATGTTGGATCATTTGTTAACTTGTTGTGTAGTGCATATTTTGCTTTAATTTTAATAAGTAATTGTGACTCATTTTACACAAACTATTTGTTAGGCTTTAAGATGTCCACAAATAAGCAAGCACTTGCTCCTGGGTTTTAAAAGAAATACGATAAACAATTTGTCTAACAATATATCAGGAGGTGTCAAACCATGGCACCTACACATCACTCTGTACAGTTCACAAAGAGATTATTAAAAATCCTAAATTTATTTCAAGATAAGTATTGACTGATACTGCTAACAATAAATAGTCATCAGTCCCTAAAGTCCTGACTGTAGCCCCTTTAACCTTGAATCTGTAATCAAGTCTTAACGAACCTATAAAATACGCGACAACAACTGTCAATACAGCTAAACACCTGTGAACATTGGTGTTGTTACTTACAGATACATCTTCATCCTCACAGAGATCAAGCTGGGCATTAATAGCTGCATCAGCCAGTTCTGGAAAGCTGCTGAAGAATTTGGGAATAAACTGTGCTGCCAGTCGTTTCTCCTTGGGACCCCCTTTCACGCCATTGAGAATAACCTGGTATGCATCTTTGTGCTGTAAAATAACACAAAATTAATCATATTTCTACAGCATGTTACAATTTAAGCTGGAGCTCACTGGCAAAGTCTTGTAACACTCCCAGAAACAATAAATGTAAAACAAATAAACTAACAGTAGGTGCTCTTAGTAAAAGTTTATGTATAAATCCCAGTTCATTACCCTTTTGCAGATTAAAAAATAATAAAAATCTGGGGAGAAAGTTTGTTGTAAAGTTAAACAGGTATGTCATGTCCTGTGTGATTTTAAAAGGAGCCATCAAAAGTCTGACGTTTTCATTTAAAAAAAAAAAAACAAACAAAAAAAAAAACATCGTTGCAGAATAAAGATTATACTTTATTAATGGAAGGAAGAGGGGGGGGGGGGGGGGGGGGGGGGCATGTCAAAACACAAAAAATGCTAAGCTATTCTTTTTGTAGCATAGGCTATTCAAAAATAAGCCTTGCAGGGGTTTTTTTTTTTTTTTTTTGGGTTTTTTTTTTGGTTTTTTTTAGAAACAACTAAATCTTAGTTGATAACCTGCTTTCCTGAATTAATCATAATAACATTGAATGTTGGTTCACTCTGTACCATCCGTGGTCAGGGTCGCCATCCCATAGCAATCAAGCCATTGGGCACTATTTACGGTAATGTAAGCTAGCTGTAGCTAGCCTAGCATACACAACAATGTTATGAAACCAGCCAAGTTAAGCGTAAAGTATGACATTGTAGGTAACAAGACAACACTTGAACTCCAGCAGTGCTTACAAATGAACAAGTTTGTTTTTCCAAACCTGACTGAGGTTGTCCTTTGCATCAGCAAGGACCCCGTAGTTACGATAGAGATCCTCGATGGTGACCGCCATCAGCGTGTCCAAGCGCCTGCCGCTCTCAGAAAAGACCGCTGCTGCAATTACAGAAGAAGCCGCCGCTGTGTTCACTTTCATTAACCTTCAGATGATTACAGGTCGAACGATTTTGCACTGAAGTATTGTGTTTAATTCAGGCGGAACGGGGAGATGAAATTTCAATAAACCGTGAATGAATGCTCCTCTTTCGCTTGTTCGTTTTCCCGCAATGTTCCCTGGCGTGCTGACTACGGCGCTGCGGAACGCTGCGCATTGAGCATGCGCTGGGTTAAGGATCCGATTGGAGAGTCACAGTTCACGTGACAAACAGTATGCGCTGGACTCATGCGCGTTGAACCCCTTCACGCTTCAGTGGGTCTGCGCCATTTAATACCCAGTTGAGTGGGCAAAGAGGAGATGTTTTCACGTTATTTGAAGCGGGTGATCCCCTACAGATTAAATGGGCTATTAACAGGATAGAATGTATGTTTTAACCGCATGGGTGGAAAAAAAAATGCCAGAATTGGTTTGCAAATAAACTTAGAAAATGCTCCAACTTGATAAATAATGTTGATGTGTGGCCTATATTTAAGTTCAGTGGATGACCTCGCATCAATGATTCCTAAAACATCTGTTGATTTTATGATCATTATATATATATATATATATATATATATATATAGACAACAAACTGGACTGGTAATGCAACACTGATTACTGATTACATCTACAAGAAAGGTCAGAGCTGTACTTCTTAAGGAAATTGAGATCTTTTAACATCTGGGCCAAGATGCTGCATATCTTCTATAAGTCTGTTGTGGAGAGTGCAGGCAGCTTTGCAGCCATCTGCTGGGGTAGTAGCATCAGAACCAGAGACTTGAAGAGAATCAACAAACTGATCAAGAAAGCTGGTTCTGTGCTTGGAATAACTCTGGAGCCGCTGGAGCTGATTGTCCAAAGAAGAATGCTGCACAAGCTGATGAAAAGGATTGGAAGATTCTTCACACCCTCTCCACAACACAGTAAAGAAACAACAAAGTGAGTTCAGTGAGAGGTTTCTTCAGGTCCGCTGCAAGACTGAAAGATACAGAACATCATTCCTGCCAGCAGCCAGCAGCCTCCGGAACAAGACCTCCTCTAGTTATTCATTATCTACTCCAATATTGAATTTCCATTTTGGGGATTAATAAAGTATTTTTTTATTTATTCATTCATTTCATTTCATTAATCTAGCTGCAATCGGCAGCAAATTTTTGTTCCAATCCAACTAATGGTCCTTTTGTGTTAATAAACCTCCAATAGACACTGTTGCACTTTGCAGACAACCTGAAAGAAAGGTGTACAAAATTATGGCTTTGTTCCTAATTTTTTTTTTTAAAATAATTTTTGTCACAAATTTTGCCCTGAAGGATATCAATAATAATAATAATAATAATAATAATAATATTATAATGAAGAAGTTGCTGGTTTACCAACCCCCATCTTCACTTTCACAGGAAATGATAAAGACAAATCCATTACAATGAGAAGTCCGGTTTAACAATTTTATTGAACTAACTTGTTATTACAATTCTGTACAAGTGGTGTCAGACAGATAAAAGAAATCTGGCTTCACAGGAATCTGATTCCTGCTCCAAACTGGACCCCATCACATATCCTGAAAGGAAAGTAGATGACATTTCTGAAATCAAAGTTAAAAGCATATGTCTTTTAAAGACTACCAGTCAAAATACTGGACACAGTTGAATTATTTTCTATAAATAGGCATCTCAAAGACTGTTTGGTCATTTAGAAAATTCTCAACACCTTTAATGTCATCATTTGCATCTATATCATTCTACATATTATACATACACAATGTAGATAAAAATGTAAACATTTTGTTTCAGAGATACTGTGACTGCTTCTTATATATTATACCTGGCCTCATAAACCTTTAAATGTAACCCAGGTTAGAAGTTATACAAACTATACTCACCTATTCAGTCTGGGTGTAATTATTTGATTTGTATTGGTCTTGCAGTATAAAAGAATACTATCGCGTATTTTTTGCAAATTGTCATAAAATTTAAGAATAATATGCCCTAAATGTGTTAGAGTTAAATCTGCGTGGAATTTACACAATTTTCTTCTTAGTCGTAAAAGGGAAACCAACCGCCACTACCTGTCTCCACTTTGAACTCCCATGGGAATGCAGTAATTCAGCTCCAGTCTGGCAATGTTCCCCAAACGCAGCACAATGCCCACTCCATATGACCAACGGATACATTCTGCCAGTTTCTTCAAATGAGCATGAGGCCCCTCACCTGAGAAAAAACATAAACGAGCAAAACAAAAAACCAGAGCATAATTTTAACCCTGCTCTGTTCAAAGAACGTAAACCTCAAAAACCTGAACTTGATGAAGTTAAGATTAAGGGGGGAAAGGAAAATAAATATCTAATCTTTCACATTACACTTAAAATGTTGACATATATGTATAATCTGTCCATTTAAAGGTGCTCACCATAATTGAGGTTACAAAGGTTCCCAGCGTTGAGGAAGAAGTGGGTTCTGAAGAGGTCACCAAAGCTTCCTCTGCCTGGTCTGAAGGGTAGTGGTGTGTAGAGGTGGAGGCCTCCAGCCCAGTAGGCCTCTCCTCCCACGTAGTCACCTGCCGTGCAAGTCAAGTCAATGTCAAAGCCTTCAATAAATCAGCTAACTTCTATGGGCAACTGTCAGTTCAACTGAGCAACTTATTAAAAGTTACAGTATGTCTTACCCTCACTCTGTGGACCCATACTGTACATACTGAATCCTCTGATACTAGTGGGGCCACCAAGGTAAAACCTAGGGTGTCAGCCAAGACACAAGAAGTTATAAATTATTTTTGTTCATATGCATGTTGAGTTTTCTAATTGTCAGTCATACTTGAAACAAATCTTAAAAGAGGTTTAAAGGGCATTAAATAAAAAATTTAATTTGAACATTGTAAATACAAGTAATCAAATAGTTTCTTTTGCATTATGGGGCAGAAGTCCGCTTTAATGAAACTGCAAATATAGATGGAAATAATGAAGCTTGGTTTGTTCCATTTAAAACATGTTATACAAGGTGTTTTGAGATTGCACAGCCTTATATTAGTAAGCCTTATAACAGTGTCACAAATGACTAAGTCGTTGCAATTTTACATCTCATGTAGTTTGTACTCTAATGAAATTATTATGTATGTCCAACCTAAAGTCTTATCAAGTAACAGCAAAATAAAAACAATGCTTGTCTGTTACAGGCTCTATCAGTAATAATTTGACTGCTATTATCTAATAACTAACCCACTAGAATTATTAGAAAGTGTTAATTCAACGTAATTTATGACTGGCTAGTTTTTTGAGAAAATTGCAAGAAGAAAAATCTTTTTCATTTATTCTGTAGGTTTGCAAGAGGTTATTAGTAATATAGATAAAATAGTGATTAAAGATAATTGGTGCAATGCATTCTATACCTGTCTGCTATGCATGTTGACTTTTCACCAATGGGAAGAAGCAAGCCACCCCACAACGATGCAGACAAGACCTGAAAGAAAAAGTTAAAATTTCAGCAATGTTGACTTTGAATGGTGTTTGTGCCATTTGTTAAATAGAAAAATACAAAATCTCACTGAGTCCCAAAAGAGTGTTTTGTTGAGCTGAATCTCAAAGTCTTCCTTTAGAAAACTGGAATCGCCCCCAGTGAAACCAGCAAGTTCCTACTCAAACATGAAAAAACCAATATGTTTAAGATTAGTCTTGCTTTTTCTTGCATCATTTGAAAAGCTCAGATTATTATTATTCCTTTCATGAACAACAAACCTGATGAATCTTCAATAAGCCACCTTTCCTGGGAAGAATGGAAGAGTTTCTTGTGTCAATGACCATAGCATGCTGGAAAAAATAGCATTATTAATGTGGGTATCCCTAAAAACTAACTTTTTTTTTAAATTTTGAATGTCTTTTTGGAATCTCAGTCTTAACAAATCCATTAGTAAATATTATTCAGCCTTGGACTGCATAAAATATGAAAACTTGACAGTGAAATTAAGATTCCCAGGAAAGCTCAAACATCATGAAACTAATGACAACTTCAAACCTAACAGTAAAAATATTTAATATAATATTGAAGACAATTACCGAAAGGGAGGACTTGATCGAATGGCCACTCTCTTCGCGGACAGCAAATGAGGCAGTATTAGCTAGACAACCCAATTCTCTCCATACCCCTTCCCACTTCAGGGTCTGGTTGGTCTTCCACAAAGGGAACTGTGGGGGGTGAATTTGTCATAATTACTTCTTTTTAAATAATATATCATGCAGTAAATGAGTAAACAACATACACTATGGGAGTGTCTCCTTCCAACATTGGGGGAATAATGGTTTTGTGAGTAGGGCAATTTCCAACAATACCAGATCAGTAACTATTGGCAGATGACAAAAAGTCTAATACAAAGTCTAGTCTCTTCGTTTCTTGGGTACTCAAGGTCAGAAGTGGACTTTGTGTTACACAACAGAACCTTTTGAGCCACATTTTATGATTATTTTCAGCTAATTTGTTTCCTCGTTCATGTTAAAACACAGAAAAGAAGTACATTCCTTTCACTTAAATCTAGGACAAAAAGGCAAAAACTAATTCTGTACATAACTATTTAAATGTACATAATTTGGGGAGGAAAAAAAAGGCAGCAAAAAAATTGTTACACTCAGTTCTGCAGAGATGCCTCGATCTGTCTCTCTCAGTGAGCTCCATGGAAACTGACCAGTCACTTTGTACATGTTGATAGAGACACTGAATGTGAAAGGAAAAAGAGGAAAATATTCATTTTACTTTTTTAAGATGTACTCATCTAGCATTACGGGCTGTTTTTCTACATTAATAGTGGTCCCAGCTCGTAAAGAAATACATGGCAGCACGCAAGATAACCACGTGAATACACTACCAGTCAGATGTTTGGACACAATTTCCCTATAGTTTTAATGGAAAAGTGTGTTCAAATTTTTCACTGGTACTGTGCAATTGAATACTAAATATTTATTTCATAAATCCTCAAAACAAATAAGTTTCATGAAGCTTACTTTCGTTCAAAGTGTCCTGGTTGGGGTTTAAAGAAGGACAAGCCGTAGGATGTCTCTTTGGTACCATAAGAGAACTGGAATGTCAGTTTTTCTGCGCGGCCAAAAACATTCGGTAACTTCAGGCCAAGAACCTGAAATGAAACAGTCTTTATTATTCAGGAGATCCTAAATATAGCATTTGCATTTAGAAGTGACTAAAGTAAAGGAACAGCAGGTGTATTATAACACACACAAAAAAACACAGAAGAGTCTCACAGAAATTAACATTCCAATAACTATGAAAAAGATCTCGATGACAGGCTGCAAACTTATGTGGGTACTATACAAAGCTATCTTGATAGAAGAATTTTATAAACATGTAAGCAATGAGCTTTAACTGCATTTACCATGCTTCCTTCATTGTTTCCAACCATAGTGTTATAGCTGCCTGTCATACGTCTCAGTTCAGTGACCTCAAAAGTCACATCGAGGCCATTAGGAAGAGCATCCTCACCTCAAGACAGAAAATCAAAAATCAAACAATTACAATGTCAACAAAGCAACTGTACAGCATGCAGATTATTTGAAAGTAGCCTTCTTAGACGGCACAGAGACTGGCAGTACCTCGAGATGTGTCAATAACCACCTCAACCTTTCTGAAGATACCAAGGCGCAGTAGCCTTTGTCTGGCTTCGTGGGACTTTCGCATTACCTGAATAATAAATTAATCTATTGATGTTCGAGCCAGGACAGTTCACACTGAACAATCATTTTTGGTACAATCACACCGTACTTACATCAATCAAGTTCTTTGCTCGAAACACTTCTGCAATTTCATAGGTCAGCAGGTCCTCCTTGGTTCTTCCAAGTCCATCTATGTGCACTCGCTGAACTATAACCTGGAAAGCATGAGAGAAACAAAACACCAGAAACATGAAAATCCAAAAAATAAATATATACATAATTTTTTTTTTAAAAATGCAGTTTTGTTTGGTAGGGAAAAGCAACAATCTGCCATATTTGATGTTTCATCTATCAGTCAAATTATTTGAGATTATTTATAGTTTTTCTTATGCTCACCTTTTACATTTCATTAAATCCATTATTGCTATTAATGCCATTTTATAAAGAAAATACTACATTTTAGACACCAAAATGTATAGTTTGCTTTTATAAGCTGTTTTGAAAGATTTAGATAAAAAAGATTTTATGACACAGAAATGGAATAAGAAACAAGTGATTAGATTTTGGGGGTGATCAGGGTCACCACCAGGATCCAGGAATTTTTAAAGTATTCTTCTTTACAAAGTTACTGGCGAGCACTGGCGGAGGTCTGTGCCCTCTGGGTGTTTCCAGACTTTTTATTTTCACTCCTTTTCAACTTCTAACAATACAACACTAAATATAGTAAAGAACAAATATATTTTACATACTTTAAAATAGTCTTATTATTATTATTTCTTGTTATTATTATTATTATTCCAGATTTTCTATGACAGGGTGGAGAACTCTGGTCTTCAAGTGCCGGAGTCCTGCAGATTTTCCATGTATCCCTGGTTGAGCACACCTGATTCAAATCATTGTAACAAAATAGATCTTACATCTTTGTTTTCAAGAATTTCTTGCTTTGGCTCCTGCTCAATCCCTGGAGCTTCAATGTCATCTGCTTGAACTCCTAATTCTGGCCCCTGCATGGGCAAAGGGTCCAGGCTCTGCAAAACAAAATCCAAGAAAAGCAATAGTGATAGCAGCAACAACAACTCACACTACTTTACCAAACTAAAAACAATTCAATATCAAATTAAACATCATATAGCCACGCTAAAGCAGTTTTGAATGGCTCATCAAACATCTACATATATTATACATACATTGATGCATATTTTTTAAAAAGACTAACGACGAAGTTCAAAGCTTTTCAGTGGTTTTGATTCCCCCGCTCCTAACTATATAAATTCCTAGCTATGTGGACAGCCAGTTACAAAGGAGACAATCACGCAAGAATTGTGCACCATATACAGACTACATCAAACCAAACATCACAGGACTTGAGGCATCTGCAACAACCATCGCTGATTTCACTACGACCATATGAAGCCAAACTAAAAGGCATTAGAGTTATCGATACACTATGAGTTGCTTTACAGCTGAATGCCTGTCCCAGTTGCCATCATTGTGTTCACAGTGTGGGGCCTTGCCTTCCAGTAGCCGCTGTCAGATAACTCCACACTGAGCACTCAGAGAGGTCAAAGTCAGAGCTCACACGTTTACTGGACTTTTCCTTACCCTGGCATGGACGGTGCCCATGCTCAGCCTCGAGGGTGCTGTCACGGAAAGTACAGGCGAAACTTTGCGAAGAAAAACTAATTTAACCTACAAGTCACCGGAGAGTGGCGAGGAACCTCCGTAAAAGGAGGCGGCCATGTCACTTCCTGACCACGCCCCCTGCTGGAGCGCGTTCAATACGCCAAAGACACGTAAAGCAGAAGACGGTGCAGTGCATACAACAATGAGATTTTTCTCATTTCTAAAATAAATTTCCAATTCATTTCTAAAATATATTGTTCTATTGACATCATTTCCTTTTTTATAATTACAACCATAATAAACAATGATGTGATTTCTAAACATTCACAAATATGTTTATTTTAATAATTCTTATTGTTTGACAGCCTCTACACCTGTAGCCTACTATATGTTTGGCTTTTCCTTTTTAAGACACGGACATATGTATAACTTAGAAAAATACACAACACAATACAAGACTAAAGTCAAATAAAAGTAACATGAATGCAGAGAGTAATAATACTCATTCGTGTTGCTTTATTATGAGATACAACATTGCAGTAGAAAATGGAAACTGTTCCACAGAACTAGAAATATAAGCAGGGATACACAGGAGACTTTTGACTTAATAATAAGCCAGATGGCAGAATCTAAATAGGTTTTGCATCAGTTTGACTACAGTTTTACAATACACAAATCACAAACGACACAAAGATCAATAAGGCTCAAAGCTGTGCATATGTTTCTGAGTATCTCTGCAAACCTTGAATCCTGCAATAGAAAAATGAGAGCGATATTACATTTACAACAATCTTCAAATATTATTGCATGATGATGAGAATGTAAATACTGCTTTTACGCTTCAGTTTTGAAAGTCTCATGGGAAATCCTGTCTTCATTTACACCTTCAGGACATTCGCTGATGTCTTTTATGCCTAGCATAGTCAAAGCTATGGGGAAAAAATTGTATCTGTGTTAGCCTCTACACATTTGTTATTCCAAAATATAACATTTGGAAAATGTATCCCTGGTCAGACTTGGTGAAACAATACCTTTCTACAGATAGCCAGACAGCGACACCTTTAACATTTTGTAACAGTTCTGTTCAGCTGAAAGACTAAATTGATGCATTAAATGCTATTTATTTATTGTTGTTTTTTTGGTATATTAGATTAGCTCAGGAAGCTGAGCACTTACCTTGTTTGTACTGAGCAAAACTGATGTGTTTTTTATTAGTGGGGTCAAGTATCCCGAGGATTGCGTCCAAATTTAAGTTATTGAACAGATTTGGTCCTTTCACGCCAGTTTGCTGAGACATCTTCAGGTTCTTCAACTGCTCAACAAGAAACTCTCTGGGATTTTCTGAATGGCAGAACCATAGAAAGTTTATCACACCGAGTTTCCACACTGAAATACAGACAAGTGTACTTATTTAACAGTTTAAGATGTGCATCTGGCTTTAAAAAAGAAAAGTTATTGAGTCTTGAATCTGAAATGAGAATGAAAGCAATTGTAAATACAGTTGTGCTCATACATATTCATACCCCTTCATTAAAGAAAAGGCTGAATTTACAACAGTCACTCAAATAACTGGAGACTTAAAAAGGAACAATAACCAAAAATTTGCAAAAAATATAATTGCAGTGTAGACACTGTTTTTTTTTTATTTAATTGAGTTGAAGAAAGAAAAACAAACAAATTGGTCCTGGTCAAATTAGAGCACTTTTCTGTTGAACAGTGGGACAAAATACCTGTCAACAGGTGCAGAAGTCTGACTGAGAGGAACAGAAAACACCTGACTGTAGCGGAAACATGAAAGGATTGTTTAGAAAAATATTAGTTTATCAGTGATGTAATATATAATAAAATCTCATATTTGTTTGACTTAAAAAATAAATAAATAAATAAATAAATAAAAAAAAAAAATATATATATATATATATATATATATATATATATATATATATTGAACCAGAATTAGAAAATAATGTAATGATTTTCATAACATTTTTATTTATGATTACTTTAGTCAATTTCAACTTATTTTACAGGCAGCTGTTTTTTCCCCTTCTTTAATGAAAGGGGATGAATAAATATGAGCAAAACTGTACATACCAATAAAAGAAAGATTAGCTTAAGAATTGCTTTTGGGTTGTAACTGGCCAAGTAGTTTTTCTCTTCTACAGCTATTATCCGAGGTTTCATGCTAATGTAATATCAATCCAGTTTTTAAAAAAAAAATATATAGCAAAACAGTTAAAGGAGGAAGTGTCAAGACAGCTACAGCCCCTCGTTTATTGGAAGTAAGCTAACATGCTAGCTATCGCAAAGCAAATACACGAAAGCAGGTTGTATCTATGGAGACAAAATAAGTACCAACCGGGTCTATAAAAGAGTAGCATGCTGGTCAGATTATCCATGAGCTCAATAATTCTGTGCTTCTTAAGATAGTTTGCTGCCTCTTCTTCCTTTTGGGTGGCCATTTTCCCCAACCTTTGTTTAAACTGGTTGCTATGATACCTGATCAGGCGTCCATAATAGCGCATCTGTTTACAATCAAGAGGCCCTTTAAATAATGTCTACTTAACCCAACTGCACCAAACCCACCAACAAACTTTCTCTTTTAACATTTATAAAGCTATTGCTTAGTAACATGATTGGAAAACATACCTGTAGGAGACAAAATAAGTGTGCCATTAAAGTAGGCATTATAGTCAGTTCAAGTCAAAATACACTGATGTATTTACAGTGACAGAATACACAGAACTGAAAACTGTTTTCTTATTTGATAAATAAAAAAAAAAACTTCTAAAATAGATGGTTCAATATGCAACCACATAAAAAAAAGGCATTTACGACAAATTGATTTGTTGACAAAATGTGAACAGAATATATTTATTAATTCAAAATACATTTAACTTTTTTAATGGAAACCTAACTTGATTGGTTAAGTAGGAGAATGTGTTCTTTATACACTATGTTATCAATTCATTTTTACTTTGACTCTTTTCAAAGATAGATAAATAAATACATTCAAAATGAAGATGAACAAACATGGATCAAAGTGATTATGCGGTTAAAAAATATTTATCCCAGATTACCAAAGGGCAAAAAATGTGTCATCATATACAACCGCTGCTAGATCCATGACATGAAAAAAGAAAACAATTGTTTCCAGATGAGCCAGAAATGACTGTTCCCAGGTATGTGAAAAAATGTAGCTGAAGAACTCCCTTGACTGTCCATGCAGAGGAGAAAGTAAGTCCACATCAGTCCACATTTTGTCCTTTTTTAAGTTGCTCTAAGGTGGCAGCAGCTTCTTCTCTGACTTTGTAGCCCTGTAATTCTGTTCGTAGTTCACCAGGCTTTGGTGGGACTTCTGGTATGGACTGAAATATGAAACAAAAGCAAACACTTCTTCATATTCACTCTCCTGCTCATGACATTTTTCCAGTCTATAAAAATGCATATACATACTTTTTTCTTTCGAGCATGAAAACATTTTTAAGTTTTGGTTGAATCCACAGGCCATTAATAGAAAACAAAGACAGTCTGCAGTAAAAAGGAATGTTTTGTTCCTCACCAGGTCAGGCAGGTAATACTGGTGGACGACCTGTGCTCCTGCAAACATGGCCAGAACACTGGCTCCGACCATCCTGAGGTATCGAGACCACGACACACCAGCTGGCATGTTGACAGTCCAATGTGATCTGACTCAGCCTGGGAGAGGAAGAAATACAAAAATCAGAACTGCCAAAAAATTAACACAAAATATAATAACAGCTTTTATTATATAACAGGTAAAAATATCTGTTTTTACCCATATCAAGAATTATTATAAGTAATTATTCTCATAATCACACACGTCCATGTGTGCATAGATACTCTCGTACCATAACTGTTATCCCTATTGTAATAATCAGACATATTTCACAAAGATCAAACATAAATAGACTGAAATTAACCTTTTAAACCCTTACCTTACTTACTGCATTCAAAATAGGCTAATAATTGCTTCATATAACTATTTTACACCATCTGAAACGGTGGTGTCTGTCATTGCAACACTCCGGCAGGTCATACAGTTTAGCTAACATGAGCATGATGTTAAAAAGTAAGAGTTCTCACTCTGAATCTGTGTACGGCTACCATACAGCACATACTACCATACATGATACCGTATCCCTACAAAGTCCATGCGGAGATTTTGTATTATTCCTTTGTAGTAACAAATTAGTTGCTTTTTTTAAAATAACTGTTTTAAGAGAGAATGATATCAAGCTTAACTGACCTCAAATTTCCTAAATTTATCTGAGAGAGCGCTTGAAGGGTACGCGGTGTGCATCTAAACTTTATATATACAATCTTGGATTGCGTCTGTCTTCTTCGATTTGAATTTGTATTGTCGCATTGATCGTTACAGTACCTTTCGCCATCTAGCGGTATGATATACAAATTTATCAGTCTTTTGTAAGTACTACAATCACATTTGTGCGTTTCTATTTTTTTTTTTTTTTAATCAAATGGCAATATCTATTTTTGTTCATATCTATAAGACGCATGTTTACTGCAGTTTTTAAAGGGTAAAGTTTAAGATAAAAACCTAGAGCTTGTAAGTACACTTTCTCACCAAGAGGCGGCGGAGCGCACTCAGTCAACCTGATTTAAATGAATGTTGAGCGTTTAAATGGTCTTTGTTTTGGGAGCCCCCAATTTGCTTATCATTAACCTTATGAAAAAATGTACGACAGGTATGTCACTCTATTTATGTAACTTTAGTTTTGTTATCGTAGAGGCCACTGATGGGTTCAAGACGGCCGTAGAGTACCGTAGTGTCGTTAGCTTTCCATTAGCCAAACCTGTCTTTAGCGGCGTTCATTGGTCTTTGTGTTCCGTAATGCAGTGTTTCTCTGAGTGTAATAATTGTAGCTATTCAATTTGTAATAATAACTTCTTTGGGAGTAGAATAAACATCAATGAATTAAAATAAGTCAACAGATAAGATGGAGGAAAACCAGTTTACATCTCTCACGGCTCCTTCGGATTATTTTCAGCAGTGGTGAGTTTTTGTTGAAGCTGAATGGACGGTGGAACTTCTCATCATGTTTCCTCTTATAAGTCTTCATTTTCATGCATGATGAAGGATATATTACTATCATCGAAATTAAAGGCATCATTCTTATTTTACCATTTATTTTTAGGCTTGTAGTTGTTCATAATGTAATTATTAAGAATGAAATGTAACTGTGCCGTAGTTACCTGGAAGCTGAAACTATTGTTTTCCTCAGCTGGTTTGTATAAGTAAATATAATTTTTAAAAAATCAACTTCACAATATAGTAATTATGTTACGCCATACAAACATGAATAAATAACTAAACATAAAACAAAAACTGTTAGATTGCGGACTTTATATTTGATTTCTAGTGGATATGTTCGAAGAAAAACAGACATAGTACTATTATTATTGTTATCAACATTATTAGTATTGATAATAGACTATATTAAGTATATTTTTAAAAGTCAGGCAAAATATACTTTAACATATTAAACATATGAAAAAGATTTCTCAAAAGCTTTTTCTAAAGAATATAGTTGTCTTGTCAGTAATGTGTTTGAACATTTTTACTTATGTATGGTGTCTTAAAGTATAGTATAAAATATATATATAATGAGTATAAAATAATCATAAAAAACAAAACCTTATCTGTTTTGCACTCTTGTTTCTGCATACATCAGATTAAATGCATAAAATTCTACTGAGAAAACATTTCAAGCTTAAAGCAGACAGTTGTCACTATTATTGTTATAGACTAGTTGACTAGTAAACCCTGTATTTAATTAAAATCGTTCAATAGAATGAAATACAATAACACTCTTCTAACGTCCAAAGAGAAATATATCAATTATATTAAAATTAGAAACTGATAAATGACTTACTCTTTAAAGGAAAAAAACTATTTATTTACAATGTAATAACTGCAGCATGTTTTAAAGGGGAGATTGCATGAAAACATGTGAACTGATGGATGTTATATGCTGAAAACAAGAGGAGGTGATTTGATATTCAAATTGATTCCGTAAAATGCATTAAATGATCAAGCAAAAAAAGTAGAATACAAAGTGGTGTACATCAGTGCATGTATGTTTATTAGTCCTGTTTTGTGCACTCCATTAAACACCAGACATCACTTGTCTTCACTTATTGTCCACAGATCCTTTGTGTTCTTCTTTTGCTCACCTCCTCTATTATTTCCCTTTCCTCCTTCCTCCTCTTTTCTAGGTACCAATCCAGTCAGCAGCACCCTGAAGCGCAGCATGTGATGTCATTTCATAACATGGGACATTATAGTGAAGGCCTCGTTGAAGAGCCTGTTATGGGCCAGTTATCTGTCCATCAGGATCCATCACTTTATCAGGAACCTTCTTATCAAAACTACCTCCGAACCTCAAATCAGCAGCAGCAGCAGCATTCTGTAGTCTTGCGCCAACCTCAGCATCAGTGTACAACACAGCAGCTGGAGACAGGTGTGCAGCACCAACCTCAGTCTTCTGGACAACCTCAAGGTAAAGGTATTATGATTATTTTCCCAATGAGGGTCTTCTCCATAATATCTGCTACTTATTGTAAAAAAAGAAGGTTCGTTTTCATTTGCAGAATATTTTAAAGGCCTTCTCACCTACTTTAAAAACAGTGAAGTACGAACGAACCACAGAAGAGAAATGCCAGTCTTCATTTCTGCTTTTTGTCATAGTTTTGCCACCAGCAAAGAAGAAAAGAGGTCGTCCTCCTAAGCAACAAATCAACAATTGTGAGACACATGAGGATGAAGAGGACACTGAAACTGCCAAAAGAAAAGCCAAGAGGGCTCTCAACCGGTTCAATGGCTTGTCTGTGGCAGAAGTTATGACCAAAACCCTTCCTGATGTTATTACCTACAATCTAGACATATTAATAGTAAGTTAATTCTGAGATGTACAAAGAGTTTCTGTATCTACTCTGTTGTATAAAACAAGTGGATTTGTGGGTTTTCTGTTGTTCAACAAAAAAACAATTTTATTTAGTGTGTAGCTTGTAAATCCTTTATTTTTTCTCTTCAGATTGGAATCAATCCAGGACTGTTGTCAGCCTTTAAAGGACATCATTACCCAAACCCAGGAAACCATTTCTGTATGTTGAAATTTAGCTTCACTAAAAAATATAAAAGTTGTATTTTTTATTTGACTTTATCACTTAGAAATCCTTCATCTGTGACACAACAGTACAGTGTTAAAACTGTGAGGCCTTTTCAGAGCTTGTTCAAGGAGATTTTTAACTTTTTTTTTCAGATTTATTACCTGTATAAAATTTTGTTTTTACTGGATGTTGGTACTTTTTTTATTTTAACTTATAATTTCTGAAGAAAATTTGTACCAGCAAATCACCAAATCTTTTATGTTTTATCATTTTTGGTCATCAGCCAACAAAAAAATGGATGGATAGGCTGGATAGAAACTTGCATGTTGTACAGCCACACATAGTTAAACCCAGTAATCTAATTAAAAGTCATTCTGTCTTTGAAGCATTTTCAATTTTCTTTGTTTGGTATTTGCTGGATAGCCTCATAGTGAATGTCCAATGTTCATCTGTTCCTTTCTGTGCAGGGAAATGTTTGTTTTTATCTGGTCTGACTGATCAGCAGCTCAACTACATGCACGACCAGAGTCTGCCAGAGAAATACAGCATTGGCTTCACTAACATGGTAGAAAGGACCACACCTGGCAGTAAAGACCTCTCCAGGTGAGGGAAAAACAAAACTAAGATAAAAACAGCAGTGTAGATGGTGTCAACGTGTTACGTGATTAAAATGTGATTACTTTTGATGAAGTAATTGCAAAGCATGTATTTATTTTTTTAAATCAAGTTCCACCCCCTTATTTTGATGTAACATCAACTCAATCTCTCCCTCTTTCTTTTTCTCTTTTTCTTTTGTATTCCAGTAAAGAGATTCGTGAAGGAGGCAGACAACTACTGGACAAGTTGCAGAAATACAAGCCATTAATAGCAGCCTTTAATGGGAAAGGTAAAATAGACTATTCTTCCACTACTTTGTCTGTTTAAGTATGAATATAACTTAGGTTTAGCTGGCTTTTTTTTTTTTTTTTTTTTTTAAATATGTATTTTTTTTTCTTTTTTGTAAATTTCCCAGGTATCTATGAAATCTTTTGCAAAGAGACCTTCGGTGTGAAAGCCAAAAATCTCGAATTTGGCCTGCAGCCTTACAAAATCCCAGCAACTGAAACGGTATGAGGAACTCTTTACATACATATATCCTCAGTATTTAAGATAAATTAATAGTCCTGCCAAATCTCCTTTGACTTAGGTGTGCTACTTAATGCCATCATCAAGCCCCCGCTGTGCCCAGTTTCCACGTGCACAAGATAAAGTGCATTTCTATATCAAGCTGAAGGAACTGCGAGACCAGATGAAAGGCCAGACACCCAGCCAGGAGGTTTTAGAAACTCAGTACACCTTCGACCTGCAGCTAGCTAAAGGTAAATGTCACAGTTCATATCACAATTGACTCACTTTTTGGGACTTTCTTAAAGATACAGATACATTTGTGTTATTTTGAGATTTTTATTAAATGAAAGTCAGAACAATGCTGATGTCTGTGTTTTGCAGAGGATGCAAAGAGGATTGCGATCAAAGAAGAACAAGAGGATCCAGAGTATGAAAGCTGTAGCGGGAAGCATAGTGAAGCACAGCAGAGCAGCTGAAAATAGAGGAGAAAAACCTACTTGTCTGCTGTAGCACTCAGGTAACATGATTAGCTTTTATTTCTAATTTAATTTAGTCAGAACATGGTGGACTTGGAAAGTTTCTTGTTTTCGCTCCATATTGCTGTTAAAAACTCCAAATTATTTTGATTGATTTTTATTTTCAATGCAACTTTTATTTCTGTATTTATTTAAAATACTGACAAGAAATAAATTAATCACCATATATACATTATATTATGAAACTGCTAAACTATACCAGTGTAAAAAGTACTGAAATGGCTTCTGAGAGCATCATAATTAATCTGTGTTATGGTCATTTGCAGAAATGAGCACAGTAGGCCAGTTGTTGGACCATATGGCAAAAGATCACTGTGACTGGGCTTATTCATTCAACAGATAACCAAATACCTGCTGTACTTGTACCAAGGTACACAAAGAAACAACTTTAATAGAAGGGCCTCGTGGTTCCTGACGCAGTGCAATGGGATGCCCAAGACAAAGAGTCCACACCAATTTTTTTTTTTTTTTTAACTCTGAGGAATGTGCATGTTTTTTGGTGTTACTTTTTAATTAATATTTATTGAGTTTTGTATGTGTTTCTTTTTATCATTTTTTATTTTGATAAATGGTATTTTATGGTGTTTTTTATCCACTGTATAGCATTTCTCATTTGTAAGAACAGCTTTAATAAATCTCTTCTAAAGCTGACAGATTTGTTGTAGATCCATATTAAGTGTGCACAATTAAATGGCTTTGTTGTTTTTATAAATGATAAATTCGTATAATCAAAGCTCTGTGATAAAAGCAGAAAGATTTATTCTTTGGCCTTAAAACTATAATAAAGTGCCAAGAAATACTCACATAGACAATTTTATGTGAAAATAGTGACTTTGAAGGCATTATACATTTCTGCTTTTCTGTAAAATCAAAAGATGTCTCATTAGGTTTTATTGACAGACTGTTTAGCGTCATAAGAGTGAATTAATATCACTTACTATGACCAATGGCTTTAAAATACCATTGTCACGGTATTACGACTATTATTAGGCAAAAACCGATTGGGCCCTTTGGTTTTTATTGAGTGCTTAGTGATAATTGTTTCAGTTGTGGTCCATATTCGTTAAATATTGAAAATACTGCCGATAATTTGACTGCAAACATGCTTTAACTACAAAACAATCAGCAAATAGTTGGAATAACCTCGTCGTGGGTTCGCTCCTTTTTCATCAGCGGGGAGAAGTGATGAAGACCGCGGTGGGAGAGTTTGCCGTTTAAATGGAGGGCAAAGTGTTTTGTGCCAGTAGAAAGAGGGTTTATCAAAAACAATATCTTTCAGAATAAAATAGATAATATTAATATTAATATGTTAATTTAAAAAAATCATTTTGGAGTGTTTGTTTCTTCTGGCTGTAATCTTACAAAAGCAACAGTGTCCATTGGAGATCTCTTAACAAATGAGGACAATTCATCACGAGGGTTGGACGGGGACGTAACTGCTCAGAACAGCTGAATATAATCTTAAAATTGGTAGAAATAAATACGCTGTTATCTCCTAAATTTACTGGCTAGACATCGACATTAGTAATCAAGTTTTATCATTATTCCACATATTTGTTCAGAAGTATTACTGCATGGACAAACCGTCGGATTAAGCGGGTCATTCTGATGCCCCGGGTGTTAGCCCGTTTTAAATGGAGTCAAAACTCCGCCCACCCGGCTCGCCGCTCGGTTGCCCAGGCACAATTTGGTGCGGACCCAGTGTTTTAAACCTGAGCAGCTCATACCAAAGCTTGTATAGGTGAACTGATTTATTTGTTTACCCTTTTTTATTAAAAAAAAAACCCCAAAAACCTTTAATTAAAAACACTAGCTTTAAAGAAGACTTTCTATTCAAAATATTTTAAAAGTACTTAGTGGACGAAATGTTTCGCTAGGAGATTTTTTAGTGAAAAATCATGTACGATTTTCTAGCTTTCCACCCCTACGTCGTCAACTTGGAATCTCTCCATGTCAAAGTTGACTGTGTTGTCATGCCTTTGTTGCCTCTGTAGCATCGCAAATATTGTAAATCGAAGTGTGGAATAGATGGAAAAATAAAAGTTAATATCACAGAAGAAACCAGCTTAAACTTTATCTACAACAGGTATGTTTGAGTTTTTAAAAAGCTGCAGACTGAGTATATATTTGTGAGGGGGGTTCGCTGTGGAAGCGAAACCATTCATCCATGCTAAGGTAGCCGGCTAGCTAGCTGTTGGCTAACGTTAGCTGTACTTGTGTCACTGAGTATATTTAAACATTACTGTTCACACTGTCAATCTGAATATGAACTGTCAGAGCCACAAATTTAAAGCGTTAATTAGTGACAACGTGGTCCAAACCGGTTTTGAGCTGATAAATTGAAACAATTTACATGTGGGTTAGCTTTTCAATTAGCAAAGTTTTAGATAATAGAGCAATAATTCTAGCAATTGTGTCGCTAAATTAGTGTTAAGTATATTTGATCACGTGAGTCTTACATTAATATTTTAAGCAATATAATATTTTAAGTTTGTCTTAATGTGTCATTGTCATTTAAATGTACCCTTGTTAAGTTTTTGTTTATTCCTAAGTTTGATTCCACGTTAGCATATGCATTCAGTTTCATACTTTAGCATGGTTATATATGCTAAACCACTTCAATGAACAACCCCTAGCTATGTTTCCTCAACATGCATGTTGATTTATACAATAAAGTGAAACCACCCAAAAGATGGAGGAAAAGCTGAATGGATCACTGCCTGTTGTCTCCCCGGAGTATCTTCAACAGTGGTGAGTCTTCCTCCTCACCACAATGTGGCCAGAAAACAGACTAAATTAAATTATGACGAGGTGTAATGAAATGAAAGCATGTGCACCAACTTGCCCTTTTGCCTTTGTTTTGCACTGTTTTCATACTACTATGTGAGCCATGAGCATTATAACTACTGTACATTTTCTTCAGTTTTTTCCTCATTGTTGTGATGCAGTTAGAATCAATAAAGGGAAAACAAAGACATTTATACATTTTTTAAACATGATAATACATTATTTGATGAATCACTAAAACTGTGCTGAAGTGCAACTTTTCATTAATTCTGAAAATGAGTTGCAAGTAACTCTTGTTGCTACAGGGACCATTTTAATATATTTTTATTTTTAGGTTCACAAAGGACCTGGACTTTTCTGAACTTACATTTCTGACATAGCATTTGCCAATATGCCAGAATGCATTACCTGGACCTGTATAACTTGGTCACTGGTCTTTCAGATCTTAATATGATTCTTCCTTATTATTCATCCATCAAAAACTACATTTGTTGTAGACGTGTAATGCAGTTTCCTGAGTTGACTTTCTGAACATAAACAAACGCACTCTCACACATTGGAGCATTTTTCTAAAAAATATAGTTTTGCCAACATTTTGATTATTTTGATGGGCAAATCTCCTCTAACATAGACTGATTTAAAACCAGCTTACTGAGTAAGATGAGAATGATGAATCGCTTTTTTTTTTTAAATGCAGCAAATGGTTAGACCAAAAAAAGGTTAAAACATAAATCAAACTGGTTTAACACCATAACACATCCCACTATCACTTTGCTTGTTGTAGTCGTGCTTAACCACTTTTCTGAATCATTGTTATAATTATTGTTCTACTTCAGGGTCCGATCTGCCCAGCAGTTTCAAGCTCTTCAGGCCCAGTACGCAAACTTCAATCCTAATCGCCAGTTTCACTATCCAGAGCATCAGGCTGGAGAGGCAGCCATGGCACACATGGCTAATGCAGAGCCCACGATGGATCAGCTGGAACCTGCCAACCTGACAAAACGTACATTCATAAAATGTGGAGCCAAATTAGAATATCCCATTAAATTTGTGTAATTTTTCAAGCAAGTATGCCTTTGGGGAAAATTTTGATGTCTTACTAATATGGTTTGCGTGGAATTTTGATTTTTGAGACAGAAAGAAAGTAATCCAACACAGTGCTCTTAGTGTATGGTTATATATAATGAGTCTGTCAGTGTGGGGAGACACTAACTTTATATAGTAAAAGTGAAAAAGTTGTTAGTTATGACATTGGCCTTTTGTTATTTTTGCAGCCGCAGCAAAAAAGAGAGGCAGACAGGCACAACCTAAGACACCAGGGGAACCCAAACCACCAAAAGTCCCCAAACAACCAAAAGTCCCCAAACCGCCAAAACCCCCCAAGGACCCAAATGCACCCAAAGCAAAACCAGGTCCTAAGCCCAAAAAGAGCAGTGAAGCTCATGCTGATGGAAAACAGGAAAAGATAGATGAGAGCTTTAAGAAGGTGAAGAGGAAAGTTGACCGTTTCAAAGGGATGTCAGAGGAGGAGGTAATGAAAAAGACCCTACCAGACCTTCTGGATTACAACCTGGACTACGTCATTGTAAGATATTCTTTTTTGCTGGTTAATAAAACTTGTAAACAAAACGAGGAGTGGGGTTTGATTTTGTCTCTTGAACAAACATGTTTATGTTTTCAGATTGGAATCAATCCAGGGCTGATGGCAGCGTTCATTGGGCGGTGGTTTCCAGGACCTGGAAATCACTTTTGTAAGTTATGATTTAAGAATAACTAGTTAGATAATAGTAAAATTGTGGTTTAGATCAGGGTCACTAATTCTGGTCCGACAAAAGCCAAAATACAGCAGGTTTTTCATGCAGCCTTGCTCCAACTCACTGACACAAATTAACAAGTCATTGTGCAGACCCTGATACAATATTAGATTAATTTTATATTGTTTAATTGTGTTGAAGCAGGTATACATTAAAAACCAGCTGGATTGCAGCTCGTGTGGGACTGGAAGGAGTAACCCTGGTTTAGAAGATGCATACAGTTCCACTTTTATAAAGAAAATGCATCAAACATCAAAGTAATCTAAGACGCGTGTCTGGGAGTAAAGTTTTAAATGCTTAAAAATATTGGGAAATAATAACCAGGAATCTTTGTGATTATAGGGAAATGCCTGTTTCTATCTGGATTTACTGAAGAACAACTCAACCACATGCATGATACAATTCTGCCTGTCAAGTATAAAATGGGTTTCACAAACATGGTAGCCAGGGCAACACCTGGGAGCAAAGACCTGTCGAGGTATGTTGGGAAATAAGACTAATCAATTGAATGTCCTGATGTGGGGGGATTATAACAATAAACGTTTCAGTTGTTTGTGTTTTTTTTAAATTTTTTTATGAAAAGATTTGTGTCCATAAGCTTTATTGTGGCGGTTTTGTTTTCATCTTACAGTAAAGAGTTGCGTGAAGGTGGCAAAATTCTTGTGGAGAAACTGAAGAAATATAAACCCCTTATTGCTGTGTTCAATGGGAAATGTAAGCTTTCTTATTGCAGAGCAACAGTTACCAGAAAAAGACTTGATTCACACTTGTAACTCTATTTATTACATTTTTTTCCAGGTATCTATGAAATGTTCTGCAGAGAGCTGTTCGGAAAGAAACCACAAAAACTTGAATTTGGTTTGCAGCCACACAAGATCCCTGACTGCGATGTGGTGAGAGCTTAAATTGGTCATTTTTAACCTTTTAAGGTCATGGTCTACTATTTGGTAGTGATAAATGTGATGTGACTATGATGAATTTCTTTCAAATATTGTGGAAATAAACCTGCCTAAGCCATTCCTACAAATTGGTTTGGGTATGCTGAAACCAGACTGTTTTTATAACACTTCTGTTTCAGATTTTAACCATTTCACTGTTGCAATCTTATTATTAAATTAAATCTGAACTGTTCTTTAAAAAACAATTATTCTGATTATTTTGGTCCAAAACAAATGGAAAAATGCAGAGAAAGATTTTTCATCAGACTTTTTCTTAATGTGAAAGGTTAAAGATAACACTGGGTGAAAGGCATTACCATGTTTCCAAATTATAGATTCATAATATTATAAATTTTAAAGTGTTATTCAATATCAAATGAAAGAGATTAAATGACAAAATACTAAGGTTGTGTCCAAAGTTGAGAAGAAAACTGATTGAACAATAATTAACACCACAATATTACTATTTGCGTCAGTGTTTTTGTGTACTAAGACTTGAGTGACCTCCAAACTGAATGTAGGTGTTTCCTGTTTGTTAAAGCCTATCTTAACTGAATTTCTTGGTAGGGAAAGTCAAAAAAAACTTTAAAAACTGAGGAAAACATTAATGTTTACAAGTGAAAGATCAAATCAGGGTTCCTCAATCCTGGTCCTCGATGGACAGTGTGCTGCAGGATTTTCAAGTGTCCCTGCTGCAACAAGCCTGATTCAGACTCAGACAGCCTCTGCACATGTCTGCTAAAAACTCATTGATTTGAATAAGGTGTGTTGTAGCAGGGACACTTGGAAAACCTGCAAGACACCAGCCCTCGAGGACCATAATTGAGGATCCCTGGGTAAAATTATATCTAGGTTTAGCAGACTGTCAAACACCACAGATTGTAACTTTTAAATATCTATCATACCACTAAAAATTAATTTTTTCTTTTTTTTAAAATTATATGGTAGTGTTTTATTTTCCATAAAAAAAAAATTCAATTTTCCCTTTACAGCAGACATGTTTGTTAAAGCACATAAGAATCTGTTTTAAAACCCAGGTTCACAATGTTTGGTTTGCAAAAAAATTTCCAATTATCCAGATAGAAATGGAGAATATCAACAAAACTCTGTACATTACATATTTTATTCCTGTTACTCATTCCTGTCCTACGAAAATTGCAATCCAGCAGGTGTTCATTGTACTCACCACACGTGAAATGTGTGGTGAACACTATCAAGTTCTTTTGTTGGGAAGGGTGCTATAATATAGTAATAATAATAATACCTTATTATTGTTGTTATCACTATTATGGTTGAGTTATCAGATTTCATCATGTCTGCTTTGTTATTAATGTATGGCTGCAATTTAAAGCACTTTGAAACATTGATAGGAAAAGTGCTGTAAATAATGTTTTATTTTTATTTTATGATTGTAATATGGACATGTTAAGAAGAAATTACTTACCAGCCTTTTGCCTAAACAGGCCCTGTATTTGATGCCTTCATCCAGTGCACGTTGTGCCCAGTTTCCTCGTGCTCAGGATAAAGTCCACTTTTATATCAAACTGAGGGAGCTCAGAGATCAACTGAAGGGTGTCCAAAAAAGCACTGAGGTCCAGGAGGTTAACTACTCATTTGACCTTCAACTGGCTAAGGGTAAGTTTAACCATGCTTCTTCTTCTTTTTTTTTTTTTTTTTTTTTTTGAAGAGGTAAACATTAGTGGGGTGATAACACAGTTTCTAAAAGTTCTTGTTACCCATGAGACTGTTTGTACATAGGATACCTTCAGATTGGTTTGTAATATCATGTTCAGCGTGTAGTTTATTCTTCCATCTTTTGTAATAACAGAGGATGCCAAGAGACTGGCAATAAAAGAAGAGCAGTACGATCCTGGTTATGAAGATGCCTTTGGTGGAGCATATATGGAGAAAGGACTTGAAGAAGGCAAAGCTGAAAGCAAGACAAACGGCCACTGTACATTTTCCACTGCTAAAAACACAGGTAAGCATAGATGGATTGGTCAACTTGAAGACAAACCAATCAAGTCATATTATATTTTATTATTTTAGATGTATGGTTTGTGTATTATGGAAAGAAAAAAGAAAAGTTTTCTGGTAAAAAATCTCTGGTTTAAATGTGGCATTCAAATGTAAATTTCCTCAAGTTACCCCTGACTGGTTTAATAATACAGTTTTGACATTCCCTGTAACTTTGGGATGATGCTAATGATTCTAGTCACTTCCCTAATTCTCTTTGTTAAGTTTCTAATACTTATGGTAAATATTAACCCTTAAAGACCAGACCCATTAAAAAAAAGTAGTGAGTAAAGTCCATTTTTTTTAATACGAGATCTTTATGCTTCCTTTTGACAAAATGTAAAAAACAAAAACAAATAAAAACATTTTTTAGGGATATTTACCATTTATTACTATGTGATATGTCAAAGTTATTATAATGTCATTATTTCATTACTGGCTGGAAGAAGCAGTTGTGGAGTGTGGTTATACAGCTGCGAGGCAGCGACTACTCCGGAAATGTAAAACCTCAACTACAATCACGTTGGGACATGGTGTAAAACGTAAATAAAAACAGAAAACAATGACTTGCTAATCCTTTTTAGCATATATTTCACTAAATGAACTACAATACATGTAATTTTCAAACTGATGAACTTTGTTTTTTGTAGATATTAGCTCATTTTGAACTTGATGCCTGCAACACATTAAAAAAAAAGTTGGGAAAGAGGCATTTTTACCACTGTGTTACTTCACGTTACCTTTTAACAATGCCCAGTAAGTGTTTGTGAACTGAGGACACTAATTGTTGAAACTTTGTTGGTGGAAATCTTTCCCATTCTTGCTTGATGAACAACTTAAGCTGCTCAGCAGTCCAGAGTCTCCATTGTCTTATTTTGCACTTTGTAATGCGTCGCATATCGTCGGTGGGAGACAGGTCTGACTGCAGGTAGGTTAGTCTGCGCTTGGATGCAGCATATGTTCCAAAACCTGAACGTACTTTTCAGCATTATGCTGTATTCACAGATGTGCTTGTTACCCATGCCATGGGGACAAACACACCCCCGTACCATCACAGATGCTGGTTTTTTAACTTTGCACTGAAAACAATCCAAGCAGTCCTTTTCCTCTTTGGCCAGTAGGACATGATGTCCATGATTTAGAAAAACTAATTGAAATGTAGATTCATCAGACCACAGCACACATTTCCACTTTGTGTCAGTCCATCTGAGAGGAGCTTGGGGTCAGAGAAGCCAGCAGCGTTTTTGGTTGTTGTTAATATCTGGCATTTGCTTTGCAGGTTGGAGTTTTAATTTGCACTTGCAGATGTAGCAAGAAACTGTGTTAACTGGCAATGGTTTGCTGAATTGTTTGTGAGCCCACATGGTAATTTCCTTTACACGTTGTTGATTTTTTATGAAGAGCTGCTTGAGCGATCGGAGGTTATGGGCATTTGATGTTGGTTTTTGACTACTGCTTATGTACAGAGATTTCTCCAGATTGTCAGAATCTTTTAGTGAAATTATGAATGATAGATGATGAAATCCCTAATTTCTTTGCAGCTGTATGTTAAAGGGTCTAAGCCAATACTTTAAGCCACTAGAACGTTGTAAGATCTGGAAGTTTTGGTGACTCGACTTTACCTGGTGTAGATGGCGTTACTAACCTGTCCCGACGCTGCCAGTTGCAGTTTAAAGCCAAGTTATTTTCCAGTTTTTCATTTTCCAATATGTCCATTAAAACGGCATTCTGCGTGTTAACAGCATGTTCCTGGCAAAGCGGTCAAAACTGATTTTCCATTTCTGGTTTAACACACACCCTACACACACAATTTTCTGTCTAATATAGATCAGTTGGCACTTACACATGTTGTTGTTTTTAAGCTATTGAACTATTTGCTCAGTTGTTCTCAAAGAGGTGCACCTTGTCCATTTCTTGCTAGTGAATAACTGAGCCTTTCAGGGATGCTCCTTTTATGCTCAGTCATCACACTAACCTGTTTCTAATAACCCTGTTCTCCAAACAAATGATCCAAACAGATGTTATCTGAGTATTCTTCAGTTTTGCCAGTCTTTGGTGCTCCTGTTCCACTTTTTTCAAACATGTTGCAGGCATCACAAAAAAAAATGTGTATGAGTTTGAATATTAAATATGTTGTTTTTGTAGTTTATTCAATTTATTATAGGTTAAATAGGATTTTAAAATCATTGTATTCTGTTTTTATTTACAGTTTTCTCAACATCCCATCTTAATTGGACTTGTACATAATAAATGCCATTATGCCATCAAATGAGTCAGAAATGTAGCATTTTAAGGTCAGGAAGCTGCATATTGCATCTTTAATATCTTACGGCCAAGTGTGTAGTCTTGAGATTTTTGGAAGACCAGGAAAAAAAGTAAATAAATAAATAAAAATTTTAACAGTTAAATGACTCATTGTTTCAACTCAGCTGCTAGAGTATAAAAATATTTAGTAAATTCAAATGTAGCCTGTATAAAGCGCTTTACTGCACATACTTACATCTGTGTGCATGTTGTCCACGTTCAGAGGTAGCAGAGGAAGCAACGACGTCGCAGACCGCGGAGGGCCAGCTCCCAGACGGACAGTGGATGATGCAGTCCTTTGCAGATCAGATTCCAGACATAAGCGGTGGACCCAAACATGGCAGCATATGAGGAAAAAGTGTCTCTTTTTGACATGCACAGATGTCAGCCAATTCCATCTTTTACCTCATTAAGTCAGGTTTTAGATTTTTTTTTCCTTTTGCTAGTGATGGAGTGGAATCTGTCCACCTTTAGAACTTTATAGAAATTTTGCAGAGTACTTTTTCTGCACTTTTTTTTGTTTGTAGTTTTGTAAACATGTATAATTGTCTTTACGACAGTCATCTTAAATATGTGAAATCAGGGACATTGTTGTTTGACTGTCTTTGGAGAAGATCATATATTTAAACATTTGTTTTTGTCCTTGTGCTTTATTTTACTGCACAAGCTGCAGTACATTTTAATGCTCATATGTACTGTTCATACAGTAGATAAAGCTGGTTCTTTAAGCTTAACGGATCAGTTAGTGTGTACAATGCTTTTTTGCAGTATGGATTTAACTAGCATTACTGTTTTACATTCATGGTGCTATGAACTGAGATTCAAATGATCACACAGTAAAACCAGACATGTCTGATGTCCCATAGGGGGACATTTTTACAGGCCTTTTATTATGTTACACAACTCAAAATGCTTTTTCTTTTCTTTTTTTTTTATCTCTTTTTTTCCCTGTTTTAGGAGTATATTATGTTCATAAAAGCTGTCATTCACATGGAATTTTATGAAACGTTTGTGAAATAAAATATCCTAATGATGCTTTTTTTATCCTTGCTTTATCTTTATTTGCATACAGAATATTTAATCATTTTACAGCAGTAGTTCATTTGTTTGTTTGAGACAATTTATAACGTGGAAAAAAAAATCAAAACTGAAAACTAAAATGAAGGACTGGGTTTCTTCATATGTTTTACGTCATAGTTCTGGGTGTGTGTAACATAACAATGGTTAGAAAAACCTTGCCAGAGGTAGATAAAGAAAGTTTACACTCATAAATCTGCAAGATCTGTCACATAAGCAAACCAGATACCACGGATATCGTAAACACTTCATTTGTTATGTTTACGATAAATTTGGTTGCATGTACATCTTGAAAGACAGGGAAGAATGTTATGCCTTAAAAGTAATTCATCGGGCTGTTAGCTTCATGTAGCATTTGGTATTAAATCACACATTTGATCAGATTACTGGGAAAGAGGCCAGAAAATCCACTTCTTTTTAACATTACATAAAAAGTAGCAAATTTTTGTAGATAATCCTACTACTTACATTAAAAAATTACACACTTTACTGCTGTGGTTATTCTGATGCTGTAATTATTTAGTACCCCTTCAAAAAATTGACTTGACTTTATGAAACCCTTGGTTTTTACCTTTGATCTTGAAAATGTTCATAATTGACAATGGCATTGATTTCAATGTATTATTGTGTTTTGAGCATTCTGATTTTATTGGAAAATTTGCCACATTTTAACAAAAATGGAAAAAAAGATCAGTTCCAATAAAGAACTACAAAAATAACACATGTTCAAATTTGTTTCCAGTTTCACAGCATTAATTGTTCTGAACAGCTTAATTTCTTATAACTATTACAATAACCTTTATTTCTTCATATATTTTAACTGTTTGGTGCTTTTTTGGAAATATAAACCCACATATTTTGAAGGATAAGTAAAAATGAAGTGATTTGTTTTAGTTAAAAAACCTCTGACTTTTTGCATATGATGTGATTTCTTTGTTTCAGTATTTTTGGATGGTAACATCTGTCTTCCCAAGGTAGCAGAGGAAGCTACATAGCTTCTTCTGGCTACATTGATTACAAAATCAATGTAGCCATTGTGACAAATCTCAGCAAGCTTCTGTCCAAAACATACAAAAAAGTTTAAATGACTTGAGTATTTTCTATGCATAGACACTTCTCAACACACACAGAAAAAGGAAAAATATTGTTTAAACTCCACTTAATTTAAGGCTAGTTACTGTGGAGAGGGACTTAACCGAGGCATGTTTATGCTCAGGGCTCCATCCATGTAGAGCTGAGAGACAGGAGTGATAAAAACAGATGAGCAGATTACAGAGATGTCTTTAAAACAATGCAGCTTTGTGACTGGATACCAAAAGACTGGTCCAGGCCTTCATCACAGCTCACTTCAACTTCAGACTTCTAACACTACTGGTAGGGAACCAGTTGCATGTGAGAACCTGCAAAATGTATACAATGCAAGTGAAATCAATATATATTTACAGATCACACTCTCATGTCTTTTTGTAGCTGTAATGGGGGAGTGCCCAAGTCCAGACTTGAGTTCTGTCATCCTGCAACTTATAGCAGCATCGATTCTCCAGCATACCTGAATGAACACCAGAAGCTGAATTCCCTCTTCTACATCTCAACAAGCTCTGCAGAGGCCTGGTGACAAGCCAGGCGTTATTCGGGTGTGGTGGAAAAGGGCTGCTATCTAATAGTTGCAGGTTGGCAGAACGCGAGGACCCTACCTGGGCATCCATGCTGTAATGAAATTTGCCTTCTTTTCTACCTGAGTGAGCTCTTCTCTGCTAGCAAATTCTGACACCAAAAACATTTCCTCCATCAGACAGTCTGGTGAGGGACACAGAGTTTTCCAGTGGCTTGAAGATGGGCATCTTCTGGAAGCTTCTCTATCATGTAGCGTTAAACTGTTCTTAGTAGACTGAAGGTAGGGTGGAAAACCACAAGTGTGTGTTTTCTGGTCTCCTTTGCTATGGTCAGAATATTGCAACGGAGTTGTTCTGAGGGTAAAAAGCAGAAAAATAGCATGTGGGAAAGTCATCCATTACAACTGTATTTGCTATGCAGAACAAAAAGAGAATTAATTCATTTTTTAAATATTTTTTTTCAGAAAAGTTTACTCTTTTTAAAAAAAAAAAAAAAAAAAAGGTTTTTATAAAAGAAAAAGATCCCCCCCCCCCCCCCCCCCCCCACACACACACACACACTCACGCACACACACAGTCTTTTGTATAAAGAAATGACAACTGAAATATAATTATATTTGTAAAAAAAAAAAAATTAAAAAAAAAAGTTTAGCAGTGGTAACATTAAAAACATTGTCTTTGTAGTATATTCTTCTACCTCCCTCCACCTCTGTGGCTGTTTCCTTGACCACTGCAGCTGTTGCTCTGCTAATAATTCTCCTCATGAGCCCGCTGAGCTCCATCTGTGTGTAAGAGAGTTGGTCCATCTTCTCAAGTGGAAATCCCCAGATGTTATGTTCCATCTGTAGCACTAAGGCACCCAGGCGAGCAGTGCACATCTTCTGTGAGAGGTTGCAGTTCAACTCAGGAAACTCTGACCAGGAAAGGCTGTAGGTCCAGATTGGTTAGGTCCAAGGCTCCTGAAAGACTGCGCAGGGCAGCTAGCCATTCCTCTCCAAATGCAATTCAATATGAGCCTTAAGATGTAGAAAGTCCCGGTTCTGTGGAAGAAATCGTGTCTCATACTGGTGCCCAAAAAAAGACGACCGGTGGAGCTGAATGACTAGACGGCTAGCTTTGACAGCTCACATAATGAAGACCTTTGAGTGGCTCCTTGTTTGTTGCATGAGGATTCAGGTTGCGGAGGATCTCGACCCTCTCCAGTTTGTCTACCAGAAACACTTAGGAGTTGAGGATGCAGTTCTTCACATGCTGCACTGGGCATATGTCTACTAGGAAGTGCCTGGTTCTTATGTCAGAATCATGTTCTTTGACTTCTCCAATGCTTTTAACACCATCAGGCCTCCCATACTGAAAGATAAACTTTTAGATGTGGGGGTGGCCCCCTCCCTGACATCCTGGATTATGAACTATCTAACATCAAGACCACTATATATCAAGATGGGGAGAAGTGTTTCTGGACTCTGCAGTGCAGCAATGGGTCCACAGGGGACTGTATTAGCTCCCTCTCTTTTCACACTCCACACTTCAGACTTCTGATACAACTCGGAGTCCTGCCACATACAGAAGTATTCAGATGATACATCTGTTGTGCCATGTGTGAGAGGTGGACTGGAAGGGGAGTACAGGGACCTGGTAAAGGCCTTCGCAGACTGGACTAACAAGAACTGTTTTGCTCCTGAACACTTCCAAGACCAAAGAGCTTGTGGTGGATTTCAGAAGATCTACATCTCACAGAAAGCCAGTCTGTATTGGTGGAGAGGAATTAGAAAATGTGAAGACCTACAGGTACCTGGGGGTGGTTCTGGACCAGAGGTTGGAATGGTCAGACAACACAGACGCAGCGTACAGGAAGGGACAGAGTCTCCTTTTCTTCCTCAGGCGGCTCAGGTCCTTTGATGTCTGCAGTGACCTGCTGCAGATGTCATATCACCCAGTCATCGCAAGTGTGATGTTTTACGCTGGTGTCTGCAGGGGGAGCAGCATTACAAACAGGACTGCAAACGTCTGGACAAAAAAGCCCAGAGGGCTAGTTCTGTCCTAGGCAGAATTCTGGACCTTGTCAGAGCTGTGGTGGAGGAGAGGATGAGAAAACTTCAGGGTATTTTGTATAACAAAAAACATCCCCTCCATAATACCCTGGCAGGACAGAGAAGCAGCTGCAGTGAGAGACTAATCTCTCTTCGATGCAGGACTGAGAGGTTCAAAAGGTCCTTCATTCCAGCCGCAATTAGACTGTTTAATATTAATCTTTAATTTAATCTGTTTATCTTTTTTTAAAAAGGAACTGTTGGAACATCCTGAATTCCCCCCCGGGGATATCTATCTATCTATCTATCTATCTATCTATCTATCTATCTATCTGTCTATCTATCTATCTATCTATCTATCTATCTATCTATCTATCTATCTATCTATCTATCTATCTATCTATCTATCTATCTATCTGTCTGTCTATCTATCTATCTATCTATCTATCTATCTGTCTGTCTATCTTTTCAGTTGAATATGGCTTAAAAAGGATTTGCATATCATTATTTGCATATATTATATAATTTTTATTTACATTTTCACAACATCCCAACTTTATTAGCGCACAGCAGATGATTTACTTTTAATCACTCTTGTCTTCAAATATTATGGGACCTATGGAGTTTGCTCTCACTGTTGCATAAACTCAGTGTGTGTCTCAGTATCCTTTTTTGAGATAACATGTCCATGGCCTTTATCATCAAGACCAAATCAAATATATACAAAAAATAAACTGAATAAATTGTTTTACAAGGAAATAAAATTCAATGGTCATTATGAACCATGCAGGAGAGTTGAATGAGCTGCACCATCTCAAACCCAGAATTTACAAATATGTGTCTCATCTATGGGAATCCCAACAGTCAGAGTCAGAGGACAACGAGGTGAAGCTCCACCGATTTTGGAAGCACCATGAACCAGTTGTGGGACCCTCTCCAGGACAACTTAGAGCTCCAACACAGTTAATACTACAGCCTGCAAAAGAGATGTTCCACTCCTCTGTCCAGTCAAACATCTTCTCTAAAGTCTCCATCACGCTAGAATCTATTAAAACTCAAAGTGAAGTCTTTAATATCACTATCTATTCATTCATCTCTCACAGCCTGTTTCACGTGAGCTCCCTTCAGTATTGAATTGTCATCTCATTTCAGACACATTCAGAAGGAAAGTAGGTGGGGCTTTGTTTGGTCATGGTGTGGTATGGCACAACTTAATAAGCTTATTTAGCAACTTTAGGATAGCAGAATGAGACAAAAACAAGGCATAAACTTGAAACATTAGAGAATATTTCTGAACTTGTGATCACTTTAGGTCTTAAAATGATTCACCGGGACTTTGAAGGAGTCTTACCAAGTCCTGCAGAAGCAAGAACAAAAAATAAATAAATAAAAAAAGATGTTCGTAGAAATATTAAAATGTTTAAAATAGAAACTTGGCTATAATGAATTTCATCCTGGAAAATTATGCAAGGTAGCTGTGGTGGAATTATGCGTATAGTGTAGTTTTAATATGTTACTCATTTATTAAGTTTCTTTTAAGTAGTACAAGATATATATTCTGCATAGTTAGAGTAGTTCAGTAAGCTTGCTTTGGTAGATTTATGCATAAAACTAAGTGTTCTGTTCAAGGCTTGTTTCAGCTTTGACTGTTGTTATCTCCAAGCTGACTAGTGCTGCCAGGCAAAGGTTGTTTGTGTATACTTAAAGAACACTGTAGCACACTGAGCAGGGGCAGAGCTCTCGAGACCTCTCGCCCGCAACATCTGTACATGCCCAATAAATTGAACAGAAAACAGTTGATTTATAGATTTATTTCTCATTGGATAAATTCCACGACAGTAGCTCTCTTAATCTGTTTTTTTTTTTTTTTTTTGAAGTCGGATTGGTTTTGAATTAATCCATTTGTTTATCTCTTGTTATTTATGATTTATAGTCTTCCATTTGAAAAAAACAACAAAAACTACCAAAACCAATTTTGTTACAACAGTTTTAATAATTTATGAGGTTCAACCATCAGTATACTGGACTTTTATCACAGCTTTATCACAACAACTGCCAGATGGGACTGAAAATAAGTTTGGAAGCAGTAAATGAACAAGGTCAGCAGTGAACTGTAAGAGAGTAAAGTACCCCACAAAGCTGAGAAAAGTAGTAAAATCAATATTTAAAAAAAAGTATGCATTGTTCAGTTTTAATGAACTCCATGAAAATACTGATCGAAAAAACAGGAAATTAAAGAGCAGTGACAATGCAAGAACTGGAAGCATTCCCAGAGTGCAGACCCTCATCAAGCCATTGTAATTATTTTGTGCCAATAATTGTGGACATTATTTTTGAGTTATACAGATAAAATGATCCCAATCTCCCCGTAGTGAAGAATCCTTTAAAAAAAAAAAAAAAAAAAAAAAACCTCCTGGATCCAGGCGGTGATCTGAATCCCCATCAAAATCTAATCACTTGTTTGTTATTCCATTTCCGAGATTTCCTGAAAATTTGATTTTAAAAAATCTGTCAATAACTTTTTGAGTTATGATGATAATAGAGAGACAGACAAATACATGACTTCTGCCTCAGCAGAGGTAAAAATTATACGATCCAGGATCGTTTATACGATCCAGATTTTTTTTTTTTTTTAAATTGTGATGTATGACAATAACACCACAAACAAGCCAGATTGTTTTCATTATTATTAATAATTATTATTTCCATCTGAAGTCCAAACTAACTAATTTTTCTTGAGGACATCACAGGACACTGAACCTTCTGAGGTTTGCTTGGATCCAAAGTTTCGTAGCCATCCCACTGTTCCGCCCAAACTCCAGCTGCTATCTGCACTTTGAGCTGACTTCATGGTGACTTTATCAACTCCAGAGCTGGAGCTGTTATTGGACATCTAGTCTGATGTACTGTAGCTGTTCCAGTTAAACATATGGTCAGAGGAAAGATTAGCCTCCTGGTTTCCCAGTAAAAGGTTTATGTTTTCTTTTCCTTGAGTCCACTGGTCCAGGTCTGATGGCAGACTTGTGCATCTGCGTAGAGGTGGTTGACTGCAAAAAACAAAGTTTTTGATGATAATAATTATGTGTTCATCCTTTGGTCCAGAGTAATATATCTTGACAACTACTGGTTGGTTTGTTAGAACATTTCATGCCAACTTTTAGACAAAATAATGTAATACAAACACAGACTTTCAATCAGCAATATAGTGTCTCTGGCAGGTCAAAGTTAGGGAAAGATATCTTCAAAAGTAATCCGCTTTATCAGTAATTTAAGATAACATATAGTGTTCCATGTAAGGTCAAAGTCTTACATAAGGATGAGTTCAGAACATGGCTTACCTGATACTGCTCTCCTTCAAAGCTTGTTTGTCTGCAGTTGTCCCAAAGAGCCAGTTAATGTCCCGTGGTACGTCTGGAATCCAGCCCTTGATTCTTAAAGGAAAAATCAAAGTTGTGTGGAATAAAATAACTGTAAACACCCATTAATGCATTATAGCAAGAAAAATAAATTGCTGATGAAAAATCAAGATATGAGGACAGTATTTGGTTTATTGTGGTAGGGCACAATATAAATACAAGTTAGTACCTCTGAGCTAATGAGCGGGCAGACTCAAAAGGCAGATAAGATGTCACTTTCTTTGGCAAAAAGTCAGTCAAGTGGGTCAACAGACCAACAGGACGGTGTGTCTCTTTACAGGCGTGACACAAAACTGACACAAAAACAGTGACAAACATGTAGTCAAACGATAGTACTGGTTCAGCTGTAGATTGCTTGTTTTTGCTTTTCTCTTTCCGTACATGCAAATAACTTCTCTTACCCCTCTGAATGTTAACTGGGAGGTTTTCTATGAGCTGTGGATCCAGCCACCAGTGATGGCCATGTGGCTTCTTTGGTCTCTCACCAGACTTTGCAGTTTCAGATGATTCTTTCACCTGCTCACAACAAGCACGTCGTGTTGCATCGCTTTCCAAACTTCTTATTGGGCTCTCAGCGCTGATCAGTTCTGTGGTTAGTAGTTAAATTAAGTTATTGATTAATTAAGTTATAAAATATAGATACCAGGACATAAAGAAGCACTTTTAGTGCTCAGAACGTTTGACTGGTTAGTTTTCTACAGCTCAAATGTATGTAATCTAGTTAGTGCTTCTGATTGATGAGTTAATTGTTCTCCTTGTAAACTGTGTTTTAGAGACATGACAAAAGATTCTCACTGTTTTCTTGCAGGAAGCGAAGAGCATCCATGTACCCGTTTCGGCAGATTTCAGCCATTGCCTGTAAATTGAGAGAGTGCTTATTGAGAATGCAAGCTGTACTTGTTCAATGGATGCAATATCGTTGGCTTTTTTAATACTTAAAACCTGAAAAGTGAAACACACAAACTTATTTAATAGTAAAACCCAAACATGTCACATCATCAAATCATATGTCAAAATGACTAATCCAAATACAAAATATACCCCAGACACAGCTACTACTACACCTAAATGATACTGAGTTACAAACGTTTTGGCAATCACAACCTCTGAGTATTTATAAAAGCCTTTTTGAAGCTTCTTGTACCTGTTTGCAGTCTCGGACACAGGTACAAGCTTTCTTAAATTTACAGCAATGCATTTTCTACTGGTCCATTTTAGTTGCCTGGAAATGTTTTCTAAAGGGATTTAGTACCTGGACCCATTTCCAGATGATATTCCCTTTCCATCAGGTTTTCTACTGTTTCTTGTGTATTCTAGGTTCTAAATCTAACTAAAGACAGAAGACCTTTGTCTCTGACTTTGAGTTTAATTTCTTTCATTTTTTTCAATGCCTCCAGTACCATTAGCACAAACATCACAAAACATCCAGCATGGTAGGTGGTGGCTCTTTCCTACAATTGATTGTTGATTTAAATTTCTTATTAACAGTGCTTCTGGTGGCAGGCATCTTGACTTTGGGCCATTTGAAAACTAGAAATTGAGAACATTGTGTGCTGTTATTGTTTTGTTGTTTTTGTATTTCAATTTAATGTATAAGCTCATTTGAAGATATTAAAACAACACCAGTACTTATATCCAGTGTCATCTGAAACTCACCTCAGCATCTGGGGGGAAGAATGTGCTGGTCACTCTGTACAAGTTCTCTGAGTTAACTTGGATGCTGACATTGTTGAAGCGCACCTCATGGAAGCTCAGCGTGCTTGCTTTGGGACAGAGGTCACTCTCACCTGCATATGGACTGATTGTGATTGTCTTTCCCAGGTTACAGCGAGGAAGGTTGTCACTGACAGCACCATCCACATAGTGCTGAGAGGATAGAGAAAGTTATTACCATTACTGTATGCCATAACCATTAATGTTATACCCTGATTTGACAAACTCTAGATAAGACTTATCACAGATGTGATACATCTGGCAATTGCTTTCTAGTGAACTCTGAAAGAGACCAAGATGATGTGCCTTCATTTCTTAAAACTCTGTTGCTTGAATTTTCTTTGTAGTCAGTAATTAAATTCAGTATCAACCACATGAACTCTACTTTGATGCAGTAAATAATGAGCTGTAACACAAGCTTCCTGAGTTAAATTCTTCTTGGTGTCTTAACAGTATCAGTAGTTGTGTGTTGCTGGTTCACTCACCACTCCACGGTAAGTGGGTGGAATAACTCCACAGTAAAGAGGAACAAAGCAGCTGCATATAAGGGCCTGGAAAAGAACAATTTAGAACCCAGTCAACGCCTCTACTGGTCAGGCAACACAATCTAATAAAAGATGTGACAATAGTTAATATTTTAAGCTAAATGTTGTAGCTCTGAAATGAATGTTTTAAAACTGGTGGTTTTAGGAGAGTTTATCTGTCTAAGTTTGTCCTTCAGCAAGAACTCTCCCAGTACAAAGTGACAGATAAGCAAGAACCACATGTAACTAAGAATCATCAGTTAGAGATCAATCAGCTCTGTTGCATTAGAAACGCAGCTCAATTCAACTTTCACACATATTGAACAGCTCATCCCAAGCTATGGCGAGCAATGGTTGCAGCCATAGGACAGCCAAGGAAGATGAAATGTGATTAATATTTAGTGTTCATGGCTCAGGCCAATGAAAATTATCTGTCCTTCTGAGCTCAACGTTGCATTACTTCACTTGTCACCTGAACTTCAAATAAATTCACTGAGATTCAACAGATCTTTTCCTATTTTCTGGTCTCAGACTTTCAGTAAAAGAATCAGGTTAACAGATTGGTGCCATGACCAAGATCGCATGTTAACTGTTCACTCTGAGATTATGGCTGACTGAAGACAGCCTCGTACAATGGCTGGCTTGACACGCATCTGATTGTAAATGACAAGTTATCACTGATGTGAGCTGGCCAACCATTGCTCATCAGATTGATTGCGATGAGCTTTTTAGAGGGTGTGAATGTTTAATTGAGGTGTGTATTGGATGTAACAGATCTGATTTAGATGTCCCACTGATGATTCTAGATACATCTGGTTCCTGATTATCTGTCACTGTGTACTTAGAGGGTTCTAGCTGAAGGACACGTTGAGACAGATAAGTTCTACTAAAACATAGCAGAGCGAAAACAGTTCAGAGTATTACCAATTATTACAAAGGGCCAGCCTATTTTCCAAGCTGTTTACCTGAATTAGCTCATCTCTGCTGTCGAACTGTGAGACCAGTAAGTTCCTCCCATCAGACACTCTGGTCAGGGACACGCAGAGCTTCCCAGATGCTCGAATGTGGGCGTCCTGTGGAAGTTTCTTCAGCAGAGACTCTTGTACCAACTGTAGCAGGTCGTATGCTGGATGCAGGGGCCCCAGTCTGTGCTTCCTGGCCTCTTTGGCCATGTACATTAAATCGGCACAGCATTTATCTGCAGAGGCAGAGCAGTGTATTAAATCTTGCATACATGATAAAATTACTGAACAAAACAGTTAAAGGGGAGGGCACATTTTCAGAAGCAAAACGATATTAAACTATTACAATCCAAAATTTGCCTGAAAATCCAAAGGATGAAAAACATTTACATATTTAAAGTAGGAAATATCTTTCAAATTAATTAGAAATTTGATTTTTTTTTTTTAAGATTATTTTTGCAGTTTTCTAGTATGTTGATGAAAGACTGGACTTTAAGTAAGAGACTTTTTTTTCACAAGTTGACCTATTTTTACTGGGGTTTTAATTAAATTTTATTCTGTGAAAAATACCATGGAGATATAGTACCACTCCTCTCTCTTCTAATTTTTATACCTCTTTATTCCCTTGAACCATGTTCAAAGCACTCAATTTAAATCAAATCCCTCTTATACAGGGTGCTGCTCATTGAAAATTAATAATGCAGCTTTGTGTAACCAAAAATACAAAAGTGTGGACAATGTCTAGACTTGATAACTCCTGAAACATGTTATTTCACAGAGCATAAAGTGAATTATGCAAGAGCTCCCTCTGGCATACACAGCAAACTGAACTCACACTACCATACACCAAACTGAAAGAAAAGTACTTGACTGGCAACACTTTACAAATACCTATTCATTTTCTTTTATGAATGTTTTAAAATAGTTATTGGGTTCACTATCAGTTTATCCCTCTGTCTTAGATTATTAGGTGCTAATTTTGAGAGTTGCATTTATAGGCATTTATAGGCAAAGTTTCACTTATTTACCACTGATGGTGGATCTATTTGTCTCTGAATAAGAATAGACAGACAGACAGACAGACAGACAGATAGATAGATAGATAGATAGATAGATAGATAGATAGATAGATAGATAGATAGATAGATAGATAGATAGAAGAAAAGCACAAGATATTATATTTACAGAATATTCATTACAAAGAATAAATGTAATGTGTGAGATACAAGCACAACAAAAATAAGTCAGAAGTCTCAGTCAATATGGGAAACATTAGATTAGATTAGATTAGATTAGATTAGATTAGATTAGATTAGATTAGATTAGAATAGATTAGATTAGATTAGATTAAATACATGTATTAAGTAAATACATATATTATGAACATACTAACAAACTAAGATATTAAGAACAGGGTTAACTTCCTCTGTTCTGCAATCATATGATCTGGTCCAAAAGACAGCTAGAAACATATCTGATTTGAAAGGAGTGTGCTTTTTTAAAAGTATTTTTTAACTTTATAAACTTAATTCAAGTAGGATAATTTCAACCTTAAATTAATTCATTTATTTATTTTATCAGTCTGAATCTAAATAGAGTGCAGCAAACATTTAATACCACAATGAGTGTTGGTAAAAAGTCAACAATAAAAATATACAATATATAAATAATATTAAACGCAAAGAACGAATGCAATGGTTGAGTTACAAGCACAACAAAAATAAGTCAGTTTTGATCAAGATGTAAAACATTAAATTAAGTTTGATTTCAACTCATTTATTCCTAACGTGATCTTATATATAACTACTGTACTTATGACAATCTGCTGTGATTACGTGAGCAAAAAGCAAGTGCAAAAGAAGAACTTCCCACTTCTGAGGTCCAGTGACTGCAGCATGTACTGAGGATAAACATGAGGAGGCTGGGTCAGTTTTGGTCTGTAACTGTACCCTGTCAATCTGAACAGCTCACTGAAGACATATTTTCAGACTTATGGTGGCCTAAAAAAAAAAGTGACAACATTGTGATCTCAAATTAGTTGTCAGTTACCCAAATTTATGATCTCGGACACTGATTTTATGTCTCTTTAAAATCAAGCGGAATTAATCAGTCTCTTAAATGAGCTTGGTGAATTAGATCTGCGCTGTATTCTCTAATTATCCAATTACATTTAAATTTAATCATGAGTGTTGTAAGACTCGTCTTTTCAATAAGGTTATTCTTAATGTGTATTTCAAATAAAACACTTATATAATTGTTTTGTGATTAAAAGACACAAAGAGACCAATAACTCACCTATGGGAATTCCTAATGTGAGAATAGCAGCCACCAGAGAGCCTGCTGAGGCTCCATAGATTTTAGACGCGTCTTGTATGAAGCGAGGGAACCTTTCAAGTATACAGCTGCTGACACCAACATAATAAATTCCCATGAAACCGCATCCTGCAAAGGAGATGCTCCAGTCTTTCGTCAGATCAAGCATGTTCACACATAAATATCCGCTAAACTTTCCGCGTTCAACCAGCTGAAATGTTAGATCATGCTTATAACCAGCTATCACTTTCAAAACACACCTGTAATTTGCATCTAAAGGCGAAAAGATCATATAAAGTTGTGTCTCAAGGGTCACTTTTACCCCATTGGCTGGAAAATGCCACATGACTGAAGCCAGTCAGTCAAACGTAGCGTGACTTTACAGCTGTCACAACTTCTGCTTCTACTTTTGTAAGCGCATTTTTCGTTTGGTTTAAAGGCAAAAAATGTCCATTCCTGTGGTGGATTTCAGTGCTTACGGGTTAAATGAGGAAAATATTAATGACGACCAGCTGAACTATCTGAGTAAAGAGCTGAAAAAGGCTTTCACGGAAGTTGGCTTTGTTTTCTTAAAGAACTCTGGTATTACTCAAGAGGAGGTGAGGACAACATAAGAAAACTCCAAGTAAGTTGGTCAAAAGTACTTCAATTGAAAAGCGTCTTTCCCCTGTGGTCTGTTTGAGCAGGTAAACCGTGTTATGGACATATCCAAGAAATTCTTTCTGCAGCCTGATGAGCTAAAACAGCCCTTCAGAAGGAGCACCTTTGCAAACAATCCCAACCACGGCTGGGTGCCATTGGAGTCTGAGAGGTGAGAAACAGACACTTTGTTTATATTTTTCACAACTGAATTGTTCCTGAATTAATTCCTTTTCAGGTTGAATCCAACTCGACCTGGAGACCTAAAGGAGTCATTCAACACTGCATCATTTCACCCTGACACAGTAAGAATGAATTATTTACTCCATTTTTTTCTATTCAGTCACAAGACAGTCCACATTGATCCTGTTGTTTTTTTTTTTTCAAGTTGGAAGGCTGAAGTACAAGATAATCAGTGCTTATCACTTAACCACCATTGTGTTTGGAAGCAAATGAATAAATACATTTGCCAGTTTTAAGTATCCACAAACATAGTGTATTTGTACAGAAGTGCAAAACAAGCAATGCTTCAAAATAGCAAAACACACAAAGATTGGTGTCTAAAATCTTTATATATTTCAATTTGAGTGTCAGTTTCAGGTCTGGTATTAATCAGGCCGTTGTTCTCTGTTCTGTAGAAATGGCCATCAAAGGGCGCTTTGATGGGTTTCCAGGAGATCCACACAACTTTCTTCCAGCGCTGTAAAGAGCTGAGTCTCCGTGTGCTGAGGGTAATGGCTCACAGCCTGGGTCTGGACCCCGATGTGTTCCTGAGCAGACACCACCTTATAGGAAGTATGATTGCCACATTAACTGTCTACATGATGTACAAAATTAATATTAATAATCATAATAACCAGATACTGACTTTAGATTTTTGATGTGGGAATTTCTTTACAGATTTTTAAGTCAAATTTGAACATTTGAGGCATTATATTTAGAAAAACTTTACTAAGTGCTATGAGAATATGATAATATTGATTAAAATAACAAGAGCATAATTTTAAAACTAAAATAAAAGAGACTTGCATCCAATGAATAATGGACCTCATGACTTCCAAGCCTTTCTTTGCCTTTTTCTTCTTAAAGATGCTGCCAGAAAAGAAATAAATTTTGAGTCAAGCAAACTTTTATCCACATATGAGAGAAAACTGACAATACTACTTTGTTTCCACTACAGCTGATTGCAATGGGACAGCACTCCGGGCACTTTACTACCCACCTGTGAACAGCGAGACAGCAAAGGATGGTCAGCTGCGGTGTGGAGAGCATTCAGACTATGGCTGCATCACTCTACTGTTTCAAGGCTCTGATGGCCTGCAGGTAACACCTTGCTATATCTACAAATGAGATACACCCACAAGAAGTGTTTGATAATTCAATGAAAACATAAAATGTGTAGAAATCCAGTTCAAGTTGTAGTTATTGTTTTTGTTTGGTCTTCCTCAGTTTTCTTTATCTTTAACTTAATGCCCAAACTATATATTAGCCTTCTATTATACCTAAATTACAGTTACCCTCTAACTAAATGGTTAAATATGTATTAAGCCATCTAATCATAGTGTCATTTGCAAACTTCAAGGTCTGTAATTGCTCTGGGGAATTTATCTCTGCTCCGTCTGTCCCTGGAGCCATCCTCCTCAACATTGCTGACCTGATGCAACGCTGGACCAGTGATCAATATATCTCGGTGGTGAGTGAAGAGTATTTATGAAATTGTTATAAGTGTTTGGCTAAAATTAACACAAAAATAAATGTGTTGTATAAAGATACATAATTGCATTTTTTAAATTCAACAGGTTCAGGATAAATAGTTAATAGTTAATATAATTAATCATGAAGAAAAGTCGCAAAATTTCTTCCAGCTCCTTTTTTTTTAAATGCTGCTGGAGTTTAGGATAGCACTTTTCAGTGTTTTTTTCTTCTTTAGAAACTGTTATTTGTTTCTGTCATAGTGCTTGCTTTAGCGGGTTTTCATGTGAAGATGTACCTTGTGCCATGTTTCCAGAGACAGAGTCTGCAGAAACTGTAGTATATTGCATACGGTGAAGTTCTTGCTGAAATTACACACTGCCCTTATATTTTCTGGAAGTACCTTTGAGTCTTTTAGAAATAAGTAGTGCCATATGTTTGATTTAATTGGTGTGAAAATCTATTATTGTACTAAAAAGAAGAAGAAAATAATTGAAGTGCCTTCTTTTATGAAGGGGCGACCAAAACTGAGAGCAAAAATCCTGCCCCAAACATTTTTGCATACTTAACTTTTTCTGCTCACCTTGGTCAACAATATTTGTGATCTAGTAGTGTATCAAATACTGTCACTACCTGCATCTTGATTTTAAAGATGTGTTGTTAAAAAATATTATTTGAACCATTGTTTAAAAAGCATTTAAGTTTATAATATCAGCTTTGTTTCACAGCGTCACAGGGTTTTACTGCCGCCTACTGGAGACTCCAGCACACGTCAGTCCCTGGCTTTCTTTGTCCATCCAGATGATGAGGCTCTCATCACCTGCTGTGATGGCTCAGACAAATACCCACCAATTACAGCAGGCGCCTACCTCATGGAGCGCTTCAGAGAAACATATGGGAGTAAATGAAGTCACTCTCATCAGTTTGTTTAAATGTTTTGCCCACAAATTACAAAAATTAGTTTGTGATTCAAATGAGAAGTTTGGTCACAAATATAATGTAACCTTGTGTCACACATATTGGTTTTACTTTTTTAACAACAATTTGAACATTATTGTTTTTCTTTGAATCAGTGAGCTGAATTTGTGCAATGAAAAGACTCAAATCATCCTATCCTAAACACTTAATCCAATGAATGGTCGTTGGGAAGCTCGAGCCTATCCCAGCAGTCCTTGAGCAAAAGGCAGGGTACACCCTTGACAGCTCCCTGGTCCATTGCAGGGCCAACACAAAGACAAACAACGACTCCTGCCCACGAACGCTCCTTTGGGCAATTTAGAGAAACCGCTTAACCTAACATGCATGTCTTTGGACGGTGGGAGGAAGCCAGAGAACCCAGAGAGAATCCACGCATACACAGAGAGAACATGCAACCTCCACACAGAAAGGCCACTATCCAAACCTCACCCCAGCGACCTGGTTGCTGTGAGGCAAAAGTGCTAACCACTACGCCACCATGCAGACCCCTGAACATTTTGATGAACTTAATAAACAATATGATCAGATTTTCATTTTTTATTTTTTGGTTGTTTCAATAGGATGTAAAAAAAAAACGAGACTGGACTTATTCTTGGAATGCCCCCTTAAAGAAATATTTAAAAAAAAACAAAAAAAACATGTAATAAGTAAATGGGTGAACTCTTATAAGAACAGACCCCTGTATAACTTATCTCCCCTCTATTGTTAACCTGTTTTTTTTTGTTTTTGACAGATTGACAGGTTTGTTTTTGACAAATTGTTTTTACCATCTTTGTCATTCTGCAGGTTGATTTCCAGTGGTTTTAAGTTGAATAAATAAATCTAAAATATTTTATCATAAAAAAATGACTCATTCAGACTCATGAGCACTGACACCCATACTTAACCTAAGAAACCATGTCACTAAAACAAGACAGTTATTGAAAAGAATTATTCATTTTACATATGTAACTTCCTCTGTTCTGCAATCACATGGCCTGGTCCAAAAGACAGCTAGAAATATATCTGATTTGAAAGGAGTGTGCTTTCTTTCATGTTTTAATTTCATAAACTTAATTCAAGTAGGATAATTTCAAACCTAAATTTTTTTTTTTTAATCTTTTTAAATTTTATATCAGTCTGAATATAAATAGACAGACAAGCAGGGTGGCAGAAAGATATATATTTGTTCTGTGACTGAAGTAAAATTTAATACCACAATGAGTGCTGGTAAAAAGTCAACAACAAAAAGATATAATATATAAAGAATATTATCTACACAGAATATATGTAATGGGTGAGATACAAGCACAACAAAAATAAGTCAGAAGTTTTGGTCAAGATGTAAAACATTACATTAAGTTTTGATTTCAACTCATTTATTCCTAACGTGATCTTACATATAACTACTGTACTTATGACAATCTGCTGTGATTACGTGAGCAAAAAGCAAGTGCAAAAGAAGAACTTCCCACCTCTGAGGTCCAGTGACTGCAGCATGTACTGAGGACAAACATGACATGGTTGGGTCAGTCTTAGTCTGTAACTGTACCCGGTGTTAGAGCCATTCAGTTAATATTGTTAGTAAAATATTCAGTTGTTTGTGAGAAAACTTTGGGCTTTAACAAGCTTAATTGAGGACAATTAGGTCTGCTCTGAGCTCTGGCTTTTGATTGGTTCTGGTTTAACAAGCCATCCATGAAGATTAAGTTTATCTTTTCTGTTAATTCTTGGTGTGGAGCCCAGAGAGCACACTAGTCTTTGACCATGTTGAAGGGTATTTACTCATCAGAAGTACCTTTATTTTGAGTATATCCTTTTTCTCTTTCCTGTAATGCTGAAAAGATTTAGTAAAGAACATAGAAGCAAGCCATGGACTTTAGGTGGTTTTTGGAAGCATGCGTCAACTATATGCTCAGTCTCTACAGCGAGAAGAGGGCCTTTATAGTCTGTGCCACTCTTACACGCTGCAAATCTGAACAGCTCACTGAAGACATATTTTCAGACTTATGGTGGCCTAAATAAATGTGATGGCATTGTGATTTTCAATTAGTTGTCAGTGACCCAATTTTATAATCTCTGACACTGATTTTATGTCTCTTCAAAGTTAATGTGATTAATAATCAAGCGGAATTAATCAGACTCTTAAATTAACTTGGTGAATTGCACTGCTCAAAAAAATAAAGGGAACACTAAAGTAACACGTTTTAGATCTGAATGAATTTGATATTTTTATTAAATACTTTGTTCTTTACATAGTTGAATGTGCCGAGAACAAAATCACACAAAAATGATCAATCAAAATCAAATGTATCAATCCATGGAGGTCTGGATTTGGAGTTATACTCAAAATTAAAGTGGAGAAACACACCACAGGCTGATCCAACTTTGATGTAATGTCCTTGAAACAAGTCAAAATGACGCTCAGTAGTGTGTGTGGCCTCCGCGTGCCTGTATGACCTCCCTATAACGCCTGGGCATGCTCCTGATGTGGCAGCGGATGTTCTGCTAAGGGAACTTCTCCCAGACGTGGACCATAGCATCCACCAACTCCTGGACAGTCTGTGGTGGAACTTGGTGTTGGTGGATGGAGCGAGACATGACGTCCCAGATGTGCTCAATTGGATTCAGGTCTTGGGTATGGGCGGGCCAGTTCATCACGTCAATGCCTTTGTGTTGCAAGAACTGCTGACACTCCCGCCACATGAGGTCTAGCATTGTCTTGCATAAGGAGGAACCCATGGCCAACCGCACCAGCATATGGTCCCACAAGGGGTCTGAGGATCTCATCTTGATACCTCATGGCAGTCAGGCTACCTCTGGCGAGCACATGGAGGGCTGTCCGGCCCTCCCACACCATTACTGACCCACTGCCAAGCTGGTCATGCTGGAGGATGTTGCAGGCAGCAAAACTTGCTCCACAGCGCCTCCAGACTGTCATGTCTGTCACGTGTGCTCAGTGTGAACCTGTGTGGTCTGTGGTCGCCACCTGCAGAACCACTCCTTTATTGGGTGTGTCTTGCCAATTGCCTAAAATTTCCACCTGTTGTCTATTCCATTTGCACAACAACATGTAAAATTGATTGTCAATCAGTGTGCTTCCTAAGTTGCTTCCCTCTTGCAACTGTGCCTGCACTAGTCCTGCTAAGTTTTAGTCCACATTGCACTGATTTTGTGTTTCAGTTGCACTGAATATTGCACCCAACACTACAGGAAGGCACTGCTCTGTGCACTCAGACATGCAAGACTCCATACTTCCAGGCGTGCGGGACAGGAAATCGGCATCTGCGTTACTTTTACCTGGACGGCACTTCAGCGTAATGTTGAAATCAGCTAACTTGGAGACCCAGTGATGGCCAGTTGCATTCAGTTTAGTTGTGCCCAAGACATAGGTGACGGGGTTATTATAACTGTACATAGAGGGAGCATAAAACAGTCTCGAAACCGTTCTGCAACAACCCACTTGAGTGCTAAAAATCCAGCTTTACAGAATGCAGTCTGTAGTTTTTTTTCTGCCGATCTCAATGTCCGTGAGCCACTTCCAATGGGTCTGAGTTTGCCCTCCTGTCTCTGATACAAGACTGCCTCAAGTCCTTCCTCTGAAGCATCTACATGCAAAATAAATGGATCCTCAAATCTTGTATAAGCCATTACTGGTGGGCTGGTCAACACATCAACTAGATGATTCAGGGCATTCTGGTGGGTTTCAGTCCACACTATTTTCTGATTTGTGAGGGGCTGTCTGTCTCACCTTACCTGAGTGGTAGTTGGTCTTTGAGTCCAAGCCTGGGGCTGCACCTGCTGATCTTGGGGGCAGCTGATGTTTATCGACTGCCCCAAGCAGTCGATAAACATTTTGCATGGCATGAGAAATCTTGCATGTAACTTCTATAGTACCCCAGATATCCCAGAAGTTTACGCAGCTCTCTGATAGGGAGGGTTAGTTTTTAATGCCCTCACTGCTGACACTTCTTTGTCATCTGTCTTGTAATTTTCAGCTGAAATCACTTTCCCAATGTAGCACACCTAATTTTTAAAAAGGTCACATTTGTCTGGTCTCAGTTTAATGCCCCAGGCTTGCTGACATTTTAGGACAGAACTTGCATCCTCAAATGTCTTGTTGTGCAAATGTCTTTCTACTAAATAAAACATTATCCAAGTATGGGATATATATTTTGTCCCTCAGAACTTCTAAGCTCTCCTCCCGGCTCTGCGGAAAAGCTGAGGGGGATGTTTGTGAGTCAAAATGGAATTCTGTTCCATTCATACAGCCCCCATGGAGTTGTAAAGGCTGTGTATTTCTTGGGAGTCCTTACTCACGCTACCTTGATGGTAAACTTTTCCTTGGACCAACACACTGAACCATGCATTTCCACCTAACCCATCAAGTATCTCCTGAATGCATGGTATGGGGTGTCTATCTGGAATTGCCTTTTTATTTAACCCCGTGTAGTCAATACAAAGTCTAAGACTACCATCTTTTTTCCTCACACAAACTACTGGAGATGCGTACGGAGAGACGAGTTTGCAGATGAAGCCCTTGTTCAGCAAGTTCTGGATGTGGGGTTTTACCTCATCCTACAGTGGTCAGGGTGTGGCATAATATGTTTTGCCACTAGAACATTGTCAGTTTAATGTCCATTTTGAGGTTTTTAAAGTGGAAATGAAACAGTCAAGCAAACTAACATTATTTACTAGACTCAGTCATCATCTCATCAATAATCAGTCCCTCCAGGAATTCGTGATGTTGCGATCGCAACTATTAACGCAAATTCAGCCAATTGCCGCAAATTCTGCCTGCCCTGCAATTTTTTCTAATCACTGCAACTTTATTGCAACTTCAACCAATCGCAACATTCCTTCTCGTGATATAACCGGAAATAACCCATTACCCGTGAGATTCACTTCCTGTTTCTTGTTTTAAAACATGCTTACCTGTTGTGAGAGGGAAATATGTCGCATTTGCCAACAAAAATAACGGCTAAAGTGCGCGCTGTACAGTTTCCGAATACTCTACATGAAAGTGGTGGTAAATTATTTTGTACCCCATGCAATATTGTGGTCAAACACAAGAGGAAGACATCAATCGACAAACATTTTTCCACTGCAAAACACCAACGGAAAGCTGCTGAAATGCGCGAAAATGCGAGACAAATCACAGTGACAGAATCCTTAGCATCCAGGTCTGTGGCGAGTGCTGAAAGAATCAAGGTGAGTTTGATTTTATAATAATTTGATATGTAGTTGGAAGATTGGCTGGACTAAAGTTAGCAAGAAAAAATTGATGTCCTCGGCGATGTTTGTCATCAAGAATTTATGCGGGGCACATAAGAAAAAGAAGGAGAGTTCAAAAATATCTGAACTAGAGCTTAAAATAAAATCACTAGAAGATGCCTACAAGGCTTCTCCAGAAGAGCAAGTGCTGAATCACATAAGAAAGGCTAAACTAGAGCTGAATGAAATAATTAACCAAAAAACCCAGTTTTTGCTACAAAGACTTCGCTTAGAGAATTTTGAACATAGCAACAAATCTGGAAGATTTCTCGCAAATCAATTAAAAGCAAACAAGGAGAAAACAACCATCTCCTCTGTTAAAGATTCAAGAGGAAATATCCTCCATGATCTTGATGGAATAAATGACACATTTAGGGATTTCTATAAAACATTATATTCCTCAGAAACAGATCCATCAGACAACAGCATTGAGGAATTTCTCAGCTACCTCAATCTTCCAAAGTTACAACAGGATCAGGAAATGGTTTTGGACGCACCCATTTCAGTAGGGGAACTACATGAAGCTTTAAAACACATGCCCAGCAATAAAGCTCCAGGACCAGACGGTTTTCCAGTTGAATATTATAAAGAATTTTGGTCTATACTAGCACCCACTTTTTATAAAATGGTTTTAGAAATTAAGGAAAAAGGCCAAATATCTCAAAACATGAATTTGGCTAGTATTACAGTAATACTAAAACCAGGAAAAGACCCCAAACTCCCATCTAGTTATCGTCCAATATCACTAATGAACGTAGATCTTAAAATAATCAGTAAAGTGCTTGCTACAAGACTAGAAAAAATAACTCCACTTATCATACATCCTGATCAAACAGGATTTATCAAGGGACGACATTCCACCACTAATACGCGCAGACTAATAAATCTAATTGATTATGCCACCATACATAACCTGGAAACTACAATAATCTCTCTAGATGCTGAAAAAGCATTTGACAGGGTGAACTGGAAATTCTTATTTGCAACATTAAGAAAATTCGGGTTTGGCTCATCGTTTATCGACTGGATAAAGATACTGTATAGCAATCCAAATGCATGCGTCAGGACAAATGATCAAACTTCTCACAGCTTCAGATTGCAGAGAGGCACCAGACAAGGCTGTCCACTCTCCCCCTCACTTTTTGCAATCTTTATTGAACCCTTAGCAGCTAGCATTAGACAAAACAAAGACATTAAAGGCATTAACTGTAGAAATATGGAGCATAAGACCAGTCTTTATGCTGATGATGTATTACTTTTCCTTCAAAATTCACAATCATCCATCTGTCAGACAATCGCACTCATCAATAAATTCTCATCAATTTCTGAATATTCCATTAATTGGTCTAAAACCACCGTTCTACCCATCAACTGTTCCTTCCATAATACTCCTGACACTGCTTTACAGTCAGGAGATATTAGATACTTGGGAATAAACATCTCACCCAGACTGTCAGACCTTATAAAGCTAAATTATGTCCCTCTACTAAAAACAATTGAGGACGATCTCACACGGTGGAAATCTTTACCCATATCACTAATGGGAAGAGTTGCAACTATAAAAATGATGATTCTACCTAAAATCAATTATCTGTTTTCAATGATCCCCATTAAACCTCCCTCCACCTGGTTTAAATCACTGGACTCTAATGTTACTAGATTTCTCTGGAAAGACAAACCACCACGGATTAGTCTAAAAACACTCCAGAAGACTAAAGATAGCGGTGGCTTAGACTTGCCTAATTTCCAAAATTACTTTATAAGCAATAGACTACAATACATCTCTAAATGGCTTAAACCTAGCTATCTAGATGAACCATGGCTTAATATAGAAGAAGCTATGTGTGAGGATATGGCAATTTCAGACCTGCCATTTATCAGCACAGCTGTCAAACGCCAAAAATGCTTTAAAAGCATTAATATCAGCTCCTCACTAATGGCCTGGTGGGAATTTCTTAAACTAACCAAATCCTTGCTTATTCCATGCAAACTTACACCTATTTGGAACAATCCCGACATCCAGCAAAACCGGAAAATGATAAACTTCCCTCAGTGGAAGAATAAAGGAATAAAACAGTTAGAACATTTAATAGAAAATGGGAACTTTCTCCCTTTTGATACAATTACTTCACGATATGAAATCAGCAGCACAAAATTCTTAGAATACCACCAACTTAAATCTATTATAGGTAAGAAATACACCCCTGATCAATTAAACTTGCAGCTACCTATCAGGGCTGCAGAATTCTTAAATCTCAATGCCCCGAAACTGTTATCCAAAATATATAGATTACTATCAAAGCTAGACGATTCCATATGTCTCCCAACTTCTAAATGGGAAGCAGACTTATCCAGTAACTTTGACCAAAATGAATGGTCACAAATCTGTTCAAATACATTTACAATGACTAAGAATTCAAACATGCAACTAATACAATTTAAAATTCTGCATAGAACTCATTATACAGGACACAGGATGTTCAGGATGGGTCTGTCACAATCAAACATCTGTCCACACTGCACTGGCAACACAATTGACAGCTACTACCATGCTTTGTGGTCTTGCCCACCTGTCCAGGAATTCTGGTTTCAGGTATGTAAAGATCTGTCAAATTGCTTCAAATGTAACATCCCTACAAACCCCAAACTGGGCCTACTGGGTTACTTGGGTGAAATTAACATAGAATTTAATTCTGCAAACTTAATCCTCACCAGTTTATGTATCGCAAAGAAAACTATCCTTCTAAACTGGAAAAGCAAACAAAGTCTGTGTATCCAGCAGTTCAGAAATCTCTTATTAGATCACATCAGTGTCGAGATGATGTCTGCCTCCTCAAGAGATCAGTCAGCTGAACTTTATTCCCTCTGGTCCCCTGTGATCAGCTCCATCACTTAGTATGGGGGGAGAATGTGACCTTATTGCGCTCGGGGTTGGTGGCCGGTTGGGGTTCTCTGGGGGCTGTGGGTCTGTGGTGGGCTCCTGGGGGGGGGGATTTTGACTGCTCCATTGCTGGAGTGGCTAGGTTTCTAGCCCTACTGTGGACCTGGATGGGCCAGCGGCTGGAGTTGCCGCGCAGCGGCGGGGCGAGGTCGCTGGCGGGGGATGGGTTGGCGGGCGTGACTCCGTAACGGGCGCCTGTGCCGCCGTGGGGTGGGCTGGGCGGGGTCCCGGGCTCCGGTGCCCGGGGTTGTCCCCTGTCTCTTGGGGGTGGGGGGTCGGCTTGTGCCGGGGGGGGGCTGGGCTGACCTGGACCTGCCGCTGCGGCGGCGGGCAGGTACGTGCTCTGGTGCCTGGTTGCGACCCTGGGACTTGTTGAGTGGGGGGTGTTTGATAGTGTGGATGGGATGTGAGTGTGTATGGAGGGATGTGTGTAGGGGGTGTGCGTTGAGGACTGGTGGCGGTACATAGGTATGTGGATGTGTGTGGGTGGGGAAGTGTGATGATGCGTGTGTGGGGGGGGTGTCGTGGTGTCTGTGGGGGGGGTAGTGCCGTGTGTGTAGGGGAGTGGGGTGATGCGTGTATGTGGGGAGTGGCGGTGGTGCATGTATACGGGTGTGTGTATGGGGGGGGAGGAGGGGGGAGGGGGGCGTGCTGTCTGTGTGTGTGTGGGGGGGGGGCAGGGGTGTATGTATGGGGGAGTGGGTGGTGCATGTGTGTGGTAGGTTGGTGGATAAGTGTAGATATGATGGATGGGAGTGGGGGAGATTTGGATGTGACGTGGGGGTCAGGAGGATGGTTTTAAGGGTGGGCTGAACGGGTGGCTGGGTGGACCTGAATGTGTCCGGAAGTGTGTGTGTGTGTGTGTGTGGCTGTAGGTTTGTGCTGAGACAGTGTGAGGTGCCGATGTGTGGACAAGGTGGGGACTTCATGTCCCCAGGTGGGGGTGTCCTCTGTGAGTGAGGGGGCGGTGGACAATCGGTCTGGGATTCCCCTTCTGCCGCCCCGCCTCCTCTTTGTCCTCGTGCCCCCCTTCTGCATGTGGTGAGTTGGTCCCCTCTTGGGTCGGTGATGACTCTCTGGTTAGAGTCGCCGAAGGCTCTGGTTACGGGGATGGCTGTCCCCGGCTTGTCCTGGTCCTTGGGGGGCCCTGGGAGTAGGGGGCATGCCCAGTGCTGCGGGCGGCTCACCTTCTGGAGGAAAGCTCACTTTCCTCCAGACTTAAATCCCTCAACCCCTCTTCCTCCCCGCTCCCCATCACACACAGGCAGGGTATTGGGAGGTGTGCACGTGGCGCTGGGTGGTGAGAAAGGCCATCAAGGTGGTCTTGATCGCTGCACCCAGCCTCGGCTCACCTCCCAGTTTTAATTACACTTAGACACCAAACACCAAAACACTGACGACTCACATGATTAGGGGGAAGAGCATGCGGTGTATGGTGGGCGGGGCTGCTTAGGTGGTCCCTCTCCCAGCACCGCGTGGCAATTCCCTCAGTTTTAATTGCAACTAATACATACTTCACAATCAGTCATAAGCGGGGGGGAGGCAGGGACGATAGGGTCTTCTCATGCCCCTGCTCTCGGGGCTTTACTGGGGGGGGGTACGGGTGGGGGAAGAGTGCCGTCCATTAGGCCTAAGTCTGGGCTGGCCTGGCTGTAGGAGGGTTGTCGCCGGCCCTGGGGGGGTGCTGGGTCGGCTGCATCTGTGGGGTGGTGGGGGGGACGCTGGGAGTGGTGGGCGGTAATTATGGGGGCCCTGATCGGGGCCATCCTGTCCTCTGCCCCCTCTGAGGTATCTCACATGGGACATGATGGAGGGGTGAGGTGAGGATGTGTGGGAGTGGGTGTATGGGGTTACAGATGGATGGTGGGATGGCTGGGGGGGGGATTAGGGTTAGGGATATAGGTGGGTAGGGGATAGGGATGTGTGAGGATGAGTAGATGTGTGTGTGGAGGGGTATGTTGGCGCGTGGGTTGTATTGGGGTGTGCCTGTGTTGGAGGAGTGAGGGTATGTGTGTGTGTGTGTGTGTGTGTGTAGGGGGGGGTGTATATGCGGAATGGGATGTGTGAGTGAGGGTGAAGTTTGGAGGGGGGCTATGGGTGGTGGAGGGGTGTTTGGTGGGGCATGTGTGGTTGGGTAGAAGTAGAGGGATGGGGTGGCGGGGTGTGAGCGTGTGTGTGTGTGGGGGGGGGGGGTGAGCGTGTGTGGGGGCGGGGGCGATTGGGGTTCGTGTGACTTGGTATGGGTGAGTGAGTAGAGGTGGGGTGGGGTTGTATATGTTATGGATGATGTGCATGGATTGCAGAGGGTTGTGTGGATGGGGGTTGAGAGGGGAGTGCGTGTTTGGGGGGGGGGGGGGGGGTATGCATGTATATGTGTGAGGGGAGTGCGTGTTGGGGGGGGGGGGCGGGGTATGCATGTATATGTGTGTGTGGTTTGGTGGTGGGGGGGGTGGTGTCCTGTACCCGGGGGCGCAGCTGGTGCGCTGGGGTGCGACCTGGCTGCCGCTGGGTGGCGGTCTGGGGATCCTGGTCCTCCGTCGGTGTGGGCTGTGCCCTCTGCCTGCGGGGGCGGGGGGCTGCTCACGGGCTCTTGGGGCCCTGGGGCCTGCGCTCTGTCTGCCCTAGGTGGCCGGTGCCCGGCGGGATCGGCCCTTGCCGGCCTGGGCCTGCTGGGGCCTGTTCCCCCTGACTGCGGGGGACTCTGGTTGGGCACCTCCTTCGCCACCTCCTGGGCAGATGCATGGCTGGCTCTGGAGTGGGGGGGTTGGGATCTGTACCTGGGGGTGACTGTCGGTTACCCGGGTCTCTGGGTTCTCCTGGCCTTCCTCTAGCTGTAGGCGGGCGGGGTCACATTGGCATGATCACTCTTCTCTAAACACGTTCCACTCTGAATGTTCTGCATGAATGTTCTGCATGTGTCACAGTCACTGAGTCATCCAGCAAGTTTATTCACTAACAGCAGGTAGCTCTCTTTCTGTCTTTTTGACTTAACTTGCTAGTTTCTGGTCTTCATGATTGTCAACGGTTTTGTTCTCCACGAATCTAGAGTTGGCTTGTGTGGGTGTATATATTTATGTGTGTGGGTGGGTATGTGTGTGTACTTATGTGTATGTGTATGTATGTATGTGTATGGATATGTATATATGTATGCATATGTGTGAGTGTATGTGTATGTATGTGAGTATGTATATGTGTATATATGTATATATATATATATATATATATATATATATATATGTGTGTGTATGTATGTGTATATGTATGTATGTATATCTATCTTTATGTATGCATGTATGTGTACATGTGTGTGTATGCATGTGTATGTATGTGTATATGTATGTATGTATGTATATATGTATATATATAATGTATGTGCGAGTGTATATACATATATATGTAGGTGGGTATGTATGTGCATATACATGTATGCATTGATCTCTTTCTTTTGTTTTTTTTTTTTTGTTTTTTTTTATGTTCTCCTTTCTGTTCTCTTTCTGCCCCTTTCCTGTCCTTTCCGGTCGGGTCCAGTAGCATAAACTCTGTAATACAAGCTATTATCCAAAACAAATTGAAAAATAAAATAAGAATCAAGAAATACAAGGGGATCATTACATCTACAAAAGTTCCCCTTGGCAAAATAAATTTGCTCAGCAGAACACAGCATCCAGAACATCAGTCTGCTTGCTTAAATGCTGGACAAGACAAAAAAAAAAAAAAAAAAAAAAAAGAATTTATGCGGGAAATGCTTAAATGAGATCCAATAACATGGTACGAAAGTCGTGGGAAAGACCAGAGAAGAGAGTGAAAGGAGAGAAAAGGTTTAGTTCCAATTAAATTAAAGGGTTTTTTTTGTTTTGTTATGGGTTTTTTTTTTTGTAAAACATGCTTTCCTGTGAATGAAAGTCCTTATTAAATAAACATCAGCATGTCATCCAGATTTTTTACTTATTTTTTTTCCCTTCTACCTTTTTTTGTAATAGATTTGTGAAGACTGGGTGGCTACTTGCACAGCATTTAATATTCCACTTTCCAAGAGTGACCACCCTGCAATGAGAAGATTTTTGAGGGAGAAAGCTGTTAATGGAGGCGCCATTCCTGGTTTTCACCAACTACAAGAGAAATATTTAGGAGCAGTATATCAGAAAGAAAGAGAAGCCCTTAAAGGACATCTAGCTAAAAAAAAACAGTTGCTGTCTTATTTGATGAGACTCCGGATGTAGAGGGGAGATGTGTATTGAACATACTCATTGCACCATTAGAAAAGGATGAATCTGGGAAAATCCTTGCTTATCTTGCCAACACTGTTTTCCTAGAGGAGTGCAACCATTCCACAGTGTCTATGGCTGTGGTGAATTGTCTGCAAGAATATAACATAGCCAATGATGATGTTATTGTGTTTGATACAGATAATGCAGCTTATATGAAGAAGGCATATAGAGCTGCGCTGCAATCATTATTCCCAAACTCCCTTCATGTCACATGCATGGCACACATCATCCTCATTGATGGTGCCTTCCGCAAACCTTTTAATCAGCTGAATGGATTCATGTTGAGCTTCTCACAAATGTTCTATCAAACTGGTTCCCACAAAATAGGATACCTCCGGTTCCTAACAGAAAAACTGCCATCAGGAAGGAAGGCAACCATGGCTCCAAATCCATGTGCAACAAGGTGGAATTCCTGGTTCACTGCAGTACAGTATCATTGAGAGCACTTCGGGCTTTACAAGGAGTTCATAGAGATGGAGATAAATGTAAGAATATTTATTTTTTGCAATGTATAGTTATAACAAAATAAAGGTTTAACTCAAAAGAACACAAATATCTGGAATCAACCAGACTAATTTCTTATTCTATTTGTAGGTATGTGGCAAAAGTGCACCACAATCGGTGGAACGACTCCATGAAATACTCCAGAATCCAGAAACTGCTCAAAGTCTACAGGTTCAGATCGGCATCATGGCGGATAAATGCAAAGCCATCATACAACTTCTCAACCTCTTCCAGAGCAGATGTCCAGTGACAACCAAGCTCTTTGACTACCTGGAGGATCTGCCCCGTGTGCCCAGTACTTTAAAGGGATTGACCTTTCCTTTGCCACAAAGACACAAATCCTCAACTTAGTGGAGCAAGCATACAACAATGCAGAGGAAAAACTAGACAAATACATGTCAGATGGACAACCTGCTATTGGCTTCCTTAAAGAGGTCAAGATATTTGATCCTCGTCACACTGCATTTATGAATGACAGTGTTTCCACCTACAAACACATCCCAGGTTTTAGTGGTGTTCCTCAAGATGAACTGAATGCCTACTTTGGTCACCTAGGGCCAGCATCACTCAAAGCTTCAGCCTGTGGAGTGGTAGATTTGGATGTTTTCTGGGATGGGCTGCAGGAGAGACTTCCTATGCTCAGCATCCTGGCCAAGTGATACAAAGATGTTGTCATTAACTCAGCAGATGCTGAGCAAAGCAACATCATCTACAAACTGGTGCTGTCCAGTTGTAGGAGATCAGTTACCAATGAAAATCTCAAAGCCCTGGTCTTCCCATACCACAACCAACGACTCACCAGTGGTGCTTTTGAAATGGACATAGAAGAGGACATTGTGGAGGACATGGAGGACATTGAGCCTTAATCAGCCAAAATGATTTTTTTTGCTATCCTTGCATTATTTCAGTTAATCTATGCATGCTGTGAAAAAGGGTTTAAATCAAGCATATACAGATGTTTGGGATTTTGAGAGGATGGAGGGTTCACTTGAAGTTTTATCATTCAGTTTATGTTTATATAAAGTATTTCGGGAAGCAAAGCTATATTCAGATGCAAAATACTGTGAACTTCTGGATTGTTACTTGTCAGATTAACAATATTTTCTTTATATTTTAAGAAATATTTAGATAATAAAAAACAACTTTTCCTTTACCTGGATTGCTTATGTTAAAAAATACTTTAAGCATTTATGCACTTTGTTTTCATTTTCAGAATTGTATTTATTTAATTTATTATCTGTTGAGAACAGGGTTACATTATTGGTTTTCAGCTCAAATTTAATGACACTTTTCAGTTGTAAAAGCAAGTTTATATGGAATGGAGAAATTATTTCATTCAGTCATTGCTGAGTTATTTTTTTCACAGACTGAAAAGAAGTTTTTCTTTTTGTACTCCAAAGCTATATGAACACAAAATTTTTATTTTTGTTTTAAACTATGACAACCTAGACAGTGATGTTGTGGAGGAAGTATTCTTCCAGTTTACTTTTTACAATAAAATGTTGGTCTATTAGAAATTGGATTTTATTTATTTTTTTTTATTTTTATAATTTTCTATTCCAAACCATTTTTCAGATGCTTTTGTAAAAAAAAAAAAAAAAAATCACCAAAAGCCATTGCAACTTCTGTTGCAACCTTTCTCAAAAGCAGCCGCAAAATCAGCCCTTTTAGGTCACAACAATCACAAAAAAGTGTCGCAAAATCATGGAGGGACTGAATAATAATATTCCAAATGTGAAAAATATTAACATATATAAGAAAACCATAGTTTAGTTTTATCTTTTGTAGCAAGAGCGCTGCCATCTTGCAGTACCGTAAACGGTGACGTCACGAGGTTGGTTGGTTTCTCGGTCCAGATGTGAGTCCCATTGTGTACATCAAATTAAGAGAGACAACAGAGTAAACAATGGAGACTTGTGAACCAAATGAAAAGAGGAGGCAGAAGGGGGGCACTACTGCATTGCTCCCGGGTATAAAAATGAGTTTTACGGAGTTCGGGCTGAGGGTAAAACAGTTCATTTTCACAAACTTTTGCTAAAAAGAACTGTGCTCACGTGGGCAATGACAGTGAGACCTGGAGGGGAGTGATTGGGAGGCATGGTCCCCCCCCTCTGAACCCAAATGGTGTTTTGTTGTTGGACTTCTGTGCTCATCATGGATTGTCTATAACGAACACCATGTTCCAGCATAAGAGTGTCCATATGTACACCTGGCATCAGGATTCCCTGGACTGCAGTTCAATGATCGACTTTGTAGTCGTATCGTCGGACCTGCGGCCACATGCCTTGGACACTCGGGTGAAGAGGGGGGCGGAGCTGTCAACTGATCACCACCTGGTGGTGAGTTGGCTCAGATGGTGGGGGAGGAAGCCGGTCAGAGCTGGCAGGCCCAAACGTGTTGTGAGGGTCTGCTGGGAACGTCTGGCTGAGTCCCCTGTCAGAGCGAGCTTCAACTCCCACCTTCAGCAGAGCTTCGAACATGTCCCGAGTGAGGCGGGGGACATTGAGTCCGAATGGGCTGTGTTCCGTGCCTCTATTGCTGAGGCGGCCAGCCGGAGCTGTGGCTGCAAGGTCGTTGGTGTCTGTCGTGGCGGTAATCCCAGGACTCGTTGGTGGACACCAGCAGTGAGGGATGCCGTCAAGCTGAAGAAGGAGTCCTATCGGGCCTTCTTGGCCTGTGGGACTCTGGAGGCAGCTGATGGGTACCGACGGGCTAAGCGGCATGCGGCTTCGGCCGTTGCCGAGGCAAAAACTCGGGCATGGGAGGAGTTCGGCAAGGCCATGGAGAAAGACTTCCGGACGGCTTCGAGGAGATTCTGGTCCACCATCCGGCGGCTCAGGGGGGGGAAGCAGTGCTCCATCAATACTGTGTACAGTGGAGATGGGGAGCTGCTGACCTCAACTCGGGACGTTGTGGGTCGGTGGAGGGAATACTTCGAAGACCTCCTCAATCCTACCAACACGGCTTCCCATGAGGGAGCAGAGCTGGTGGACTCAGGGGTGGACTCTCCTATCTCTGGGGCTGAAGTCGCTGAGGTGGTCAAAAAGCTCCTTGGCGGCAAGGCCCCGGGGGTGGATGAGATCCGCCCGGAGTTCCTTAAGGCTCTGGATGCTGTGGGGCTGTCCTGGCTGACACGCCTCTGCAGCATCGCGTGGACATCGGGGGCAGTACCGCTGGATTGGCAGACTGGGGTGGTGGTCCCCCTTTTTAAGAAGGGGGACCGGAGGGTGTGTTCCAATTACAGGGGAATCACACTCCTCAGCCTCCCTGGTAAGGTCTATTCAGGGGTCCTGGAGAGGAGGGTCCGCCGGATAGTCGAATCCCGGATTGAGGAGGAGCAGTGTGGTTTTCGTCCTGGTCGCGGAACAGTGGACCAGCTCTATACCCTCTTTGGGGTCCTGGGGGGGGCATGGGAGTTTGCCCAACCAGTCTACATGTGCTTTGTGGACCTGGAGAAGGCATTCGACCGTGTCCCCCGGGGGCTCCTGTGGGGGGTACTCCGGGAGTATGGGGTACCGGACCCCCTTGTGCGAGCTGTCCGGTCCCTGTACGACAGGTGTCAGAGCTTGGTCCGCATTGCCGGTAGTAAGTCGGATTCGTTTCCGGTGAGAGTTGGACTCCGCCAAGGCTGCCCTTTATCACCGATTCTGTTCATAACTTATATGGACAGAATTTCTAGGCGCAGCCGAGGGGTTGAGGGGATCCGACTTGGTGGCCTCAGGATTGGGTCCCTGCTTTTTGCGGATGACGTGGTCCTGTTGGCTTCGTCTGGTCGTGATCTCCAGCTCTCGCTTGAGCGATTCGCTGCCGAGTGTGAAGCGGCTGGGATGAGAATCAGCACCTCAAAATCTGAGACCATGGTCCTCAGCCGGAATAGGGTGGATTGCCCTCTCCGGGTCGGGAGTCAGGTCCTGCCTCAAGTGGAGGAGTTTAAATATCTCGGGGTCTTGTTCACGAGTGAGGGAAGGATGGAGCGTGAGATCGACAGACGGATCGGTGCGGCGTCTGCAGTAATGCGGGCTCTGCGCCGGTCTGTCGTGGTGAAGAAGGAGCTGAGCCAGAAGGCGAAGCTCTCGATTTACCAGTCGATCTACGTTCCTACCCTCACCTATGGTCATGAGCTGTGGGTCGTGACCGAAAGAACGAGATCTCGTATACAGGCGGCTGAAATGAGTTTCCTCCGCAGGGTGGCCGGGCTCTCCCTTAGAGATAGGGTGAGGAGCTCAGTCATCCGGGAGGGGCTCAGAGTAGAGCCGCTGCTCCTTCGCATCGAGAGGAACCAGTTGAGGTGGCTCGGGCATCTGGTCAGGATGCCTCCTGGACGCCTCCCTGGTGAGGTGTTCCAGGCACGTCCCTCGGGGAGGAGACCCCGGGGAAGACCCAGGACACGCTGGAGGGATTACATCTCTCGGCTGGCCTGGGAACGCCTCGGGATCCCCCCCACAGAGTTGGCAAATGTGGCTGGGGGGAGGGAAGTCTGGGCTTCCCTGCTTAGGCTGCTGCCCCCGTGACCCGACCCCGGATAAGCGGCAGAAGATGGATGGATGGATGGATGGTTTTTTAATCTTTAAACTTTATTGTAATTACAAAAGTACAGTTTTTATACACTATAAATGTTTTGACAGCAGGAAACAAGTTCACACATCAGACGAGCTCCTAATGTTATTATTAGCCAACACTAACGTTTATCTAGTAATTAGCTAGCAGCGTTAGCCGGGAGCAAAATAAATCTAGACGTTTTATTAGCTAATTGCAAATGGAAATATTGTTTGCATCTTTTTCCATCATATTACTGTTTCACTGTGCCGTTTATTTTATTTGAGATTAAACCAGCAGTGATTACTAACATTAGCTAGCCTTTCTAACAGTTACCTGCTGTTAACCGGATGCTCCAGTGTCTCTGCTTGGACATCCTTCAGGGACAGCAGGGCCACCTCCCAAACGTCAACTCCCAGCACAGTAAATCAAACGTGCAGACTTCCGTTATGCACGACTTACCGCGCAAGACATGGTCTAAGTCAGCCTCTTGGCAACAGATTGACTCCACTATTGTGGGCATCACAGAACAGCAGCCACACCTAACACAGGTGGTAGTGCCGGAAGCACCGGCTCCGCATCTTCCTCCTCTCTCCTCATCACTGCTCGACTCACCCAGCGTATTGGCTCGAAAGCGTAGGCAATTGAATTATTATATCACCGTTTACGGTACTGCAAGATGGCGGCGCTCTTGGTTTTCTTGTAAATGTTAATATTTGTCAAGTTTGAAATATTATTATTGATGAGATTATGACTGGGTCTAGTAAATAATGTTCGTTTACTTGACTTTTTCATTTCCACTTAAATATGGCCTACTTCCTCCTTGTGTCTAGCAAAAGCACCTGATTCCTCTCTGAGCAGACTTTTAACCAGTGTTTGTTGTTCACTTGTCAAGTGGTCGACAGTAACAGGTGGATCCCAGTTTGTCCAGGGGATCACTCTGGGACTTTGCAGAGGTTGAGTTGGGTGTGACCACTGAACTTTCAGCTGTTACAGAGTTGACTTGCCACTCCTCTGCGTTCTTATCAGGCTCAAACAGCATTTCAGTGCCCCCCCAATTAACATGCTCCCCCATCGCGCACTCCCCTAACTCACCTCCACTCTATACACACACACACACACACACACACACATACACTCACCTCCCTACACACCCTCTATTTACACTCACTCTCCTCCTTATACACAAGCGCTCTTCAGCATACCCACACCCACCCCATCACTCCCCCCTACCACCAACATACGCCCCACATACACACCCCTACCCTTCTGCAGACACCCCCCTCCCTCCTAGCCCAGCGGCCACCCACTTTCCTTACGTCTTTCACCTTGATTCTGCTCCTTACCACCCTCCTCCTCTACTCTTATATTCCATTCGCAACTTCATCCATTTGCTTCTGCACGCCCTCATCTTCCCTTCCTAATGTGTCCCATGTGAGATACCCCCAGGGGAGCAGGGGACAGGAAGGCCCCAATCAGGGCTACACAAGTACCGCCCACCACTCCCAGCGTCCCCCCACCATCTCACACACGCAGCCGATCCAGCTCCACCCAGGGCCAGCAGCACTCTCTCCCCTGCCAGGCCAGCCCAGACCCAGGTCCGCTGAATATCACCTCTCCCCCACCCGAACCCCAACCCCCGGCAAAGCCTGGGAAATAGGGGCGTGGCAGGACCCCATCGACACCGCCTCCCTCCCCAACACCGATTGTGAAATGTGGGTTTTATGCAATTAAAATTGAGGGAAGGTAATCACACTGTGTTGGGAGAGGGACCACCTAAGCAGCACTGCATGGCCCGCCCCCCAAAACATGTCCATGTGTTGTCAGTGTATGTTTTTTTGTGTTATGTTAAGTGTAATCAAAACTGGGAGGTGAACCGATGCTGGTTGCAGCGATCGAGTCCACCTTGATGGCCCCTCTCACCACCCAGAACAATGTGCCCACCTCTCAACCCTCTGCCTGTGTGTGATGGAAGAAGGGAAGGAGGGGGGTTCGGGGATTTAGGTCCCGAGGGAAGAGAGCCTCGCTCAAGAAGATGAGCCACTAGCAGCACTAGGTACGTCCCCCACTAGCACTAGCAGCACTAGCAGCTGCCCCCGAAGGCCAGTCCAGGCCAGGGGCAGCTGCTCCTATTTTTCTCATTTGAAGCATGTCTGCATTCTGAAGCTTGGATTTTGGGCTCAGTTTGGGGCTTGGGTCACTATGGGACTGTGGCTCTCTGGTTTTGGCGCATCCCTCGGGCACAACCTCCACCAGTTTTCCAACGGCTTCTGCTCTTTTCCCATTCTGCACCCTTTTGCCCGGTGTATCACTACCACACTTAAAACAATGCTGAGGTCTCATTGATGACTGTATGTTGAAGTGTTCTGGAGTTATAGCTTATTGGAGTATCCAAAGTGGCCATTTGGAGACTCCAAACTGGATACTACTTTGGATACTTTTTGCATGTGCATGAATATACTTACAGTAAAGCCCTCATAGAATAATAATTGTGGCAGTCCATATCTCTATCTCTCCATGTGCAGCATGTTGACAAAGTGGAAGAGAAATTCAGACGAGGGAAAAAAAAAAAAAGAAATTTCCTTGTGTTCCAACTTCAATAACTTTATGCTGGTTACAGTTACAATAAATTGGAAAGCTCAGGGTAAAACCTTAGGGTGTTATCTTTATTATGTAGCCGGGTGAGGAATCCGTTCCCATTTTAGCCACCAGGTGGCACTGCATACCATTCCATGTCGGGTAGTGACTGGGCAAAAATGATGTCGAGCGGAGAACAGGAAGAAAAAACTTTTTTTTAGACACTACAAAGACGCTACGAAGACGCTACGAAGACGCAACATATCTATGTCGGCTTGCAACCACCGGCTAAAAAAAAGGGATTATCAGATAAGAGTGGTTGTGGATCTGCTGCCGAACTGGTTAAGGTTGTACGAGGCAACCTCCTGCGCACCCTGCCGCCAGAGAAAAAACGTCGCTGGCCAGAACATTTAGCAGAATTGGTACATGCCTACAATGTGACACCCCATGCCACTACAGGTTACTCACCACACTATTTGTTGTTCGGGGTTCATCCTCGTCTTCCCATAGATGCACTGTTGGGACAAGAAACTGGGAAAGACTGGAAAAGTGACTGGTTAGAGATGCACCGGCAGCGACTCGATGAGGCTCATGCCAGGGCAAAGCAGTTTATGGAACAGAAATCTGCTGTGCGCCTGGAACTGGACAAACCCAAAATATACTGTCCTCCAGTGAGGGTGGGGCAGCTAGTATACCTCCGGAACAGGCCTCAGGGTAGAAATAAGATCCAAGATGCCTGGGGACCTGGTATTTATAAAGTGGTAGAGATCCAAGGTACCACTCATGCAGTAGAGCCAGTGGAGGGGGGTCCAGTGAAGAGAGTCCATAGGGATGACCTCAGACTTTGTGAACACCCTGTGCCTGCTCCTCGTAGGACAAAAACCAGGGTTCCAGTGACCTTGCATAGTAGGGCCCCTGTTGACCCTTTGCCAGGGTGTCAAGACCCAGAGTATGTGGTGCTGGAGGAGGCCCCAGGTCTGAACCTAGATGTGAGTGCCCGGGAAGGCCAGACCACGTCTGAGTACCCCGCAATACACCCCGACTTGACAACCAGATTAGAGCAGGGAGACAAAAGACCTCCTGGGGAGGGTTTGGGTAAGCCAAGCCCCCGCATCCAATTTGGGGGTGTGATGGACACAGGGTTGGATGGGACTACACCAGTTCCCGCACCACGTAGAACGCTGAGGGCGACCGCAGGGTTACATTCAAACCCTCATAATGTACCTGTCTCTGCATGTAAAGCGATCTCACTCAACTCTGATGTACTTTCTGAGTTGCTAAGTAGTTTAGGAGCGGCCCTCTTTCGGGAAGCAGTGAATGAAGTACGGGCCTTGAACTGAATCATCGAGGACGATGAGTTATTAGCAGGGGAGTATGTAGCCGGTGAGGAATCCGTTCCCATTTTAGCCACCAGGTGGCACTGCATACCATTCCATGTCGGGTAGTGACTGGGCGGAAACGATGTCGAGCGGAGAACAGGAAGAAAAAACTTTTTTTTAGACACTACAAAGACGCTACGAAGACGCTACGAAGACGCAACATATCTATTTCGGCTTGCAACCACCGGCTAAAAAAAAGGGATTATCAGATAAGAGTGGTTGTGGATCTGCTGCCGAACTGGTTAAGGTTGTACGAGGCAACCCACCGCTACATTCTGGAAGTTGATTATTTACCCGGACATTCTGGACAGTGAGTTCCTGTAAAGCACCCTGAATTTTCTTCCAGTATTTTCTGTGTTCCCGTTTACGAGACTGATTGTACGGTTGTGTTGTTTTATTTCTGTTTTTTTATCTAACAGGAGACCGCTTCAGTTGTTCATGTACCCTCCTGTCATTAGCACACCGGTTCATTTATGTATTCTTTATAACCGACGTACTTTCGGTTTTACTTTGATCGCCCACGGATCAGTGGCGCCATTTTGCAGCAGCTTAAAAGTGCTGAAGAAGTTTGTTTTGTGGCCCACCTGATGGACTCAATAGTTTACATTAATGCAGTAAAGTGGAAATCTGACTGTGAAACAGACCACTCAGCGACTTCTCATCTATTTAATGCTGCTCTTATTCGGTTTTGTGTTTTTGTGAGCAGTCGAGATTAAAGACCCCGAAATCTAAGTTGTGTCCTGTGGATTAAAATTTTACCCGGTCACAATAAAGAGACCATGCTTTTGAATCTATTCCAAAGGGTTCAAGAATAGTATCTAATTTGATTTGGGTATGTCTTTTTCAGGCTTATTTGGCATTTTTGGGGTGACTGTTAAGGGGTTAAACCGCTCACAGTCGGATTTTCCAAGCTACTGAAACTTAGTGTGTCTTTAGAAGTTGACTCGCCAACATGTCGCTTTATTCTGAATTCTTTTCTGAATCCCGAAGAAACAGCACAGTATTGGTTGATTAAAAATTCACTTTTTCCAACTCAAACCTCCGGGTTTCGCTGAGTCTCCTGAAGCGCCTGCTGCTCCAGCAATGACAAAGATGCTTCGCGGTCTTCCTGCTGTCCCCCGCACGAAAACACCGCAGACCGCGTCACCGCTGCCGCCTCCTCCCCGGTGGATGAAGAGAAAAGCGCGGCTGCTCCTGCGACGTCACCCGCCGATCGGCTCTGCAGCAGATCCTCGAGTTTGTCATTCAGCTCCAAAAGAAAACACATTTCTTCGTCCTCCTTCCAACAGTTCGTGCCGTTCACAAAACTTTATGACGTATTCACCGAGTGCACGACGAGTTTTGTTTTGAATGTCATCTCCAGAAAGTCTGCAGAAATCGCAAACATCGTGCAGTTCTTCCACTGTCAGTTCAAACAGCTTCTTTTCAATTTCCTGAAGAAATTCCTCTCGGTGCTCCCACATCTTGTTATTTGCTGATCTGAGCTAATCTCTCTTGAAAAAGACAAAAACAGTTCAGTGTCGTGCACGTTACACTCGGACTTAGCTCTATGCTACTTGCTTAGCTCTTTACACACCTTCTTCGTTGGTAATCTCGGTAGAACCTCCAAATTGTTAAACCACTCAGACCGACGGCTCTGGGTGTAGAAAAATTTATTTATTTTCACCAACAAAGATGGGCAGTGCACAAACTTTTTAGATGCAACAGTACCGGGCGCATGTTTCAACAACCATTTTCCATATGCACACCCTTCTCTTTCTTTATCTTTGCAGTAACAGCCACAAAACTGCTTGCTCTGCCCCCTAGTGGTTACTGAGCTGGTGAGTAAATCACACCACTAAAAAGTAGTTTGAAGCAGATACTGAGTGCAGCAAACAGGTGCAGTGACGTGCGGTCAGGGGAGGCAGGTGAGGCAGTGCCTCACCTGTCATGAATTTAAAAACGGAAAAAAGTACAAACAATAAATGTTAATGTTTTTCATTAATCTGTATTTAAAATACATTTCAGTATTACTAAATACATATTTCTGACATTTTATCACAAAATTTTTTGCCGAATTTGAGTTATCGTAATTTGTAATTTGAGCGGTGCATCACGCCTGAAAGCATAATCCAATACAAACTGGGTAGAATGATGCGTGCCCGTTTCTGTTCCTCGGCCTATTGCCAATATTAACTTTACATAAATATTAATTATACACCATGACATTCTACAGTCTGTGTAATGTCTTTTATGAATGTGTGAGAGAGTTATCCTTGCCGATTGTACAATAAAGTGCAAAGAAGTCAGCCGGTGAGGCACGCAGTACCCTGCCTCACCTCAAGGGGGCGTACGCAATCTGGCAGGGGCTTTCTAGCTGCAGCGGCTTCAGCAGAGGCAACTGAAAGTCGGCGCCAAACTGAAGCCAGCGGCTATTTAATACTCTGGCTGATCCATCTCATTGTGGAGGATTATATTTCAACACTAAAAAATGTCTCAAAACTTGATTTCCAGTCGAAAAAGAGGGTGATACGTGATGGAAGACCAACGCCAGAGCTAAAAGGTTTGCTTAAAACTGAGTCAAAGAGTCGTTCTTTTCAAACTGAGTGGGACAAGCGAAAAGACTGGCTGTGTGGAAAGATGCTGTTTTTTCCAGTTCTTAAATTGTAAATCTGACTCTTGAGAAGTCAGTGCCTCACCAGCCTTGAACCTCACTGCACGTCACTGAATAGGCGCTACATTCACATAAAAAGATCCACTAAACGAGTTCCGAGTTCAACCAGCTGAAATGTTAGATCATCCTTATAACCAGCTGTCACCTTCAAAACACACCTGTAATTCGCTTCCAAAATTGAAAAGTTACTTGCGTCTCAAGGGTCGCCTTTTAGCCCATTGGTTGAAAAATGTCACATGACTGAACAGTCAATTAAAGGTAGCGTGACTTTACAGCAGTCCCAACTTTTGCTTCTACTTTTGCAAGCGCATTTTTCGTTTGGTTTAAAGGCAAAAAATGTCCATTCCTATGGTGGATTTCAGTGCTTACGGGCTAAATGAGGAAAATATTAATGATGACCAGCTGAACTATCTGAGTAAAGAGCTGAAAAAGGCTTTCACGGAAGTTGGCTTTGTTTTCTTAAAGAACTCTGGTATTACTCAAGAGGAGGTGAGGACAACATAAGAAAACTCCAAGTAAGTTGGTCAAAAGTACTTCAATTAAAAAGCGTCTTTCCCCTGTGGTCTGTTTGAGCAGGTAAACCGTGTTATGGACATATCCAAGAAATTCTTTCTGCAGCCTGATGAACTAAAACAGCCCTTCAAAAGGAGCACCTTTGCAAACAATCCCAACCACGGCTGGGTGCCATTGGAACGTGAGAAGTGAGAAACAGACACTTTGTTCATATTTTGCACAATTGAATTGATCTTGAATTAATTCCTTTTTAGGTTGAATCCAACTCAACCTGCAGGCTTAAAGGAGTCATTCAACACTGCATCATTTCACCCTGACATAGTAAGAATTGACTTTTTACTCAATTTTTTCCATTCAGTCACAAGACAGTCCACATTGATCCTGTTGGGTTTTTTTTTCAAGTTGGAAGGCTGAAGTACAAGATAATCAGTGCTTATCACTTAACCACCATTGTGTTTGGAAGCAAATGAATAAATACATTTGCCAGTTTTAAGTATCCACAAACATAGTGTATTTGTACAGAAGTGCAAAACAAGCAATGCTTCAAAATAGCAAAACACACAAAGATTGGTGTCTAAAATCTTTATATATTTCAATTTGAGTGTCAGTTTCAGGTCTGGTATTAATCAGGCCGTTGTTCTCTGTTCTGTAGAAATGGCCATCAAAGGGCGCTTTGATGGGTTTCCAGGAGATCCACACAACTTTCTTCCAGCGCTGTAAAGAGCTGAGTCTCCGTGTGCTGAGGGTAATGGCTCACAGCCTGGGTCTGGACCCCGATGTGTTCCTGAGCAGACACCACCTTATAGGAAGTATGATTGCCACATTAACTGTCTACATGATGTACAAAATTAATATTAATAATCATAATAACCAGATACTGACTTTAGATTTTTGATGTGGGAATTTCTTTACAGATTTTTAAGTCAAATTCGAACATTTGAGGCATTATATTTAGAAAAACTTTACTAAGTGCTATGAGAATATGATAATATTGATTCAAATAACAAGAGCATAATTTTAAAACTGAAATAAAAAAGACTTGCATCCAATGAATAATGAACCTCATGACTTCCAAGCCTTTCTTTGCCTTTTTCTTCTTAAAGATGCTGCCAGAAAAGAAATAAATTTTGAGTCAAGCAAACATTTATCCACATATGAGAGAAAACTGACAATACTACTTTGTTTCCACTACAGCTGATTGCAATGGGACAGCACTCCGGGCACTTTACTACCCACCTGTGAACAGCGAGACAGCAAGGGATGGTCAGCTGCGGTGTGGAGAGCATTCAGACTATGGCTGCATCACTCTACTGTTTTAAGGCTCTGATGGCCTGCAGGTAACACCTTGCTATATCAACAAATGAGATACACCCACAAGAAGTGTTTGATAATTCAATGAAAACATAAAATGTGTAGAAATCCAGTTCAAGTTGTAGTTATTGTTTTTGTTTGGTCTTCCTCAGTTTTCTTTATATTTAACTTAATGCCCAAACTATATATTAGCCTTCTATTATACCTAAATTACAGTTACCCTCTAACTAAATGGTTAAATATGTATTAAGCCATCTAATCATAGTGTCACTTGCAAACTTCAAGGTCTGTAATTGCTCTGGGGAATTTATCTCTGCTCCGTCTGTCCCTGGAGCCATCCTCCTCAACATTGCTGACCTGATGCAACGCTGGACCAGTGATCAATATATCTCGGTGGTGAGTGAAGAATATTTATGAAATTGTCATAAGTGTTTGGCTAAAACCAGTCAATCTATGTTCCTACCCTCCCCTATGGTCATGAGCTGTGGGTCGTGACCGAAAGAACAAAATTTCCTATGCAGGCGGCTGAAATGAGTTTCCTCAGCAGGGTGGCCGGGCTCTCCTTTAGAGAAAGGGTGAGGAGCTCGGTCATCCGGCAGGGGCTCAGAGTAGAGCTGCTGCTCCTTGAGAGGAGCCAGTTGAGGTGGCTCAGGCCTCTGGTGAGGATGCCTCCTAGAAGCCTCCCTGGTGAGGTGTTCTGGGTACATCCCTCCGGGAGGAGACCCTGGAAAGACCCAGAACAAGCTGGAAGGATTATATCTCTCGGCTGGCCTGGGAATGCCCCCCCCCCACGGAGTTGGCAAATGTGGCTGGGGAGAGGGAAATCTGGGCTTCCCTGCTAAGGCTGCTGCCCCTGTGACCCGATCCCGGATCAGTGGTAGAAGATGAATGGATAGATGGATGGATGTTTGGCAAAAATAAACACAAAAATAAATTTGTTGCATAAAGATACATAATTGCATTTTTGAATTCAACAGGTCTAGGATAAATAGTTAATAGAATTTGGTGATATAATTAATCAGGAAGAAAAGTAGCATAAGTTCTTTTAGCTCCTTTTAAATGCTGCTAGAGTTTAGGATAGCACTTTTCACCCTTTTTCTTCTTTAGAAACTGTTGTTTGTTTCTGTCATCAGGCTTTAGCGAGTTTTCATATGAAGATTGTGCCACGTTTCTGGAGACAGTCTGCAGAAACTGTAGCATATTGCATTGTAATTACACACTGTCCTTATATTTTCTGGAAGTACCTTTTGAGTCTTTTAGAAATAAGTAATACCATATGTTTGATTTAATAGGCGAGAAAATCTGTTATTGTACTTAAAAGAAGAAGAAAATAGTTGAAGTGCCTTCTTTTTAATGAATGGGCGACCAAAACTGAGAAACTAAAAATCCTGCCCCAAACATTTTTGCATACTTTTACTTTTCTGCTCACCTTGGTCAACAATATTTGTGATGTAATAGTCTTTCGAATACTGTCACTACCTGCATCTTGATTTTAAAGATGTGTAGTTAAAAATATTATTTAAACCATTGTTTAAAAAGCATTTAAGTTTATAATATTGGTCTTTGTTTCACAGTGTCACAGGGTTTTACTGCCGCCTACTGGAGACTCCAGCACACGTCAGTCCCTGGCTTTCTTTGTCCATCCAGATGATGAGGCTCTCATCACCTGCTGTGATGGCTCAGACAAATACCCACCAATTACATCAGGCACCTACGTCGAGGAGCGCCTCAGAGAATCATATGGGAGTAAATGAAATCACTTTCACCAGTTTGTTCAAAGGTTTTGTCCACAAATTTCAAAAATAAGTTTGTGATTCAAATGTGGTTTGGTCACAAATATGATGTAACCTTGTGTCACAGTGATTTTACTTTTTTAACAATGACTTGAATATGATTGTTTTTCTTTTAATCAGTGAGCTGAATTTGTGCAATGCAAAGATTCAAATGGTACATTTGTAAGCTCATTTATTTAATTGGTGTTTCAAACCATGAACATTTTGATGAACTTAATAAACAAGATGAACAGATTTTCTTTTTTTTTTTTTGGTTTTAATAGGATGTAAAGAAAACTAAACTGGAATTAATCTTGGTTATTCTTGGAATGCCCCTTTAAAGAAATATATATATTAAAAAAAACATGAAATAAGTAAATGGGTGAACTCCCCTAAGAACATACCCCTGTTTAACTTACACCCCCCCCCCCCCCCCCTCTATTGTCAACCTGTAACAAATTTTTTACCATCTTCCTGCAGGTTCATTTCCAGTGGTTTTAAGTTGAATAAATAAATCTAATATTTTATCATAAAAAATTACACATTCACACTCATGAGCACTGATACACATACTTGACCTCAGAACCCATGCCACTAAAACGACACAGTTATTGAAAAGAATTATTCATTTTACATATGTAACTTCCTCTGTTCTGCAATCACATGGTCTGGTCCAAAAGACAGCTAGAAATATCTTATTTGGAAGGAATGTGCATTTTTTCTTTTTTTTTTTTTTTTTTTTTTTTTACTTTCAAAACTTAATTTCAGTAGGATAGTTTCAACACTCAATTTATTAAATGTTTCTTCTCAATAATTCTCTATTTTTCAGCCAGAAAATACATTTTCATTGGTTTTTTTTGTTTTGTTTTTTTTTTATAAGAGATGGTATCAGTCATAACAAGTCACAGTGTTCACAAAACATCCAGTTATTCCAGCTGATGTCCTCCCTATTTCACCCCGAAGAATTTCCCATGGAGAGCAGAGTACTTGTTGTAAATGATGAAAATGACAAAGACAAAATGATTGATTGTCCACATAGCAAACAGGAGCAGCTCCACATTTCAAGTTTGGCCCACTTAACTGATTTGGCCGTCGTGTGAGGGCCACTGTTGGCACTAGCATGAAATCTGAAATATGGAATCAGATTCTCGAATACGATCATAGTGCTTAGGCTTTTTTTTTTTTCAACCATCAGGACATCTTTCGGAAATATCAACAACACAAAACTGGAACCAAGAAAACAAAGACAAGCACACGGTGACCCATAACAAGCAGATGTTGTGGCCTCCTAAGAGTGTCCCGGCACTGGTACATCTTGCTGCTGGTGACCAGGGGGCAGTGGCTGGCTGTTTGCTGGTACAACTGGTGCTGGTCCACTTTCTGTTTCAGGTGATACTGGATCTGCAATAGTCACAAGTGCACAAGTTGATGAGTTGTGATTAATTTGTTATGAAGCAGATGATAGACAGTTACCACCTTTAAGACAGGAAAAAAGCAGGGAGTGGGTGACCAGTTTTGTTTAATCAATAGTATTCTATCTCTTTAGGATTAGAGACTAAGACACAGACCTGTTTACTTTTTGTCATGATCATGATCATTCTTTTTCTAATTACTTAAGCAAATCCACTAACATTACAAAAGAGAACAAGATGTGTCATTTGGGTAATGGGTAAATCACCATCAGATAACATTAACTGCAATGTCATACTTACGTTTTGTTTCAGCTTTTAGGTTCTCAGCTTTAACTCTTTCCATTTCTTCCATTGCCTGAGAAAGAAAAGCACAGAAAACATTACAACCATGATTTTTTTCCTTCCCTTTTTTAATTTTTTTTATTTTTAATAAAGAAAACGGTTAAAATATTTTTTTAAACAAAAACTTCACATCAAACTTGGCAGCAGCTCGCAACACTGTATCCAAATGTCTTTAGAATATAACATGTAGTTGTAGCTCAGAAACAACATAGTAAATGATTTAGGTGCCATTAGATTAAGATATTTGTTCCATCAGAAATCATTAACAATCATGTCAAGTATGGATTACGATCAAGTTAGTACAGAGCAAAAACAGGAAAAAGTTCCAAAATTTGAATTCAACTACAAAACTTTCCAAATTTACCTGCTTTAGTCCCATCTTCTGAGCATTAAGTTCTTCCTGTTTTCTTTCAAGTTCCTCCCTCTGTTTCTGCAGTTCGGCTGACTTCTTGTTGATGTCATTCTCTTCGTTGGTCAGCTGTTGCTCGTACTCTCTCAGTTCCTCCTCTGTGTATAGGGGATTTTGATCTAAAGTCTGCAGAGATCAGGGAATTGATTTTCATCACAACATTCATGATGCTGAAATATACCTTTATCAAACAGTACACAATAGGATTTGGAATGCCAGTTTTGACTTGGGCTCCGAAACAAATTATTTAAATTTCGCGCATTTCAAGGTCTTACCTCCCATTCATCTTTTTCGTAGAAGTCCTCCTTCTTGGTGGCTGCCATGAACTCGCTCAGTGACACAAGCCTGTCTTTGTTAGTGTCCACCTGAACATAAGCATATGAAACAGCTTCATTCTGTATTGGCTACCTTGATTAATTATTAGCCTATGCTCACATTTAAACCTGTCATCTATATCTCTTCAACCAAGGACTTGATTTCCTGCTGTTGTTTGCAACTTGTGCAACATGGTTATTCCCACTTTGAGTGAACAAATCTGTGTGCAAGCCTGTGCGCAGCTTCAGTTCTGTGGAAAACCTTGTCTAAAAATAATCATTTGTGTCATTGCTTGATAATAGACGGATACTCTTCAATGACTAAATATTTAACCATGGATGTGCTCCAGTACTTGCCAGACCTAATCAGATCTTAAAAACATTGGAGACTCCATATATGTTGTATTACTCTGGGGGCGCACCTCATTCATAACATGTTCCCTCATCCTCAGTCTCTCTTCCTCCATCTCGACCATATCATCCTCTTCGTTTTGAGGGTTGTACACCTTCTCCAGCTAAAGAAAACGCAAATATTATCCCACAGAGTTTTTGGCTTTTAAAAACGGCTTCAAAATGTAAAATGAAAAAAAAAACAAAAACAAGAACATATGATACAAACACATACCTCTTTAGTAAAAAGGGCTTCAAGCTCACTCTCATCGAAGAAGCCATCTCCATTACTGTCTGCAATACAAAATAACTTCTAATCAACATATAATGCCACTCATACGTACAACAGGAATAGTAGGACAAATACACCTTTTCAATAAAGAAGTACTTTATATCTATCTTATATTGTATTTTATATCTAGATATATAGAAATGTAGGCTGATGGCTTAACCATACCATACACATACATACATACATACACACATATATATATATATATATATATATATATAACATTCTTGGGTATCAACTTGTATTGTGGTTACCATGCATTTTGAAAAAGGTTCTTGGATCAAAATCTTCTGGGTCCAAGCCATCTGCCTCCTGCCACACCTCTTTTAGCTGGTCTTCACTGCCCTAGACACACACACACACACACACATTTGATAACTGACTTATTCCTTCAGTATTTTCTTATCAGCTGGCAGAATAAAAACAGGCAGGTTGTTCCAAGTGTCAATTGGAACCACAGGCAGTCAATAGTTTTCAAATTCCAACTAACCATCATAATGCAGCAGAAACAAAACAGATCTTTGGAGTGGTCAAATTAACAGTATGGTACATTTTAAGAAATATAAAAAAGCCTTCATGTCCATAGTAGAGATGCCACTTTTTTTTTTAATTTCACAGTGAATTGATCCCTCAATATTGTCACTTTGCAGAGATCATATGTGAATTTTTTTTAATGCATATTAATCATGATAATTATAAATTATTCATCATGATAATTATGAAATTGTGATTGATTTGACAATGATTGCACCAAGTAAATCTGTAATTATTATATCCCTTGTCCACAGAAGGAAACTGATGTATTTTGAGTTAATCTTTCTAAAGTAAAGAAAACATCCCTTTTAACATCCGGCCAAGTGAAGACCACTCTCCAAGAAGTAGACATATCATTATCCAAGTCTACCATGAAAGAAAACTTGACAGAGCAACTGCAGAGGGTTTACCACTAAGAAAATAACCATTCATGAGTCTCAAGAATAAAAAAGCCTGGTTCTGCAGTAGCCTTTGGACAGATGAAACAAAAAGCCCTCTCTCACACACAAAGATGTCACTGTGAGAACACCCTCATTATGCTGGCACTCATTCACACTGACTAAACAACAATGCTCTGGCTCAGCAAAACGCAGAAAACCTGGCTGGACAGAACTTCAAATCCTAGACAGAGGGTGTAGTACAGTACTATGTCTACGAACGTTTTTAATGACCCACATTAATATGGTTTTCTTACAGGATGGTTCACTTTCGGATGGTCGGCATGTTTTTTCTTCATCTCTTCATAGTGCTGCTCTTCCTTCTCGCGGTCCTCCTTATTCATGTTGTTCAAGCGCATCCTCCTCTCATGCTCCTTCCTCATCTCATACCTTTTGAACTCATCATGGCGTTCCTTGTCAAAGTTCTCCAGGTCTTTGGTTGCCTATAAACATGTATAAAAAATGATAGAGTTGTGCAACTTACTGGAACTGACAACAGGACATCAGTAGAGGATGAAGAAAAATATTTAGGTCACTCAGCATTTGGTGCAAAAATGTTCCTGACAGGACTCTGATACAGAACAGGATTCTTTTGGCAGCATTCAGCTCAGTTATAGACTACATCCTACTGACATATTCCTGCTGTTTAAGTGCAACCTTTTAACATGTATCAATTCATACCCTGATATGCTTGCAAAATGTAATGGGTGCCCAGCAATTATTAAAACTACATTGGACACGTCCTTTAAAAACCAGGAAACAGCCTTCATTGTAACCCCAATTAGATGACTTACAAATAATTCTTACTGCACAGGAATGTGTTTAAAAAAACAAACAAAAAAAAACTACCTCTAGCTAGCCCTCCCCCAGCCAAACATGGCATCAAGCTATTAATGTACTACTGGGTGTCCATAAAGTCTCTTTACATGCTTTTTTTTTTTTTTTTTTTTTTTTTAAAGTGTTCCAAAGACAGGTGTTAATATACATTAATCAAATTTCTTCCATATTTTCAGTTATTTCATTTCATTTGTGTATATCAGGTGCCCCCCCCCCTTTTTTTAAAAAAAAAAAAAAAAAAAAAAAAAAAAGCCTGTTTTTAACAGAACCACAAAAATGGCTGGTGTTTAACAAAAAATGCACAATGTATATTGACACAAAATTAACACCACACAGTCAAAAACTACAGGTATAATTATGGCTATCAGTCACCATCATGTCCCCCAATTTGTGCATTTGTCCCTGTTTCCATAAAGACAGTTATGGAGACAGTATTGGATAAAGGGAGGAGTGGACAACAAAGAACATCAGAAGAAAACAGATAGAGGTATGTAAAATAGAACCCCCAAAAAATAAACTTACATATCTGCTCCCCCTTTTGTAATAATTGCCAGAGAATGATCTATTCTTTTGTTTTTTAATAAATTTATTAAATTGTCAAAAGACTTTATAAACACCCTTTATATTTAAATCAAAGTCAGAGGAGCTAAAAAAGCAGACATACAAATTTCAGAGATTGAAGCTTGTAATTCTTTGTAGGCTCAACAGCACTAATCATAGCTATAATATAAACCACGGTTTATATGTGGTAATAACTATAGATATGATGCACTGATATGCAAGCAAAAGCACTGCAGTAATCACAAACAGTGCAAAAGGATTTGCACTTCCAGCAGTGTGTGGATGTGCTGTGCAGGTCTACCGATTGGATGAGGCGGTTCAAGTCCTCCACCTCGAATGTGTCTGGATTCATGTGGTTGAGGTGCTCAAACTGTTTCAGCAAGGCCTGATGGTCCAATATATGACCTGTAAGGAGGAGAATAATGGTTGGTATAATTAAACTGCACCACAGTCAGGTCATGTCTACTTATCCTTTGGGAACTTAACAATGAAGAATACCTTTCATTTAGACAGCAGTCACAGACACTAAGTGACTGTCTTTCAAGAAAATTACACAAGGGTTACACAAATGGTCCTTGAACTTTCCTTGCACTTTCATTGACATTTCAAGCTACTACTTTTCTTTGAGAGATGACAACTAACTGTGCTAGAGGAAGGAAGAGGCTTCATTTATTCAACTATTAAATTAAACTTATTCTGGTAATAAGTTAAATAACACAAAAAGCTTGACTTCACATCTGTTTATCAAATGGCGAGCTATCGCCTCAATATTTCATTCTTCACTTCCTGAAGCTGAGCAGAAATGACCAAAACATCTCCTACACCAGAAAATCACATATAGACATGCTGTCAGAGGTCATTTTTCATTGCCATATATCTATATCCATCCATCTATCTATCTCCATCTATCCATCCATCTATCTATCTCTATATATATATATATATATATATATATATATATATATATATATATATATATATATATATATGTGTGTGTGTGTGTGTGTGTGTGTATGTGTGCATGTGTATAAAGTTTAATCAGGTACAGTTAGTTACTTGGATTCCCTTTAGCTGCAGCAAAACTGGATCTAATAAATGAACTAAAATAAATAAAAAGTACCTAATATAAAAAAATAAATAAAAACAGACTTATATTAAGGAGGATTTTATGAAATTGTAAGTCTGTGAGTAACACATCATCAACAAGAGCCAAATACTCACCATTCCCCTCCTGCATGTCATGTTTGGCTTTGATGAGCATCCGCAGCCTGTTCATCTCCTCCCTTTTCAACTCGTCAAGCTTTGTGCGAAAATTATGCTGTACAAAGTCCAACTCTTTGGAAAGTTTACCTTGCTGCAAGTCGAGAGTTAACACAGTAGAGGTAAATTAAAAGTTCTTAAAAGTCAATAGACTGCTTAGCAAAACTTAGGCTGCTTTGTGAGTATGTACCTTGATGTCGTCCATATTGGCACTTTTCAGCTTTTCTCTAAAATGGGGGTCTTTTTCAAGGTAATCAATGACTTCCCTGAGGTAACGGTCATAGTGCAGTCCAGTGTCCTGAGAAACAGACCAAAGCCCATACTTTGTTAATGCCTGGCGGCAATTAGGGTCTTACAAATTGCTTCTGGGTAATTTAACTCTTGGTAATATATACTAATGTTCAAACACACTATCAAAACAGATGCTGCTTTTGTTTGTTTTTCCACCAGCCTTTTACTCACAAGTAGGTGCACTTCTTATTTACATTGTCTGATGCAAGCTCTTTTTCTGTTTTGTGTTTCTAAGACCTCAATGTAAGTATGATATCCCTGTATCAGACAAAGTACTGATGACTCACAGCACTCCTGGGTGGCTCCAGTTCCTCAACCTCAGGCTTGTCTTTGGCCTTGTCCACATTGATAGGCACTGAGTGGATACACAACCACAAACTCAGCAGAACCAGCCCACAACGGGCCAGTGCTTTGCTTTTCAACATCTAGTTAAGCAAGACCAAAAGGAAAGAGGAAAATAGAGTAGATAAGGTTTCACAGTTTTTTCTTTTATTTTGTCATTTTACCTGAAGATGGTGCATCTTTAATTAAGTTTTTCTTTCCTTTCTTCAATTTAGTGGCTGGATGCAGAGCAAAGTCAGAAAAGACCTTCACCTTTTCATACGACACCACCCTTGGTTTCCCAACCATTGTCAAATGAGCAAAAGCCATAACTTCAAATAGATACGAAATAGGGATGGGGTTATGCAAGTTAGTCCTAATCTCAAACGCCACACTCCGAAAAACAGGTCTGAGCTGTGTTTGCTGGATAAAGACTGGGAGATTTTAGTTTAAAAAGCTCTTTTATTAGAGCCTCGTGGTTTAATAATTGAAGACCTGTCATTCAAAATAAATTTAAAAAAAAAAAACCAAACAAAAAAAAAAACCATGCTAACTGAACGCCTTGTTTAGTGAGGATTGTGTGGTGGTGTGATAGCTAATTCATTATCCCGTAGAGCTGGAGAAGACCCAATCCAAGCAGAATCATACAGAAAAACTTAATTAATTAAATTGCAAGTAAAACAACACTCAGGCTGTTTGCTAAATGGCGCTTACCTTGGGCTCTTTATTTCTACCCGGGCTTTCACCGTTAAGTGCTACTCGAAGTGCCTGGGATTCTGCGGACCTTGTTTACAGCTGTCATCTATCTACCACAAGCCTCAGGTAGCCACAACCTACTGAAAAAAAGGCTGTGTTCACCATGGCAACGTCCCGCCTTAACCGCTCCTATTGGATAGTTGAAGTATACTTTCTTTATAAAACAGTCGCGTTGAATGCTGATTGGACGCTACGCCTGCCAATTACATGATGTCGAAATAAAAAAGCCGCTTAAAGGTACGTTGAACCAAACTGTACGTGGCGTTCAGTCAACCCCGGCCAGGGGCGGGCTCAAGGTTCATGACAATAAATAATCATTTTCAGATTAAAACTTGATTACAGGTCCTCAGATTTATATTCCTCAGATTGCACTCATGTAATAAGTGTCATCTAACAAAATAAGAAAATTGCCTGAATAAATATAAGGTTATTAAAAATTGAATCAAACTGTTTATCAAATGTTCTCACTTTAATAACTCAAAAATTTAAAAAATTTAAAAAAAAACAAGGGAGAGAGATAATATTCATATATAGGTTTATTTGATCTGCAAATGAGAGAGGCATTTCATTTTTAAAACAACAGCAACAGAAATATGTAAAAATCCACCTTTACCAACCAAACTAATGTAAATAATCGTAGACCTACAACCAAGGCCGGATTATCCAATGGGCATTATGGGCACAGCACTAGGGGCCCATGTCCACTCGGGGTCCATGTAGGGCATATACCAGCAGTTTGAACATGAAACAAAATGTACATAAAAGCCAGATAGTTATACCACAGTGTCTACTGTACTGTAGTTGGTACCAATGGCTGAAAGATGTTAGAAATGCCGTTTTACAGTGTATCATTCACAATTTTTTACAATGCTGTGGTGGGGAAGGGGACCCCTGAAATACTCTGGGCCCAAGGGCCTGTGCACTTTTAATCCGGCCCTGTCTACAACTGGTTCTGTCAAAGGATATATTCGTCTGTATTTTAGATTCAGAACTATTTACATAAAAATGTGATTATGTTTTAATGTTGCACACACACAAAAATTCACATTAATTGCTCTGATGTGGACAGTGTCTGTTTTGTTCCACGCTGTGGCGCTGCTTTCCCGCTCCATGCTCACCCAAACCATACCCAGCCAAGCAGAAACGCTGCTTTCCAACACTGTCCAACCAAAACTCCGCCAAACACCTCAACAGGAACTGACGTCTCCACTGTGCAAGTGGATGGAAAAATGCAGCTGCAAGAAAAATGGCTCCAAACGCCGTACCGCTGAAAGGTGAGAAACAAGCCTTTTAACTGCACAAGTCTGCGAGCAAAAGTTGTAGGTCGTAGATGTCCGAAATCAAGTTTTAAGTCATCGTCGTATTTAGCCGTTCCCCGTTTGAAAAGAGCCAGCATTTCCTCCTTGTGGTTAGTTGGCAGGACCAAAGCAAGCAGTTGCCTGGGTACTTTTAAATTATTAAATCAGTGTCTCTTAAAGCACGAAAGAGACACACAAGTTATCATTGTGTAGCTAAATGCGGCTGGATTTTCGTTAGTGTGAGCGAGATGTTTGCTAAAAGTGTTTACAGGTTCAGCAGGTTTAGCGGCCAAGTTAGCATACAACAAAGTCAAAAGTTAAACATCTAATAAGGGGGCTACCGAAAGTAGCACAAAGTGACTTTTTGTTTCGGCTGATCTGGCTGGTTTGAGAAATTATTGTTTTACGATGTTTTGAAGAGCGCTATTATATCGTGTCAATGGCAATATGGCTCGCATTATAAGATGATCATAAGTTGAAAACAGCGTACTGACAATAAACAGATCATCAGGTTGTGTGTCAGGTGAACATCAGCCGAGTGGTTCGCAAGGTTGCTCAATTTAACATGTCTACAATTGGATCTTCTGCGGTGTCTACTCCATTCTAATAAATAAATAAATGAATACACAACACAGATACATTATATCACTGGAATATATCTATAAATGACCATACAAGGGAGTGAGCGGACACAAGCTACTTTGGGCAGTAACTGCATTGCTGGAATTTGTCGATAAAAGAGTCTGTTTAATTTGTAGGTGACAAGGAGTTTTTTCTACTTTTTATGGGTTTGCAGACACTGATTCTGAAAGAATTATTGGTCATCAACAAGCCAGGTGAACCACTTGCTATCTCAGCTCCTTAGTACTCCAACATTATCATGTCAGTTTTGTGTTCAGTTTGTCCTTGCAGACATGATCTGTCTACGATAGTCTGTGGACAAAAAACCTGGATAAAAAATATGGAGCAGGTTTATCATATTAGCCTCTATTGAGAGCCATTAATTTTATTTATTTATTTTTTTTCAAAAATGCAAAACCGGAAGACTTGGTTACTTATTTAAGATGCTGCACTGCACTTTGATCAGCTGCATAGTGTATTGCTAGCATCTGCACTTTTGCATTTATGGGAAACAAAACTCTACGACTCATTTGGCTTGAAATCAGAGTAGTAGAGCAAGCTCTTGTTATGCTTTTGTGCACTGTTCCTGACAGCTGTATCCCTTTTACTGAATTAAATCATGCTAAATGTAAATACATTTTTCTAATTACATTGAAATACATAGATTTAAAAAAAAAAAAAAAAAAAAAAATTGGAGCAGCAGTCATGCATATCACCGTGCCCAAATTATGAAGCTTAAATGAAAAATAAGGTTTTGCAAAACATACATTGTATGCAGTATGTTGTGTTGCTATGATAATCAGAGTGTCAGGGGGAGTTGTAGGTAATCCCAGCTACTTTAGGGTGAGAGAAGAGGTACACCATAGACCACTGGTTCCCAAACTGGGGTCTGGGACCCCCCAAGGGGGTCCACCAAAGAGCACAAAGGGCCCTTGAGGCTTTGAACATTCAGAGCCATTGAGATTAATGTCAACACATAGTCCCTATTTTAAGAAAGAAAATAAAAACGTCATGCTCTATGTTGTACATTCAAGTTTGGCTTTATTGAAGGACAGGGCTAAGCCAGAAAACATTATTTATGATGACAATATCACTTTTGAAAGCATAAATCCAAACATTGTTTCAGGATGGTGTCGGCAGGGGGTCCATGGCTTTTTAATATGTGCAAGAAGGGTGCCTTCAAGGTAAATAGGTTTGGAACCACTGCCATACCATCATAGGACTAACTCTGGGACAAACACTTAGTCTTTGGGTCAATTTTGAATTGCCGGATCACCTCATATGCATGTTTCGAACTGTGGGAGGAAGCTGGAGTATCCAGAAAGAACTCACACACACACACACACAAGGAGAACATGTAAACAACACATGGAAAGGCCCTAGATGAGATTTGAACTGGGAACCATCTTGCGGTGAGGCAACAGTGCTAACCACTGCACCACCAATTCATCAAAGTGAATTGCATGTCATGGGGTTACGAACGCGATGCGGTTCTATCTGGAAATTCCCCAGATTCCTTGAATTCTATTTGTTGTTGATTTTATATCCACATTTTAGTCTAGAAGTGTCAGTAGTTTTAATGTCATGCTCATGCATTGCATTAAAGTCTTCAGAACAGGGCATCAGACATCACTTTTTTTTTTTGTCTCCTATTGACATATATGGGTTTAAAGCATATGGAAATCGTGTCTTGGGGTCTTATGTTTTGGTTGTGTTTTTTTAAAATAGTAGCTTTAATTCAGTAATATGACTGTCATCGGGCCACAATAAGAACAATGTATATAAGTATGTAAGTATGATGGCTAGATTTTTTTTTTTATCTTTAATGATCAAGAATGCAAAACATTTGACAAAAACTAAAGTGATTATGAATTTCACCTATATTCATAGTTAGTCTGACCCATGGTTATAGACCCAGGGTTGTAAAGAAGTAGCTACTGATTAGTGTTCAGTATGTTAAAACATGCCGGTTAAGAGGCTTTGTCCTTTAAATTGATAGATAATAATAATAAGCTCCAGTTAGTCAGAATCAGTCATGTCCAGATCTTCTGACAGAAGAGATGCCGTTACTGCAAAGAATAAAGCCATCATTGACACTACAGACCAAAAGATGATGACCTTTCTTCATACGCTAATTTCTCCAAGCTGTGTACTTGGCGAAGTCGACACCAAGTTCTCCTAGTCAAATGCTTAATGAATGCAGCCACATTGTCAGAGCCTGCTGGTGTCCGCACAGCTGATAAGACAATCTTGGGCTGTGACACTAACATAATGCTAACAGAGTGGGAAAAAGCCTGAGGAAGAGAGAGACCCGTTGGGCTGTTTAGCATGCCAAATTCCTCAGCTGCACAATAGTGTTAGGCTAGCCTGAGCCCCAGCACAGCCAGCCTTCTCCACCACAATGGGAGGGGAAGCTCAGGAGAGGCCAGTGACGCCTGGGGAGAGAAGGAACTCACTCAACCCTTGGGCTGTGATTGTTCAATGGCTGCTTTGAGAAGGCACTGTGTCATTTTAGAGTGACAAAACACTCTTTGCTACAATGTTTTCTTATTTATCAAAAATAAAATATCACATTTGATCAATTACCTATAAATATAAATGGCACATACATTGATGACAGAAAGAAGAGGGAGTTTGTGAGTGAGTTTGAATATGATGGGAACACTGGTTTTGAAGCACATGCCAGCTATCTGACCAACCTGACACCCCTCACTTCAAAGCAGATAACTGTTGGCTGTGAATATGTGAGAAATAGGAGTTGATCAATAAGCAATCAAAATGTGCTCAGAGCAACAAACATGCATTATTGCCATTTGATGTATTGCTGCGCAGTTATTAGTTATACTTCAGTTATGTGATTGATACTTTGTGTAGTTTTCTTTTTTGATGCCATTTATTCAAAATATAACTTTTTTTGTTTTGTTTTTAGGTGTTTAACACTTTGCTCTGCAACCCTCTTGGCCACACTGACTTAAAAAGTTGTTATACTTATGGATCATTCCACTTGATAGAATGGCCCAGATATCAAGTAGTGATGGGTTCAAGATGGATGTCCCCCAGTCAAAGGGGGTTGTGGGTAAAGAGGAAGCACTTCGCATGGAAGAAGAGGCTTTAGCTAAATTGCAAAGGGAGAAGAGACACACTTTTTCAACTTCAGCATCTTCATCCTCATCTGGAGCATCTTCATCTTCCTCAAAACCAAAACTAGTAAAATCTACCACTACTGCTCCTAAACCTTCACCCTTTATGAATAAACCTGACAAGGACCTCATTGTCTTCCCAGAGACCAAGAAACAGGCAGAACAGGACAAGTTCAGAGATATCGATGTGCACAAGCTGACCAAGGAGGAGCTGGAAAAACTTCTGCTCGATGAAAACTTTGGAGTTAATAACCGGGCTTCCCGCTCCCCGTCACTTCTGGAATTCAACCTTAGTGCCTCCTACCCTGGAGGCTATGCCTTTAGCTCCTCGCCATTCCAGAGCAGCCAGTGGACATCTGTGCTGTCCACCCCATCGAGTTCCAGTGTGTCCACTCCAACCCATCAGCCCACCCCAATTTTTCCCTCAGCTCCATTTCCCAAACCCGGCACATTTCAAAATGGTTTCACTCCAGCCATGTCACCCTTCATGACCCTGCCGGCACAGCAGCCATCCTTCATGGCTTTCACTCCCATTCAACCTGCTGCAACCATGGTCTTTCAACAACCACCTGTAAACCCAGAGATGGCCAAACTGTTTGACAAGATTGCCAGCACCTCGGAATACTTGAAGAACGGCAGATCAGCCAGCACTGACCTAGATTCTTCTCAAGCAGGCACAGCCTCTCTGGCACCTAACCCACCACCACAGCAGCCAGAAGCGATTGAAGCATCTCAAATCAGTCGCTTTGACTGGTTAGATCTGGACCCTCTTACAAAGCGTAAAGCTGAGAATGAGGAAGTTACCCAGGCATTGGGAGGTGCTGGACAGACAGTACCAGGAGTTACTGCAGGAGATCCATGGGATGCAGTACTTGAGACTGAAGGGAACAGTGATAGTAGTTGTCCCCCTCTTGAGGGAAAATTATCATTGGCAGTTCGATCACAGCACAGGAGAGCATCAACTGGGGCACCTGTCACTAGGAGTCACTCACTGAACATCCATGGGGCTTCCTCCCCGCACAAACTTAACAATCAGGTAAGAACATGTTAAGCAGGCAATCAGTTTAGCACCTTTTGCAGTGCTTGAATCAGAATCTGTTTCAAGTTTTAAAATTTCACACTTTTGAGAAAATCAGATTAGGTTAGGGACAACTGGTCATTCATCAGCTCTAACCATGCATTAATGTAGGTCAAGTTTTTTAAAGGACATGTCATGTATTTCCCATGTTTTGTGGTTTGCGGGGGGTGGGGTTTCCCAGCAACTGGAGTGGTGCTCTTTTCAACATTGAATATTGGCGTGAAAACAACTTTGTTTGACTTACAACCACACAGAACCACCTATTTTGTCATATTGTAGTATTATATAGCCAAAATGCTGCCATGCACTTTAAATGGGTAAGTGCCATTTCCCAAATTGCTCAAAACATACAGTAATTTATTTAATGCAGAACAAAGAGGAAATAAACCCATAGCTCTCCAAAGATTAGGGAGACCAAGGTGATTCAGAACAGATTGTGGCAGATCTTCTGGATCAGTTGCAACACTCATCAGTGCATTGGTGATAACTGCATACAATATATTCTTCAACCATTCAGATGCACAAGCAAAGCATCTTCTTCACTTCTGCTCCCTCCTTTTAAGTGCTCCTTCGTGATTAGATAAACACTGTGTCACCCCACAGTTTGCTCTCAACCACATTTTGTGATTAATTGATTCTTCCATGGAATACAAGTGATCTAGATTCCTGAGATTAATATTTAGAGCATTCATCTGGGACAGCGCTTTGGGCAAATGGCATGTGATATTGTTGCCTCTATTTTATTTTCATTTTTGCTCCTCTGACAAAAGAACAACCATCTGTTATTTGGCTTATCATTTTGAACTAAAGTGATTACACAAGGCAAGCATGTCAGCCATGCTAAGTGGCTCTCAGCCAATTAAAAATGCATTATTATGTCTTCTTCTTTAATTAGTATCTGGCACTCAGGCTAACCAAAAGTTATCTCTTGTAATAGAATTAAAAAACCCTTGAAAGTTTCATAAGTGATGAGTACTAAGTCTATATATTAACATGCATTTACCATTTTTGAATACATGTACTGCCAGAGTACAAGCTACAGGAATAGTTGGACTAGAAATAAACTGCATTGAATTGTGACTTTGAGTTTAAGGACTAGCCAAGCAGTTCTGTTTGATGCTATTTTTTTCCCTGGTGTTTCTGTTTACACCCACTTCCTGCTTATTGTGTTTACAATTGTCATGACTCAACAATCTGGCTCTGTGGCCTGTTGCTCATACCAAGGTGATAATTAGCCTTACAACACTGGACGAACCTTTCTGTTTTCAGACTTTTTTTTTATGGTGGCAGGAAACCAAAACAATGTGATGTAATTTGATGATGGTTGTTGGGAATAATTGTGGTACATTTCAGTTTTTAAAAAGTCCTAAAAACACAATCCAAGTGCAGTTTAAGTGGACTATTCTATAGGATCTCTCAGGTCCATATTTAGGACTTCAGACTTACAAATTAATCCTGATCAAAGGCAGCTTGTCCAGTCTGTAAACCCAGATGTGTCTTTCAGGGTTAAGGAATGTTTTTTTTCTTGCTAAGATGCAACATTCCTTGTTTACTCTAGTCTATATGTTGTGTCTCAATTCAAATATATTTGATGCTGAGACTACTATGTTGGTTAATTTGAACCCAACATAGTTTAGTGTGTGTCAGACATGGTTTGGTTAATTTGAACCCAACATAGTTTAGTGTGTGTCAGACATGGTTTTGCGCCCCCCCCCCCCCCCCCCCCCCGTTCCATCTGCTGGCATCCATTCTATCATAAACAGGAGCACGTCTGTACAGGTCTGCTGTACAGCAACAACCGAATGCTCTTACAAAACCACCCCTACGAGTTGCTGTGCCATCCCAATTCCTGTGGAAGCATAGGAAAGGGTAATACTATATTAACTGAACTTTTGGTACCTTGTGTTGCACTTTAAGCAATTTTGACTTAGTGTTTAGACTCAAGTAGGGGGTATACACTTCTGTACCTGCCCAAGGATAAGTCTGCAAAAGTTATATTATTTAGAACAACAGATTTAAATGTTCAGTGTGGGGAAAAATGGTAGTGTGATACAAAATGACTAACATAGCTATTCTAAAGGTAATGAGTATTAAAAGGGAATAAAAGAAAATTGGTAGGATTTTGGAAAGATCGAGAATGATGGAATAAAGGTAGACTTTAAACTGTACTGGCTACATGAAGCGGTTACTACAGTCTCTATTTGCATTGAGACTGTCATCTTACATAAATGACAGAGCTCAGCAGAGGAAGACGTGTCAAGCTCTGTGTTGCATAGACAATGTAAATTTCACAGATCTGACAGAAACTCCCATGAGATCAGGTTTAAAAAAAAACAACTTCTTCTTCTTTTTAATTTTGTATAAGGTATGTCCCACCACCTTTTAATCTATGCATCAATATTTGCCCCAACAGTGGCAAAGGATTATTTTAAGGGTGTGAAGGGAGAGGTTATTGTTGTCAGTGAAAAAAAAAAAAAGTTTTTAAATGGTTTGAAGAAATTGGCTCTTTTTTTGACCATTAAAACATAAAAGTCCTCTGTTTATTTATATATATATATATATATATATATATATATATATATATATATATATATATAAAGTCAACAATAAAGCAGCATACATTTATATACGGCTTTGAGCTGTATTGTGGCTGCAAGTTGCATAAACTGATATATTTGATGTAAAGGCATCTGTCTTTTCAGACAAATGTCTGTCAGAACATTGCCTCTCAAACGGGAGTTTGTGTACCCATTGGGGTACTTGGAGAAGGCATAACTTGTTCTATCTTTTCTTTCTTAATAGATCTAACTTCAGTTTTATATTACGAGGTGAGTCAGTTAGGTGGCCAGGATTACGACATATATGGAAATGTATACATATGTATGTTTTTAAAAACTTGTAGATGTGGAAAGCTTTCTTTGATCATGATGTGAAATACTGGATTTTTACCTTGCTTGAACCTGGTAATATTTACAGATTTTATTGACCCAAATTGATGCAGATGTTATAATCAAATCAAACTTTATTTATATAGCACTTTTTGCAAAGTGTTTTACAACATCAAAACAATTCTACAGATATACACACGCACACAACCACACACACAAACCTAACCCTTCCCCCAAACCCCTTTGTACCAAAATAAAACTACCTTCAACTTTCTGTCTCGGTGTCCGGCTAATGAATGTTGAAGTATGTAAAGTTGATCGTCTCGTCTTCGTGCCGCTTATCCGGGATCGGGTCGCGGGGGCAGCAGCCTAAGCAGGGAAGCCCAGACTTCCCTTTCCCCAGCCACGTCTGCCAACTCTGCGGGGGGGATCTCGAGGCGTTCCCAGGCCAACCGAGAGATATAATCCCTCCAGCGTGTCCTGGGTCTTCCCCGGGGTCTCCTCCCAGAAGGACGTGCTTGGAACACCTCACCAGGGAGGCCTCCAGGAGGCATCCTGACCAGATGCCCGAGCCACCTCAACTGGTTCCTCTCGATGCGGAGGAGCAGCGGCTCTACTCTGAGCCCCTGCCGGATAACCGAGCTCCTCACCCTATCTCTAAGGGAGAGCCCAGCCACCCTGCGGAGGAAACTCATTTCAGCCGCCTGTATACGAGATCTCGTTCTTTCGGTCACGACCCACAGCTCATGACCATAGGTGAGGGTAGGAACGTAGATCGACTGGTAAATCGAGAGCTTCGCCTTCTGGCTCAGCTCCTTCTTCACCACGACAGACCGGCGCAGAGTCCGCATTACTGCAGACGCCGCACCGATCCGTCTGTCGATCTCGCGCTCCATCCTTCCCTCACTCGTGAACAAGACCCAGAGATATTTAAACTCCTCCACTTAAGGCAGGACCTCACTCCCGACCCGGAGTGAGGTCCTATTACTACCCTATTCCGGCTGAGGACCATGGTCTCAGATTTGGAGGTGCTGATTCCCATCCCGGCCGCTTCACACTCGGCAGCGAATCGCTCAGGTGAGAGCTGGAGATCTCACCAGATGAAGCCAACAGGACCACGTCATCCGCAAAAAGCAGGGACCCAATCCTGAGGCCACCAAGCCAGATCCCCTCAACACCTCAGCTGTGCCTAGAAATTCTGTCCGTATAAGTTATGAACAGAACCGGTGATAAAGGGCAGCCTTGGCGGAGTCCAACCCTCGCCGGAAACGAATCCGACTTACTACCGGCAATGCGGACCAAGCTCTGACACCTGTCGTACAGGGACCAGACAGCTCACACAAGGGGGGTCCGGTACCCCATACTCCCAGAGTACCCCCCTCAGGAGCTCCCAGGGGACACGGTCGTACGCCTTCTCCAGGTCCACAAAGCACATGTAGACTGGTTGGGCAAACTCCCATGCCCCCTCCAGGACCGCAAAGAGGGTATGGAGCTGGTCCATTGTTCCGCTACCAGGACGAAAACCGCACTGCTCCTCCTCAATCCGGGATTCGACTATCCGGCGGACCCTCCTCTCCAGGACCCCTGAATAGACCTTACCAGGGAGGCTGAGGAGTGTGATTCCCCTGTAATTGGAACACACCCTCCGGTCCCCCTTCTTAAAAAGGGGGACCACCACCCGAGTCTGCCAATCCAGCGGTACTGCCCCCGATGTCCACGCGATGCTGCAGAGGTGTGTCAGCCAGGACAGCCCCACAGCATCCAGAGCCTTAAGGAACTCCGGGCGGATCTCATCCACCCCCGGGGCCTTGCCGCCAAGGAGCTTTTTGACCACCTCAGCGACTTCAGCCCCAGAGATAGGAGAGTCCACCCCTGAGTCCCCCAGCTCTGCTTCCTCATCGGAAGACATGTTGGTAGGATTGAGGAGATCTTTGAAGTACTCCCTCCACCGACCCACAACGTCCTGAGTTGAGGTCAGCAGCTCCCCATCTCCACTGTACACAGTGTTGATGGAGCACTGCTTCCCCCTCCTGAGCCGCCGGATGGTGGACCAGAATTGCCTCGAAGCTGTCCGGAAGTCTTTCTCCATGGCCTCGCCGAACTCCTCCCATGCCCGAGTTTTTGCCTTTGTATGTACATAATGTACATATAGACATGAAAACATAGTTAAGTGCTGATTTTCTTTTGTTGCCCCGCTTGTAACATCCAAGGTCATAAATCACTGGGAAATCTGCCTGGCGTAATGGTATTTTTGACCAGTTGTTGTTTCACTTTATTTCAATTCTGTTTCCCACAGGGATTTCCATTTTCATGTTTTCAGTTTTCTTTTTTTTTTGCTTTTTTTGAGCAACAAATGTTGAGATGTTTACCCCCCCCCCCCCCCCACACACACACACACACACACTTCATACACACACACTCACTTTATCTCACTTTCAGTTTTTGCTCTGTTTTTGCCATGTTTTTCTTTCTCAGTCTTCACATTATATTTGTGTGTAGACCTGTATGTAAATGATAATTAGGAGTAATAAAATTAGTTGTATCTTTCTTACAGCCATCAGCATGAATAATTGTTCAAATCTAGCTAGCATGCTGAGTCAAATTATTACTGTGGAAAAGATTATTTTAGATTTTCTTTCTCAATATTTTATGTTGTTTATATTTTTTATTTAATTGTTTTCACCAAATCTACTCTGAGATTGTCGTTAATTAAAATTACACTTTTGCATGTGATGTTCGAGTGCACACTAAAGTATTTAGTTTGTCTCAGATGCATACTGGTTGAGCATGTGTAGCTATGCTCTCAAACACTTTTCTTCAGAATGACCTGCAGGCTAATTTTTATCAGACTTTTTTTTCTGCATGTGTTTTGTCATTTAAAATAATGTGTCTGAGAGCAAGAGAAACTGAGGAGAGAAAGAGACTGAAACCTGCAGTATTAGTCTGTACTGTACAAGTTTTTATCCTGTAAAGTCACATTCTTTCTTCCCAGACTTTAAAACCTCCAGAAGCTATTTAATATGTCTCACACCTTCACACTCTCCCACTCCAGACTCTACTTAATGTCCTTTTATTGTAGTCTAATTACACCTTATGCCCAAATGTGAAATGCTGCTTCATTATTCACTCTCCAAGTTTTAGTCCACCAGAAAAATGTGAGGTTAAAAGATGCTGTTGGTCAGAGATGTGCCATGAATTCCTGTCAAATATGTGACTCACTGGGCAAACAGCTCTCAATCTCCTAAACTATATTGTTTATTTACTTTCAGACAACAGGAAACCTCTTATGGGAAATGTGGTAACGAAGCGGGTGGGAACTGGGTAGTAAATACAATAAATTAAACAAATATTTAAAAGGCCTTTCTTTACACATGATGAACAAATTTAACTCAGTTGGAGCTTGGGTTTGTCCACTGAGCTTCAGTGGTTGAACCATGGATTTCAGTTTATCACAGGACGTATGAATAGATAGCTGTCAGTCACTTCCTTATTGAAACAAGAAGTAGTTGTTACAGAGCAGTTGGTTCCTCTGATATAAACTTCAGAGCCTCTCACAGTCGTTTCTTCTTGTAAAAGGTTTCTTTAACCAGTGCTTAGGAAACCTTGTCAGTGTATGAAGCAAACATGTTTTGACTGACAAGAACTGCTGCAAATCTGCATTCCTTTGGAGCCAATTTTCTGTGGGCAATTCCTGCAAAAGCACCTCTCAGCATTTTCTCCATGGTTACATATTGTAAAACTAAACCCTAATTGTTGTCCTTTTTGCATCCAGTACGTTAAGTGTTACATATGTCTCGATGTTTAGAGCGTCTGCTTTATGATTACCTTAGCACTTAGCAGCTTTGTTTTTGGGCTGTCCATTCTTCTGTCTCCCACTCATAAAACAGATCTCCAAAGAACATCTTGAGTGTTTTCTTGTTAATATGCAAAAGGTCATTTAGCTTTGATAAGTTGATTTGAATTTTTGAGACAATATTAGAGTTCTCATCAAAGCACATTGCTGTCAGTTTCTGAGATATTCAGAAAAAATTTAAAATGACACACTTGTGTCTTTTAGCACCATATTGATGTGCCTTTGTTGCACATTAGAGCTGTGTGAAAGATCAGAGGCAGCATGTGGTTCACCCATTACTGATGCACTTCAAAGCCAGAAAGGAAGACAGTAAAAAAATAAATAAATAAAAAAAGTCAAAACTAGCTGTATGTAAGGGTAAGTCAACATCTAGGAACTCGCTACTTTAGATAATAGTGCAGGTATAATTGAGCCGATACATAATCGTGTGTGTTAATCTATGAATTACAGAGGATAATCAGCTGCAAGTACTATTTGTAGAAATAAGGTGCATCTGAGATGTGAAAATCACTAGTAACCCAGTACTGAAAGTTAATAGCACCAACCACAGGTTTCAGCCATAGTCAGCCTTTAACTTTTGCCATTGTGTTCAGTCACTTGTATACATGTATTCATTTATGTATTCATCAAGCTTATTTTGGTAAACTTTGAAGGCTTTTCTTTTTTTCAGCAATAATTATTAAAACACGGTAATAGCTTACAAAGTTAGAGTCAGAAAACCTAATTTTATCTACCAAGAGCGTACTATAAAATATGACCTATATAGGGTTGCAAGATCTAACAAAGTTGCTTAAATGTCACTAACATAAGAGGAGCCCGGTCATACAAGCAGCTTCACTGTGTTTATAATCGTCAAATGCTAAAAGAAAGTCCTTCAGTCAGTTCTGAAACTAAAGTGCTTCAACTGGAACATTTTACTGCCAGTTGTAGTCATACTAACCTCTGCTATCTTTTGCCCAGTGTGCATGTGTTTCCACACTGTATAACCTTGTCCCACACTCATGAATATGGCACCCATTAGGCATTTAAAGTACTGATAATTTTCCTGAAGGGGATCAAGATTTCTGAAAGAGCACAACTACAAAGTGACAGAAGCCAGCAGGGAAAAAGCAACATAATGTCGGCTCTGTTGACCACTGTTTGTTTTGCTCGATTGTCACCATAAATCTTAAACTCCTGCAAATAGGAGTTGTTGATATAAAAACCACAAAAACCTACCAAAAGATTATCATGTCTTTATTATGAACCCCGTTTGTACTATGTCAGAATCTCCACACTTTCCTTTAATTTCACATTCCCGTTGATACAAGCATATGTCCTGAGTTTCTTCGGAGTGTCGCACTTCATCAGATACGAACACTACGTAACCAGCACTAGTTCTGGATGACCACAATTTTGGCAAGTTTGCAGAATTCACAGAACTTGAGTTGCCAAATCAGCTACAGTGAACTTAACGCCAATAATGTTGAAACCCCTTAAAGGAGAAACATGCACAGAAATGTTAGCATGGTTTCTGTCTGTATAAAGAATAACGTAAAATCTGACACTGGTGTATTAAATTTCTCTTTCATTCTCTTCCGTTCTCTTGTAGCAGCCAAGCAAATGTACAACTACTGACAACATGCAGGTATTTTCAAAATTTTCCGGAAAAAACAAAAAACTGGTGAAGCTTTAGTCTCTTTCAGCAAGCAGCTGAAAAACAGATGTCTAAAATATTAAGTCATCTATCAGTGTATCTAGAGTTATGCAATAGTTCTCCTTGGTCCACCAAATGTTCTGAATAGTTTTTCATCTGTGTCATTCTGTAGAAGCAGCAGCAGTCACATGTGTATAATTGATTTTGTCTCACTCTAGAGCCAATTGGGGCCAGCTCAGTGATGTAGGACATACATGGCCAACAAAACAACCTCCCTTAACAGAAATGTTATCGTGCCAACAGAGCCGTTAGTTAAAAGGGTTATGTCATAGCTCTCAGTCCAATGGAAAAATGTAGAAAATACTTTTGACCAGTTCCTGTGTCTTGTCTGTCGTAGACGTATGGCAAATTCCAACAAAGGAATCCATCGTGGACATGGTGGAAGAAATTTACTGCACATCTTTATTTAAAACTGTGTCATTAATTATCTCAGATTAGATCATGATCAGTGTAATTATGAGAACTGTGACTGTGACTAGGTTAATTTAAGAATTTAGCCTTTGTCTAACTACTATGTAGGATTTGTTGCAAGACCTTAAAGGGATTTTTATTGTTCAGTATGAGCATAATTATATCTTCAGTGTATAAAAACAGGTTGAAAGGCATATCTGTTATATTTATGGCTCGTTTGTCTCTTTAAGACTGTTTACACCTGGTGCTTTCGGATCTGATCCCGAAGTACATTTGCTGGCTACTTGAGATGTGTTTTGCCACATTCAGTAGAAGGCAGAGTTAAACAGAGGATTCATCATTCACAGAAAGCTTCACATTTGTTCAGTGTTTAATCTAAGCTTCATTAACAGCTTTGCACATGAGTGAAAAATCTGAAATCAGACTGTACCTTGAAGCTATTCTCTTCCCCAACACTATATTTGAGGTAGCAATGTAGAACTGTGTGCATTGTCGATGTTGGGAGATTTTGCTTCTCCATAGATATATCACTGTCAGGTTGCATTTTAATGAGTTTATTTGCCATTTTTTATAGTTAATTTAAAAGCAGTGAGCAAGGATGACACTGAGTACTGTAAGATGACGTGATTCAAACTCCTTTTTTGTCTCTTATGTGCATGACATTCCTGAGCCAATTGAGATCACGCTGGTGATTTTTAGGCAAACTGGCTGCATTTACATGGTCAAATATTTCATCTGTCCAATTAAAATCAATCTAATCTAAGTTTCTAGCTCACAAATTTACACAGATGCTTTATGCGATCTGATAATTTGTATTTACATGATGATAGATTTAATATGATCTTAACACTTTTGACATGCACAGTATCTACTTGTCAATAAAAACTAGGGATTTATTTTATTTTTTTCTTTTGAACTGTTTCGCCCTTAAAAATGTGCAATAATCCTGAACTCTTTCAGTAAAAAAAAAAAAAAGAAAGAAGTACTTCCCAGTACTACCCTGTTCTGTTTTGCTACTACCATTTTTCAAGACTTCTCTGAAAACTCATTACGTCGCGTAATTCCCATGGGGTTCAAACATGCACAGAAACATCCACCATAAAACGATAGGAATGAGCGCATGCGTGGTTATTTTTACTACTAATCCTCAAAAGGTTTCACCACCGTTCTAGAACAGATTGAAAATGCTTTCTGGTTGAGGCCGATTGGATCAGCTGCTGTGTTTACATGACTCATTTTGTTTATTCTGATTGGACTTTCAGTCAAGTTAAAAGTGCTCAATGTAAACATAGCTATTGTTGTTAAATAGGTAGAAATAGCATGCAGATCTTTGATTAAAGATTAATTATCCCCCAAACAAAGAAATGAGAAAGTATAAGGTGTCTGTCTAGATTCATGTGCAGTAGCTCATTTCTAGTGAGGGGAAATGGTATTTTATGGAATTACTTTTGTATAGGATGTTTTGTTTTTAATCAATTTTATAACCATACCTTCAACCATCATGACACTGGAGGTGACTACTTCTGTATAGATGACAAGTTAATACTCCAATTTTAGAGATTTTAGGATGTTTTTCCCATAGCAGAAATGCAATTTAGCGTCCACGCTTTTGTTTTTCATCATATTGAACCAAGTTAAAAAAAAAAAGCTATTTTTGTCTGATGTTGACATCTTTATTTTTTGCCCTTCTGCAATGTTGTGTTTTTTTTTTCTTGAGTAGCTCAAATGACACCAATCATTGGTTCTAAAGAGGCCATTGCAGACAGGAACAAATTTAACTAGTCTTGGATCTGCAAGACAAATAATAGTTTAGCTACTCATCATAAGTCGTGTTTCATGTCATGGTGCTCTTGCTAATACAGAGGATTCCCCAGGCCGACTCACTGCCTTCCTTCTCCATATCTTAAGTCTTGCATTGCAGTGCTTCTCAGGCAGTGGTTGACACTTGATGTAAGACATACATTTCCTAATATCTGTACATTTTGGGTAACATTTGCATAAGTTGCTTTACACCCAAAGGAGGAACAAAGTGTGTTCCAGTTGATACCATACTGATCTACAGCAGGAAGGTTTTTGCACCAGGTGGAGTTTTTACTCAGGTCTTTGTTCCGATGCTACCTAGCATTGAGGTACAACCCAACTAAACATAGCTGGAATTCATACTATGTCCCTTTGAGGCTGCTGCTCTCAATGAGTTTTTCTTTACAGATAAATGTGTCCAGACACACTAAACTGAACAGGAACAGCTCAGTGAACATGACATATGCCCAAAGTGTTGACCCCACTCCACATATGTTAATCCAGCTGATTCCTGAGATGTGTTCAAACATGCTTCTGTGTGCGTTCCCTCATTAACCCAGAGTTGCTATGGCACTGGGAGTCTATGTCAGTCCAGTGGTTTTAATGCTGTGGCAGACTGGTATCTTATCAGCAGTCATGCAGTGCCTCTTGTGCAGCTATCCCTTGTTCTGGAAAAAAAAAACAACTCTTGTGTAATTTTTATTTAGCTTGCACATCATGTTCCAGGCATTTCAGTAAGTGTTGTTCCACACTGCAGTAAGTGCAAAGAAAGGATGAAAGATTAGTCACTGTGAATTTGATGAAGCTTTCCCCATGATTTCAGACACCAGGAGTGCTCAGTCTGTGTCCAACTAAATCGATAGAAAGACACAAAGATAGATCTGTCATGTTGTACAGCCTGCTGGAAATGTATGAGTTTCTGAGTGTCCATTAGCAAAGTGCTCTTTATTGAATTATCTGCCAGTGTTTGTTTTTACTAAAATCATCCTGACCTCAAACATACAGTAAACACTTGTGCTCAGCGACTCTTGTTTGACTCCTGGTTGTCTTTTTGTTTCACTGCACACTTTTTTTTTTCTTTTTGCACCACTGATTCACTGTTTTTACTTTATCACCTTCCTGTTTTGTTTTCTGTTGTGAGCACATTTGAACTTCCTCGTATATTTAAAAATGAAACCTGATTCTTTGTCTCTGTGGGAATCATTTTAACAGCTGACCATCTGATGCTAAAGTAAATGTCAAGTTGACTTGATACTTAGCAAGCTGTTACTAAGCATGCTGTTGTAAATGCTTCGACTTATCCAGTTTCTCCGTTGGCGTACACGACAAGTTAATTCTACGCTCCGAGCAAAAAGAATAAACCGTCATGGTGGCATTCCAAACATTTTTTCCGTCCCCTTTTCTTTCAGTCCACTCCATCTTTGCTCCTCTCTGACCCTGGTTGAAAATGATGTCAGGCACAGATTTTTGAGCCATGACTGAGCATTTTTGCAGACAGCCCAAAGCGTAGCAGGGAAAAAGGAGGGACCCTTTCACTTCTCATTTCCTGTGCCATAGGAAGCACATTCCTCAGCCGCTTGCAGTCAGACAGCAGTAAAAAGCAGAGTGTAACTGAGTTTCCGGCAGCAAGCAAACCTCCAGGAATCTCTTGGAACAATTGTCAAGGGAGCTGTCTCAGGATTTATTTTGGTGTGTGTGTGTGTGTGTGTAAATGTAAGAGAGACAGTGAGACTGTTTTGTAGCTTTTTAGACTCTGTTCCTAAAATGTTATTGTCCAAAAGAAGTATAAACTGATGAAAGACATTTCTCAATGAACCTTGTAGGAATTTCACCATCTGATGTTCTGTTGAATTTCAATTTCCCCAGAAGTTGGGGATTTTTTTCAAGTTGCAAAAAAAAAAAAGTATTCTTTTGAAAATACTTTTGACATCAGTCCAATAAAACCATGTTCATTGTTGTCAATGACAACTTCTGTGTATTTAGATAATCTAAGCAAATAAAAATTTGATGCCATAAAAATAACTAGAAGCTTTCAAAAGAGCTCAGACCTTTACAAAGTTATTGTTCTTTTTTTGTCAATGGTTGTGGGCACTTGCATCATACCTGCGTCCCTGATGTAGTGTGCAACTTGTTCTTGTTGTTTTAAGTTTTCTCCATTGGGCTTTTAATAGAAAAAGATCCATAATGTCATAGTGTGATAAATTGATTAGAAAGGTATTAGTTTCAAGACTAGAAAAGGGTTTGAGGTGAAGCTTGTGGCAGTAGGACTGAACAAACACCCTGTCTTTTTGCTATCACATTGTGAAGGAACTGCTAACAATAAACATTAAAAAATTCACAAAAACCACCTACTGATCTATTGTTGCTGTAACCAGTCATGTAATGATGAATTTGCATCTAAACATAAACAATCGTATCATAACTTCAATGTGTACCATCAGTGTTGACATATTTGATAGCAGTTAGCCAGTTATCCCCTTTTGGGGTCTTTTGTGTCTTCTCTGTAGTTTAAAGAGCAATGTCTTGTTGTCTATAAACTGTTTCTGACAGCTATCTTTAACACACTTTTTTTTATGTTTTTAAAGGAAACTGAGAATTAAAGAAAAAAATTATGCTAAAAATCCATTGGTGTTGCATTTAGTAACCTGGATGTCAGTTGTGAATTTCATTGATATTCCTGGATGTTTGCTTCTGTAAAGACTCTGTAAAACAAAACAAAACAAAACAGAATTACTTTTAAAAAAAATGTAATACCTTGTTCCATTTTTGTGATTTCCTTATTTATTTATTTATTTTTTTACAAAACCAATCTTATAGTTATTGAGTTGTGTTGTTAAAAGACAGACAGATGAAACCAAAAACACCACTTCTGCTGAAGATAATAAAACGTGGGAGATCTGACACAAAAAGTGAAAAAAAGTTTTAAAAAATAAAATCAGAAAAACAACACCTTGTTGGTGTCTTTTCCATAACCATCATATTAATTGTTATGAGAGCTCAGGGTGTCGTGATGAGGTATAAAAGAACAATCTACTATAGGTTTTATACATCTGAGGTAGGATGAGTTAGGGCCAGCCACTTCATGCCAAACTCAGAAAATCTTTATAAAAATTTGCAAGATTGCAAGATTTTTTCTGGTATTTCAACATATATAATGATAATAATTGTTTAAATATGTGTTGTTGTTTTTTTAAAATAAAATATTTATGGAGTCTGAGGAAATCTGTGGGTGTTAGGGCCAAGAACTGAAACCAATTTTGGATTCATGTGACCTTCTCTTATGTCTTATAATATAAAATGTCTCAAGTAGGGTGACAATTTCATCTTGCAATTTTCACAGTCATGGTGCTCAGTTGCCAGATGATTAAAAATTATTTAAAACTGACATAACACAGTGTTAAACTTTCCTCTCTCTATTCAGTTTGAAATTTTCTTAATAAAATAAAGTTTTTTATCTGGAAAGACACTGAAAATCCTTTTTTTGTAAGCATGTATAAAAAAGATACAAATTTAATGACATATTACCACTCTTTTATACACACTATTAATACATTACAGAAATTTTCCCAACTTTTCTTAAAAGGGAATGTATAAGAGACTGCTTATTCTGAAAGGGCTGAACTGCTATTTAAATCCAAATCTAAAAAGAATTGAACCCTGATTAAATCTTTAATCAATAGTTTGTCTATCTATTTGACAACAATATAAAAGAGGCTGAGATTTATCAGTGTGTTTTCTGTCATGCCTTTACACTCAGAGACATGTTTATTCACTCTGTAAAAGTTATAGCACTGAGATCTCGTTTTTTCTTTTTTTTGTTTCACTGAAACTGCCTCATCAATCTTTAAACATGAATCACTATAAAGCTTTTAAACATTCTTGTCTGTGGTCAGTATTGTTTTGCTAACAAAGTTTTGTGTGTGCACTATAAATTAAAAAAAAAAAGAAAAGAAAAAACTCCTGTCACTCTTTTTGTCCTGCCTGTCTCCATCTCGGCTGCTATTGTTTAAAGCAAGGTAGAAAATAAGAAGGTTACTCATGTTTTATTCTAATCCCTTGAATATCTGTGTTTGTTTCTGATGCTTTTGCTACTGTAGGATAAGGGAAAAGGAAAAGGTTTGGTGAAGAATGTCGCTCTGGAGGAACAGGACGCTCAGAACCTGGAGATTGTCGCCTTCTGTAAAGACGTAGCAACGTAAGATCCTTCCTGTTGGCATGACAATTACGTTTTTCATTTGGCTCCTTTGGGATTTTGTGTGACGTGTACTCTGCTGGACAGTGCTGAAAGCAATGAACAATGGCACCAGAGCTACTCTTGTTTCTCTGCAATTGATTCACTTAAAAATAAGATTTAATGTTGCCACATGTCAAACAACATAGAGCAGCATTTATCTATTGTTGTACTTAACACTGAAATAATGGCAACATTATAGCTAATAAGGAAAATAAGGCCATTGAAATAAACAAACAAAATGCTTTTCCTTTTGTGTGAGGGGATGCATACAGGAATTTCTGGGCTACAGAGCGCGCCTGGATATAAGCTGCGCCTTCAAACATGTAGCAGCTCTATTTCCCTTTTCGTCAGCCACATTGATTGCCTTTAACTTGAAGGTTGCATTTCTTTGTGTGTTTTCCATGATGAAGCTGTGTGCATGAAGCATAAAATAACTTGTTAGCCGGAGTAATCCATACATTGGCCGCAACGTTGTTTAAGCCAAAGGATTCAAATTGTGTGTAAAAAGTAGCGGCTTATAGGCCAGAAATTATGGTACTCACAAATGCTCATTCACATTGCCACATAATTGCATGTTTTCTCTTTTTTTTCTTGGTGCAGTACAGAATTTTTCACTCCAGAAGTTAGTTTGAATGGCGTGACGATGAAGCTGCACTCGAGGAATCCAATCTATTCTGATCACATAGTTAATGTGCTCCATCTTCCCTTCACCCTTTTCTCTGTGTGTCTTTCGTAGCTCACAGTTTACACAACTGTAAATCCTGTTTTTGTAAATGGGAAAAATAACCATTTTTATAGAGTTTTTTGTCATCCAGCAACGATGTCACAATCACAGTTTACACAATCACAATGTAATGATCAATTGAGAGATATATGACGGCTATTTTCTTTTCATTGAACAGTAAAATTATGAGACTTTTACCTTTGCAGTGTTCTTACTTTTGGTGTTCTCAGTAGCTGAAGGGGAATACATTGACTCTCTTTCTACAGTTTGTTTTTTGTTTGTGTGTTTGCTTTTTCCCTTTCATTTATTCCGTTTGTTTATTTTGTTTTTGTTTTGCTCCACTGCAGCTTGCGTTGTAGATTCCCTCATGGTGATATTTCAACCAACCCTGGCTTCGTTTTCAGCCCTGTCATAGCCCAGAGAGATGGCGGAGGTGACAACAGCTGCTCTGTCAAAGTTTCTATTGAAATCTCTGAATCTCAGCAACCTGTGACTTTCACCTGTGATGGTAAGAAGATAATTAGTGTCCTAAAAATAAATTTTGTTTAATAAAAGAACTGTTAAACATGAGAATGTATCTGATTTTTTAATAGCATGTTTTGCAGGAGAGTATACATCTAAATGATGGAGTTTATAAAGGAATCATGAAAAATGGTGCTGTTTCATCTGTCCTTTTTTGCTTTGCTTTGCTTTTTCCTAGAATGGTATTGGTAGAATTGGTAATAATGTTACAGTAATTCAAACTTGACGAAAAGCTGTTTCATCCATTTGTCTTTACTAGTGAGCAGCTTGCATTTCAGATAACACAGGACTGAAGGAGGAAATGACATTCACAGCTGCCAAAATCTTCACCCCTCTCGGCCTTAATTTTCCCCTGTCATGGAGCTTATACTTTGTTCCTTTTTTACACAAATGAGAAAAATGGTTTTGTCTCCTCTTTATTGAGTAGCAATTTTGAGCAGAAGGGACTGGATTTAATTCCATTTTTATCCCTGAATGCTCATGAGGGATACGATTTTAGGGTTTGCTCCCTGGGTGTTTGGGTAACTGACCTTGGCTGACCCTTCTTTATCCACACACATATCTGCAACTGCTGAGAGGACATGTCTGAGGACAAGCACCCTGGAGGCTGTCAGTAAACCTCTAAGCTTTTTTATCAGACATCTTATCCCAACTGTGTAACCCAAGTTCAGCGCTGTCTTCTTGGGTCCCTGAGGAACTAACGTAATGTTATGCATCATAACTACCTTTCCCTGAAGGGAGAGGAACGAGGTACAACACATATAGTATGGGATATCACGCCCTCGCGTGTCCTAGCTGAAGACACCTCTAATCACGCCTTTAGGCAAATGACGTGTGATGATGTGGGTGGGGCCTCGTCCACACTTATATACCACAGTCATTACCGTCATTCCTCAGTTTAATAGCTGCTCTTCACCGAGCACAGCTGCGAGGGGGCAACCTGTGTTGTACCTTGTTCCTCTCCTTCAGGGAACAGTAGTTATATGCATAACATTACGTTCCCTTGCAGTCGATCCACTCGGTACAACACATATAGTATGGGATATATACACACGCCCCGCCGAGCAGCTACCGAACCTGGGCCTAAGCAGCAGCCTAATGTGGCGCCGACCCAGTACAGAGAACAGAATTGGCCACTGAAAGGGCCATAATGTCCAAGCTGTAAAACTGTGCAAACGTGTGTGGTGATGCCCAACTGGCTGCAGCACATATGTCACGTACAGGGACTCCCTTAAAAAGGGCCCATGATGCGGCCATGCCTCTAGTTGAGTGAGCTCTGACACCACGAGGTGGGGAAAGACCCCTGCTACTGTAAGCTATGGAAATAGCCTCAACAATCCAGTGTGACAGCCTCTGCCAAGACAGAGCTCTGGCCCTGGCTGAACCAGCAAAGCAAACAAACAGCTGGTCGCACAATCGTACACTCTGAGTGCGGGTCGTGTAAACACGCAATGACCGTACTGGACACAAGCAGTGTAATTTCCGCTCCTCCGACTCAAAAGGGGGGCAAAAACTCAGCAGTTAAATTACCATGGAACTGTAGTCAAATGGGATAGTATTTGGTAAGTATGCGGTATTTGGGCGCAATGTTACCCTCGAACCATCTGCTGCAAACTGAGTGCATGAGGAATCCACTGAGAGTGCATGGAGATCCCCAACTCGTTTCGCAGATGTCAGGGCAAGAAGCATAGCAGTCTTGTATGACAAAAACTTCATGCCAATAGACTCAACAGGCTCAAAAGGAGGACCACAAAGGGCCTCAAGTACCAAAGTCAAATCCCATGCAGGGATGCTTGATCTAATCACAGGTCTCAGTCTGCGGACCCCTTTCAGAAACCGAATGGTCAAAGGATGAGCACCAGGTGTTATCCCATCAAAAGTAACGTGCCAGGCAGAAATAGCATCTAAATAGACCTTTATTGTGGAGAAAGAGAGACCCTTATCCAGTAGTTCTTGAAGGAACGTCAAGACATCCACAATGGAACACTGAAAAGGCACTATGTCCCTTTCCTGACACCACCACTCAAAAGCCTGCCATTTATAAGCATACAAGCCCATGGTGGAAGATGCTCTAGCACTCTGAATGGTTGCCACCACCGCAGGGGGCAGACCCTTAGCAATCATGTTAGTCCTCTCAACAGGTAGGCATGCAGTTGCCACAGTTCTGCACGAGGGTGGAGTATCTCGCCCTGTGCCTGAGACAAGAGATCTCGGCAGACTGGGAGTCGCCATGGTCTGGCCGCCAGCAAACTGACTACTTCTGCATACCACACCTTTGCTGGCCATCTTGGGGCTACCAGAATCAGGGACAGGCCCTGACTGCGGATCCTCTCCAGAACTGGCAGTATCATTTCCACAGGTGGAAATGCATACAGCAGCACTCTGGGCCATGGATGGGCTAGGGCATCCATCCCCAGGGGTGCACTCTGGTCCGTTATGGAAAAGAAGAGCGGGCAGTGGGTATTGACCGAAGTGGCGAAGAGGTCCACTGCAGCCTTGCCGAACCGCTCCCATATTTGGGCTACTATTAATGGATGCAGTCTCCATTCTCTGACAAGCGGGCCTCTCTGGAGAGCAGGTCCACTGCCAGGTTGAAGCAACCTGGGGCATGAGTAGCTCTGAGAGACAGAAAATGAACACTGCACCATTGCAGTAGAGAGCGAGTCAGATTTAGCAAGGGAAGTGAGTGTGTCCCTCCCTGCCTGTTTATGTAAGACACCACGGTTGTGGTGTCTGTCTGGATGAGGACATGGTGACCTGTCAAAGGCTGGGCAAAATGTTTTAGAGCCAGAGATACTGCTAATAGCTCCAGGTAATTTATATGACGTTTGGACCGTGCCAGATTGCAAACTCTCTTCACCACTGTACCGTTGTACACAGCTCCCCATCCTCTCAGGGAGGCGTCTGTGGACACCACCTTGCGAAAACACACCCTTCCTATTGGGGAGCCCTGGTGCAATAGACCAGGCTCTCTCCAAGGACGGAGGGCTAACATGCAGGATGCCGTAATCATTAGCTTCCTGCGGAGGTGACGCAATGTGCACAAACGGTGCACATTGCGTCACCTCCTCTCAGGGAGGCGTCTGTGGACACCACCTTGCGAAAACACACCCTTCCTATTGGGGAGCCCTGGTGCAATAGACCAGGCTCTCTCCAAGGACGGAGGGCTAACATGCAGGATGCCGTAATCATTAGCTTCCTGCGGAGGTGACGCAATGTGCACAAACGGTGTGAGCGAATCCAGCGTTGAAACGCGCGCATCTTCAACAAGCCGAGAGGCACCATGGCTATTATAGATGCCATCTTGCCCACGAGCCGCAACACGGTTCGAAAACACAGTTTGCGTCCCAACTGAAACTGAGCCAGGCAACGGTAAAAGGCGGTCACGCGGCGCTCCGAAAGACGCGCACGACTCGTCACGGAGCAAATCTCCAGTCCGAGAAAAGAAACCCGCTGACTCGGGACTAGTGAACTCTTCTGCTGGTTCAGGGAAAATCCCAGAGCCTGAATGTGAGACAGCGCTATCGACAGATGCGCGGTAGCCTGCTCCCTTGAATCTGCTATCAGAGCCCATTCGTCTAGATAAGCAAGGATACGGATACCCCTCTCTCGTAGGGGACTCAGTGCCGCTTCCACACATTTTGTGAAGGTGCGGGGTGCGAGCGACAGACCGAACGGCAGAACTTTGTATTTGTAGGCCACGTCCTCGGCGCAAACCTCAGAAACCGTCTGTGGTCTGGATGAATAGCTATGTGAAAGTAGGCATCCGTGAGATCAATTGTTGTAAACCAATCTCCTGGACCAACAGAGTTCAGCAGCTGTCTGAGTATTAGCATCTTTAAGTTGTACGATCTTAAGTGTTTGTTTAACACCCTTAGATCCAGAATAGGACGGAGTTCTCCGTCTTTCTTCGGTATATCAAAATACCGGCTGTACCAACCTTTGTTCACATCTGCGGTGGGGACAACACTTATTGTCAGGTTTAAAACCCCTGTGACATTTCCTAACACTTATCGCTCCCTTCTCCAACAGCGTTCTGATTTCCTCCCTGAGAACTCCCGCTGCCTCGCTTCTTACTGCATTTACAACTGACAGAAAGCGTGGTGGTCTCACCCGGAATTGCAACCGGTAACCTATGGCAACAGTCCTTTCGACCCATTGAGGAGGTGCGCATGCACGCCAAAGAGGGAGGCAGGCTGCCAAGCGTCCGACTTGCAGCGCTGCCACCTGGGGAACGTTGCCCCCTTGTGGGTTGGAATGGGACAACACAAAGTGACTGTCCTCTTTCTTTCCGTTTTTTTGTTTTGAACACAAAATGAACTCTTTATTGGAACATTTTGTACAATCGCACAAACATTTGAAACATTCTCTGTGTGAGAGGGAAAGGTGTGCTTGGGAGACTGTGTTGGGGAAACACAATGCCTTTTGGGGCTGGGTCCCTGAACAGAACAAACATGACGCCTCTCGGGCGGCAACGGTAGCGGTGCAGCAGTGTCTCCCTATAGCTGAAGTGCCTGACAAAATGTGTCCACTGTTAGGACGGCTGTGGCTTCTTCCTACGAGGCGTTGCGTCTCTTCTGAAGTTTTTGGGGGGACCCTTGCTCCAGGCTGACTGGTGAGGTACTTGGTCCTGCGGTTTCGCTGCGTGAGGACCTGAGTTAGCAGTGAACGCTGTCCTCTTTGGAGGAGGAGTAGGTGCTGCAGGTTTGTGAGTACTCGTATGGAGTTTGGGTCTCGCATCACGTCTGGGGATGACGTTTCTCAGTGCTTCAGTTTGCTTTTTCTTAGTTCAAACTTAGCCTGTATAGCATCGAGGGATTGCCCAAACAAACCCCCTGCAGACACTGGCTCATCAAAATAAGCAACCCTGTCTCTTTCCAGAACGTCAGAGTGTCAACCACAGATGTCTGTGTGCCACCACGGTGGAAGCCATTCCCCTACCTAGGGAAAGAGCCGCGCTGCGGGAAACACGGAGGATGTAATCCGTGGCGATCCTGACCTCATTCAAAGTATATGTCAGTGGATTTTCCGGAGGGACATTTGCACCAAGCTCCGCCAGACACATGGCCTGATGAGTCTGGAGCATTGTTACGGTGCTAAGTGCACGCGCTGTAGCCGCCTGCGACCGGTAGATTTTATCCAGCTGCGAAGCGGAGAATCTACAGTGCTTGGATGGGAGAGTAGTCGGGCCATTCACACTGTGATTGTGGGATGGGGCCAAATAAGCCGCTAAAGAGGGCTCCATGGGCGGTGGGTTAACCAGCCCCTCATTCTCAGCACCCTCCAAATCCGAACACTGTCCTTATCCAGGTACTGTGACGCGGTTAGACAGAGGCTTAGTCCATGACGATGTAAGCCCGGAAACAAAGTCCGGGTACATCGGCAGGCGGTTTTTCACCATAGTCGGTTCGGGCGGAAGATAAAATCCGGTAAAGCGAGAGGTCTTCTGTGCCGGAGGAGGGGAGGGCCAGTCTACCTCAAGTTTCCCCGCCGCCCGACTGCACAGAGATAGGAAAGATAAATCCTGGGATGCTGGCGCAGTAGCGGCAGCCGCAGACTGGTCTGATGCAAACTCGTCATGGTCGTCGTCCGACAGGCCATGAACCTCCAGACCAATGTCCAGGACGTCCTCGTCCACCTCCTGAGCATCCATCTGGTACTAAGTATCCATGGCGCCCTCCAGGTGTGCCTGTTTTGTTTCAGCTAGCCCCGTAACATACTCCATGTGGTCTTCCCAGGTAGTGACGGGGACGTCGACCAACGGCTCGTCCTCCTCGGAGCCGAACGAGGCCAGGTCTATGGACTCAGAGAGCAGGGGGGTCAGCGGCTGCGGCAGCAGTCTTTCCCAGCACTCGTTCTAGAAACTTGACCCGTCTTTCCAGGGTTGAGAGCTGAAGCTGGCGACAGAATTCGCAGGCTTCAGGCTCCATCAACGCTCTCCTGGCGTGGATGATCCCGAGACAGACGGGGCACGCTTCATGCTGGTCTTTTTCGTGAAGCGGAAAGCCGCACCCCTGAGGACAGGGGCGAAGAGAAGACTTTCGCTTCACTTGCTTTGGCTTGATACTCATTATGAGAAACCGAGCTTCTTACCAGAATGAATCCGAAACAGCGCCATGCGGACAGGCACGCTAACCAGCAGGCAACAGTGACTAATACCAACAAGAGCAGTTTAGCTAGTTTCAGGTTGGCTGTAGCCTTCTGGAACAAAGCTAACTAGTGGTAGCTAGTTGGCCAGTGGTGTTCCTAGCGAGGTGAAGAGCGTAAGAACTAAGGAATGACGGTAATGACTGTGGTATATAAGTGTGGACGAGGCCCCACCCACATCATCACACGTCATTTGCCTAAATATGTGATTAGAGGTGTCTTCAGCTAGGACACGCAAGGGCGTGATATCCCATACTATATGTGTTGTACCGAGTGGATCGACTGAAAGGGAACATGAGTTCACATTGCATTGGTATGTATATCTATGTTTATATTAATATGTCTGCTGTGTGTTTGTGAATCACTACATTTCTTGCATTCAGGCAAGTATTAGTGTGAGTGTTTATGTTCTAATGACCCAGGCTCCACTCTACATTGGTTATTTCAGAAACAACGTGAAGGATATATATTTACTACCACTGAGTTCATTCTTACTTTACCTGATTCTCCGGCTTTAGTCCTACCTGCTGTCTCAATTCCAAAAATTCCAATTTCCCCACGATGATCTCTGTTTTGTTGTTCCTTAGTGACTTCCTATGTGTCTGTACACTGTTGACCCACATAGTTGATATTTGGATTTCTCTGATTGGACACAATTCTGCTCTCAAGAACAAAAGGCCTCAGTTGTTGGATAAAAGGAGTAATGGAGAGGACAGGAATGGCGCTTCTCTTTCACATGATTGTCCCTTTTCTTCATTCAGCATTTTTCCTTCAGTGTTGCTTTTGTTTTCTCCCACCCTTTTCCCTTCTTCCATCTTATAACTACCCTATTTTATTGTCCGTCTAGATTTCTTGATTCTTTCTTTTAAGAGATCTAAAATCAAAATAAATGCATTTTCTTTCTTTATGTTTGGTCACTTTTCCACTTTTATGAATTCCCTCCTATCTGTGTTTTTTTGTTTTATGTAGGCTATGTAGGCTTCACCATCCCCCAAAAAACTGCTGTAGTACATACTATAAGGCTGTGAGCGATGCTAAAATGATTAGAGAGTGACACTTCGACGCTAGAACCAGACGTAGTTTGTGCACAGATAAAGGCTCACTGTGCTGGATGTTCATATTACATTCACATAAGATCTGACATTTACTGTTCTCCATATCTGCTTGCTTTCCCTGTTGATGGTACAGTGGTACAGTGAGATAATCTGTTGTAAAAGCATTTTGGTGCAAAAACTGTGAACAAGCCAGGACTTTCTGGAGCAGCACCACAACACAGTTGGTCACCAACGCCACTATTGTTGTTGTGTTTGGTGCGTGTTTGTCACTTTGATGTCATATTCTCCAGTTGTACGGTTACACTATCCTTACTAAACACAGGCTGGAGAGGTTTTAAACCAATCCCCCTTGGTACCTGCTTTCAGACATGATCAGTTTCATGGAAGTTAATCCGCGGTTTCATGTGGATGAAAGGCCAGATTGCCAAAATGCTTTGGCCGTTTTACTACTGTGTGGACGGTCCCCCAGTCATGTGCTGGGAAAGTATCTAAGTTGTGTAACTTGTAGTTAATACTCCGTGAAGATATGATCGCCACTTCAGGCTAATATACTTGTGTAATCATGTTAAAAATAAGTAAATAGTTATTTTTGTTCAAATGATTGAACTAATGAATAATTCCAAAATATTCCCAGTCTGATGGAAACTTGATGAGATGTTCTGAGATCCTTTGCCTATTCTCAAGAGATCAGGCAACGAGGAAGGTGACTGGTTCTTCACGGACTTGGCTGCAAACTACCAATAGCTTCTAAAGATTCTTTGTATTCTGTGGCTGAGGTGGAGATAGGGAAGATGGCTGGGGGGGGGGGGTTTGCAATAAGAAGTGCAAATGAGAGAAAGAATGCACAAAGAGGGGGATGATGTGAGAAATGTTGGAAGAGACATAAGAATGGAGATAGGGGGACTCTAAAAGATTAACAGCCAGTGAAAGTTCTGAAAATGGTGACTGTGCAGATAAAAAAAAATGCATGCAATGCATGTAAGAGGTAGGTAGCTGCATCGATGGATGTAAGAACAATGCTTGTTACGAGCAAATGCTAGAAGTTGAGCTCAACAGTTGGAGAGACCATGTCATGTTTTATTTTTGTTAACTTACAGAGATAAAGGCAGGGGGCCCACAGCCTCCCACAACCTTTCTTATAAAAAAAGGTCGGTGAAGAGTTTTATGCAGTGTTTAAACTTAAAGGAGCAAAAGGCAAAATGGCAGTACTCAACAGCAAGGTTTGCTGTTTTGCACTGCCCTTAGACCAAGACAAAGTGTGTCATGAGCCATACCTCGCTCGACATCTTCCTCCCACTCCCCTCCTTCTACAAATGAACATGCAAAGTGCAAACACACTGAGCAAAACAATATCACCCTTTTGTGGAACGTGTCAAAATATTGAATAACGTTTATGTTGTTTCTCAGAGTAGAAGAAGGGCTAGCTCTGAAACTGTTGTCCCTTTAGCTGTGTTTGTGTTCTCCACTGTAGAAATACAAGATGTTGATGCCTTTGATGCGGTTGTCTCCCTCTGGTTCTTTACTTCCAAAAGGATGTGCTTCTTTAAGAAGCTAAAATGTATTATTCGCTTTTAGTTACAAGGGAATTGCAACCTTCCTTTTCATATCTTTTCAGTGTTTGTCTTGTGGATTTAACAAGAACTGAGTGACTCTTGGCTTTGCTCAAACTTCTCGTTAGCCTTTCTAAACAAATCTTTCATGAAACCTATTAGATCTGAACCCTGTATCTGCATTAAGGGCTATTGATGAGTTACTGTGGGAGTTTTATGCAGCATCCTACTTAACATCCTTTAAGTACATGTTTGTGCCAAATTGACCATTTATGTCCCTGACCCTGCAGCATGCTTTTTCCATCCCTCTGTGAAATTATTGATGGATTAAAACAGCTTCTTCAAGCTACTGGTAAAAAAAAAAAAAGCCTCCTCAGAAAGTCCGCTCTAAATGGATGTATGGAATGTGTAATTATGCCACCACTGCTGTCCACGCAAACAGGACAAAAGTAAGCAGTAAGAAAAGGCTCCATTCCTTTGTAGGGTGGTGGTCTGTTATTGCTGGAATGAGCCTCTGCTGGGCTTGCCTGTGAAGTAACCTGACCATAGGTGCTCAGATCAAAGCCAAGATGTTTCTGCGTGCAGAGAGTCTGTATCTGTCTTTGTGTCAGTCAGCTTGTGTTTATGTACAGTAAGTGCGTACTTAAACCCTCAGAAGGAGTAGATAAACAGCAGAGTAATCGGCTGCGTCTCAGGTTATGCTCTCCACCCAGTCATCTCCTGGCTGGACAGATCGGCTGTCGGACGATTGCACACACACAAAGAGCTGACCCCTCTTCCCCTTCGTTTAATATCATTACACAGGACTCTGCTGCAATTCCTTTGATTTGAGAGCAAGTTTATTTTGAATTTGAAACACAAGTCACTAGAAACCTGGCTAGATGTTTTGCGGTCTGAGAGGAATGCTGATAAGACCCGAGGCTGAGTTTTTACACCTGCGAAAGCAGTCTTTTGAAAACCTCTGTACTCGTTTTAGCCAAGTCTCCCTAAAATGGCCATACCACATGATACAGAAACACGATGGATGTCAGCATAACGTCATCTGTGACTATCCAAATTCTATTGGTTCTTTATAAAATCATCAAAAAAAAGGCCTTGAGCTGAAGCGTGTTACATGTAGCAAAAGATTAACTGATTCTAAGATGACCTTGCAGCACCCAACAACCCTACTTTAGCATTGATCATTTCTGTCTCATCCTCATCCCTTTTTTCCCCCTCCAGTGAATTCTCCAGTGGAGCTATTGATCAGTCAGACTCTCTGCTGGGTCCACGATGACTTGGACCAGGTGGACTTCTCTACTTACTTGCTCAAAGTCTGTGGTCGGGAGGAGGTGCTGCAGAAGTCAGTATTTCCAAAACATCTGCCTTTTTGTGAACCTCCAGAAACCTCCTTTCCCATGAGTTTTTTTTTTTTTTTTAAATCACTTCAGTCTGTTTTCTTATGTCCTTGTCTCTCTCCTTCATCTCTGTCTTAGTCTGTCAAATTTATCTCCCCCAACCCCCATCCCGTCTTGTACTGATAGACTAGTAAATGTTTTTGTATCTCACCCTTGAACTTCCTCCTCCACCTCTAATCTGGGATACATGGGAAAGGCTCTCCTCCGTAGCAGCGCTTAAAGGCTCCAGCATACCTAGATGTACTAAGCTGTGTATTTAATCACCTACTACTGGAACTGTAAGCTGGATGAAGGAGCAGTCATAAAGATAACTAATCTTTAGAATGCCCGTACTATGAAATAATGCTTTTATGAGTTCAATCATTGTGACATCAGAAAATAAGTTGTCACAAAGAGTCAGATATTTCTTTTACCCTTATTACTGTCAGACATACCCTTTAACTTAAAATGTCTTCTATGAGCCAATTTTATAACACATAATTGTTGTCGAACCTTTCAGCAGCTGCATCTTTGCCTCATCAATAATCAAAGTTTGAAGCTGTGATTAAATGATATATGTTGGTACTATTTGCTCTTGGTAGTTTATTTTAATTTACTGTATGAATAATCTAGAAATAATGAACAAACCTAAACTGTATTTTGATATATTTCCGTCATTATTTGCTATTATTTGCTACCTAAGTTACTTTTGAATATACTTTCTTATTATAATGGTCTAGTTTTCAGATAAAACCCTTAAAATTCGACCAGATGGTTCATGTTCGTCTTTGTTTTGTTGCTTCCAGTAACTCGTCATTATTTTTCTTGCCATATAGTAATTTTTTTTTTTTTAATTATTTCTTCTTCTTTTTTTTCTTTTTTTTTTTAACCCTGAGCTTGTGTCACCTTGTGCCACAGTAAACATAGCCTTGGCAGCCATGAGTACGTCCAGAACTGCAGGACGTGGGAGAATGAGATCACATTACAACTGCTCTCTCACTCAACTATGAGGAGGGACTTGGCACGCAGTGTAAGTCACCCTATATAGATATCATATGAGCTTTTGTAGGAGATTTTAATTTGTTCTGGCATGAGGTATTTCAGATTCATTGACATGCTTTTAACCATTCCCCTACAGCTGGACACTAACAAACTTATTTCATTATTTGGTGAAATCATTGTTTTAATTGTATGTGAATTAATTAGATCATGTTTGGTCAATGAGGTACTTTTCTTCTTTTGTGTATGTTTTTTTCCATTGTGTTTGTAGGCAGAAGATGACAAGTCTCGAATAGACTTGGAAAAGCACCTTGCCCAGGTGGAAAGGCCTTTTAAAGAGAATGTTACCAGGTAGGAAGATCCCACATTTTGGAAACATTTCTGAACAAAGTTGCATATAAGTTTATTTTTTAGGTCTATTTTATTCTTGCTGTTCAAAAATAAAGGTTCTGTACTCTGCCCTGATTTGACCATTTCCCACAAAAAACATATCTGTCTCTTCTTACAGACAAGGCCTTATCGACTACTTGGAAGGCTATCACAATCAAGTCAACATTTGTTTACAAAATGAGGTATGTGTGGTCTGTTCAGGCATTGAAATGAGAACCATGGAGAATGATAGTGATGATTTCATGTCTTTGGTTTGGAAAATAAAAATTTATGAAAGAAGAGTCTAAAAAGGTGATATATTTTCATGTCATTATAGACATTTAGACAAACTAACTTTATGCAGCATTTCAATACCATTAAATTGTACAATAAAATCATTAACCTAACAAATAAATATTGTCAGAAGACATTATTACTAAAATGAAACATCAAGCTTTCAGCCTTTACTGACTATTATGGGGATCTGTTAATGCAGCTTCAGGATTCAGACTGTGCCACTAACCTTAAACCATTTTAAATCTGATGGTAACATAAAAATCTACTTGAATTATCCTGAAGAGCACCTTGTAATGTAAATTCAACCAAATAAATATATATGTACATGGACAAAGTAATTTTTTAAAATGACTTTAGCAACATTGAAATATTTTACCATTCCATTTATTTTTTACTTATTTTTGCCAACATTTTCACTTTTCTGTCAACAATTCATGAATGATGACAGCGTGAACAGTGTGGTCAGAGTTCACATCACTCGGTGAATATGCCAACAAAAACATGGACGTTCTCCTTTTATAGGAGGGCCATGGAAATCCTGGCAGCATTTTGTCTCTGTATCATTGCCTGTTTGCGTTGCAATCAAAAAAAGGAGAAGAGTGTGCTGTTGGTGGCATATACCTGCCAAAACTATGACCCTTCCTCTGCTATCAGTGAAACACTCACGTTAAATGTCGACGTATGTGACTTGTGACTAAATTCCACATATTTGGATGGGCTTCATTGTCCACAGTGGAAGGATCGTCTATGTTCTGGCCATGCTAACCTGCCACCAAATTGTCGTGCTTCATGCTGTTCATGGGTGGAATGGAAAGTGGCATGGTAGTGGTCAACTGGAATTTGGTTTGGATTTGAGCAAAAGAAATAATTAAGTGGATTAATGTTCCATGTATGGTTATTTAAAGCAGCATTTTTTGTTTGTGCATTCATATATTTGTTTAGTGTACAATAAATTGTGTACATTTTGCAAGCAGGGGTGTGTTATACATATTTACCCTTTAAAGCCTGACACAAGAAAAAGGGGGAGAAAATCCTAATTCTTTTGTTTTAAATCTTCATTTGGCACTTTAACAAAATGAAAAGAAAAAAAAAAATCACAAACATAATTTTTGTGCATTTAGCTTTAATTACTCTGCGATAGGTATTGTAGTGCGATACTTATCCACGAGGTGCTAGAAGAGAAGTATCGAATCGTGTTGATTTGGGTTTTGAGCAAAGTTTTTACCATGGAGTAATGCAGAAGGTCTCAGAAACATTATGTATTAAATATAATAAGTACTGTAAGGCATGGTTAAAGGTGATGCATTTTATGATAGTGATGTGATATCAACCTTCTCTGTATCTCTGTATATAGAGTACCCAATACAAGACAGTGGACCGGGTGGTCCAGACTGTGAAGAATTTGTGCTGCGCTCTTGATGAAGTGGAAACTCAGACCATTACAGAGGCTGTTAAAAGACTACGTCACTCCGTCAACTTATCAAGGACACGCTCACCGAAGGTGGGCTCTTGCCACACCGATAAACTGATGTATTTGTGATGTGGTTAGTTTGATTAGGCCTTCCTAAGATTACCATTCATTGTTTCTTAGATGGGATCCACATCATCTGGTCAGTCATCAAACGGTAAGTTCTGAACCCATTAAGTCACACATCGCGCCCCTTCATCACCTACTATTTTGAAAAAAAGACTGCTAGTGTTCTGGCTGGGCTTTTTTTCTTGTCTCCTATGTTTACTACCTATTGTTTGATAATATTATATTATTAGGATATCTCTAAGCTCACTTTAATCACATGTGATCCCAACAGGTGTTTCCCGTCCTGTTGAGGAGGGTGTGGCCTTGCTAACCAAGGCTGTCTATGACCTGGCCAAGCTCTACCTGCGCTCCTTCTGTCCTCCATCTGCCTCTTTCAGCCCCCCTCCATTACCACAGGCTGCAGATGGAGGGGAGGCAGTAGAGATAATGAAGGCTAGGAGCACCAAAGAAGCTTCAGGGACCACAGACCACCTTCAGTTCACTCTGTTCGCCTTGCACGGCATCCCGGGAAACTGGGTCAGCAGGTACACAGTCAGGGGATAAAGCCATGTTTCATCCCTCAGTAAAAGTTTGAAGACTGGGATTTTTAAAAGTGTTGTTTAAAGAAATTACAATACTGAAACAGGAAACCTATAAAAATAACTAGTTTGCTTTCTTAAAGTATTTATAAATAGGCATCGATATTTTTTGACACCCTGGTTATGATGCAACCAAGCTGCAACCTCCGGCGGTTAAAAGTGAAACCTATGCGGAAGTGCATACAACTGCAGTTCCCCCTTCATCCACTAGGGGCTGCAAAACAGAGCAAATCCACATAGACTCCCATGTTAAAAAGACCAACTTCATAGCAGAAATAAACATGTTTACAGCCTGGTTCAAAAATCCATTTTCGGCTAATATGTCCCCCCACAGCTTCATGACAGCTGTGGGGGGAGTGAATTTTTTTTCTAACTTGCCCGTTTAAAAGTAATTTAATCTTGAAATTCGGCATATTTAGGGGCGTGTCCTTTTGAATGATACATACCAAGAACGTAGAACAACCACGGTTTTTAGCCGGTTAACAATGTGACTTAGCTTTAGCTCGCTTTCCTCCATTAGCTGGTTAGCTCCCGTTATCTCCGGGTTAGCTCTTGGCTACAGAAAGCTCGGAGTTCGCTCGATGTCAATCATCCACCATGACGCTCACAGCCCCCCTCTCAGCTCCACCTCTTTGCCCATATTTGTATTTTCTGGGTGTGACATGCCTCTGCCAAGATGGCAATGGTAGGAACCGCCCACCGAGCTTCAGTTCTGCTCTTCAGAAACCTACGGGTGGCGTCACGAGGGCTACGTCCATCTCTTTATATACAGTCTATGGATGCAACACACAAGTAGTTATCGATGCGTTGCTCCAAACTTGTCAGTTTTCTCACATATCTGAACCAGGCATCATTATTTTAATTTCTATGAACTCTTTAAAAACTCAATACCAAATAGTCATTCATATGATTAGAAATAAATGTGCGATATTTTTTTTTGTATAAAATCCTTTATAGATTTAAAGGTGGTATGGAGGGGCATATTTCTCTGCTGCGACAACATCAGTGTTTTTTCTCTCGGGCTGTGCAGTCACAGCAGCAAGCGTAGATTTTCCTGCATTAAACAAACATCACTGGTGTTGCTGCTCGTGTCTTATTTTTCCATGCCAGTGTCTGGTTTCAGCCGACTTTATCTCCCCTGTGTATCTGAAGCCGAGCTGAGCCAAATTTTCCATTCCCAGCTCTGCCACACATCAGTGACCAGAATCAGAGTGAGGATCTGCAAAAGGTTCAGAAATTCTAGCACAGTATGAAAATTATTCCTAAAATAAAAAGAAATTTTCATCCCAGGATTTTTGTTCTTAGCTGTTGATGAATTAAATTTTTGTTTTATCACAGAGGTGTAAATCAGCATGCATTGTACATTATAGTGAAGTTCAAATGAGACCTTAGATTAAGATATTAAGGTGTGATTAAAAGTAAAGACTGTAACATAAAGAAATAGATATACATTTTAATCTTGGCTGTGAGGTGGAAAATTGTTTTTAAAAAAAAAAAAAGGGGGGGGGGGGGGGGGGGGGGGTTGGATTGCTGTTTTGCTTTCTTCCATGGAAATTTTCTGGTCAGTCATTGGGGCCTTCATATATAGAAGGACTGCTTAATAGCAGGCCTATTCACACCAGTACAGCTTCTTCCAGCAGCTATTTTGAGCTAACTACAAATCTTGCTGCCGTGACAGTCATTCCTAAAAAAAACTATTTAGCTCCTCAGGCCTTAGGGACACAGTCAGTTCAGTATTTCCTTACACAGACAGGAACCAAAGCATATCTGTTGTGTTGTGGTGATACTATAATGCTGCCTTATTGAGATCTGAGTGTTTGGCATTGTTGTGGCTCATGTGTCATCCATCTGCTGGCTCAGTGGATGCCACAGTGTTGCCAACATATGAGACACCAGGAGTAGTGGTGAAACTGCCAACACAGATGGCACTTAGCAGTGGATCAAGCTGGTTGTAGTAAAAAAAAAAAAAAAAAAAACTGTATCTGCTTGTGTTTTCCCTCTGCTCACATGTATTGAAGATGAATTAAAGCAGAGGTTATTTTTAGATTTATGGAAGAAACCAAGTGCTGGATCGTGAGTTTGATTGCAGCACATCTGGAAATATCAATTGCTAAAATCTACGCAGATAAATAGTTGTTTTTCCAGTCCTAATGTTTCTGTACATTTTTGTTACAGAGAGGTTTTAAAGTTTAGGCACTGCATGGTATCGATTGAAGCATGTGGGATTGATAAATAACCAGGTCACACAGGTGTTTTCACTTGTTTCCTGGTGTGCACTTGTCCTGCCTGAGTGTATCGACCTTGCCTGACTGAAAACACTTTGTAATGTACAGTTGCTTGGAAATGTTTTCTTCCCAGTCGATCTTTTCTTTTTTTACATGACAATGCACTGGGATAACAAATAACATTTAGAGAAATTTTGTTCTAAATCCATCATAGAGCTGTGTTATTGCTTCTGTAAAATAATTGGCTTTTCAGTAGAAAAGAGATGAATTGCAATGGGTTCCACCTGTATGTTTGTGTGTGTTTGTTTTCTTCTGAATCCTTTGTTGTGGAAAAAAAGTGCCTCAATGCATGATGTTTGAACTTTTGTGATTGACATTTGAGTTTGTGTGTGGCAACGTAGATTGTCAGCCTTTGTTGTTTAGAAGCTTCTGCAACGGCATGGTACACCCACACAGACATTTTCGCTTCTGTTAATGTTGTCTAATTACACTTTGTTTCAGCCATATGTGAGCATGAACATAAGTTTAATCACCACAAAATTACATTTGAACATTAAATCCAGCCCTCAGATTTATCTTCCTGACATTTTAAGTATCGTACTAGTTTGAACTGTATACATGATTGATTTTGTAAGTGATTGACTTTATGAATTATTTGTGTAACAGACCTCTGAAGCTATTGTTCTTATCATCATGCACTGTTTTCATGCCTGTATCCAAGCAACAGCAAATATCAGCATTCTACTATATAAAACATGGATTTATTTATTTTGTTATATAAAACCTACAAGTACTTGTAGATGATGGTTAATCACAGACAAGAATACACATGAGCAATATTCACTGTTGTTTCAGTTACGAGAAGTACTTCCTGATGTGTTCTCTCACCCACAATGGGAAGAACCTATTTAAACCAATCCAATCCAAGCGAGTGGGCACATACAAAAGCTTCTTCTACCACATCAAATGGGACGAACTGTAAGACTTCTCCTTTTCCTTCCCACTTCATTGTTTTTCTCTGCAAGTTTTTTTTTTTTTTTTTTTTTCTCCTCTAGATTTTGGTATTTTCACTGCCCCCCCCCCATGCTGCTGACACTATTCTTGTTTTTTTTTTTTTTTCAAGGATCAATTTTCCCATAGCAGTAGCTGTGCTCCCACTGGAGTCCATTCTGAGCCTGAGTCTCTTTGGGGTGCTGAATCAGAATGCCAGCGGTTCCCCCGACTCCAACAAACAGAGGAAAGCTCCAGAGCTTCTGGGCAAAGTCTCCATGCCCCTCTTTGATTTTAGAGGGTGAGGACAGAGGAACAGTCAGTAAAAGCTGTTCTCAACTTTCTTTTCTTTAATTTTACCTCTTTTCTCCCTATCCCGATTTTCTCCCTATCTTTTCTGTACTACAAACTAAATTAATTGAAATGATAGGAATCCATACTTTTAAGCAATATAAACATGAAACTTAAAGTAATATTTGAAACATTACTTGCTTTTAATATTTTGGTCAGTGTTGATAACTCCTGACTGTGTTGTAGAGTGCTTGAACGGGGCACCAGGCTGTTGTGTCTGTGGACATCTGCACAGGGAACTGCTGCTGCTGCCTCTGGTCCTGGAGGTAACCGCAAGAGGGTACCCACAGAAAGAATTGTATTACAGGTTTGTATTTATGGCACAGTGTTGTTCTTATTATTAATTTAATTCAATTCAGCTTTTTTTGTATAGTGCCACCTCACAACAATGAGGCACTTGACAGGCACATCAATTCCAGCCAGTTCATAATAAATAGTCTAGTTAAGAAAATCAATAGATCACATCGAATCTAGACTTTGATCCAATCCCCCATCCTAAGGATTCACAAGGTGACAGTGGAAAGTTATATGTAATATGCATGAAAAGTAGCAATTGCACATGAATTAGTCTAACCTAAGACTTACTCTTCATAAGTATTTGAGCAGTTGTTTCTGAAGCTATTTAAGTGAGAACATTTCATTTGGATCAGTGTTATGTAGTGTACTGCATTAGATTATAATACCAAGTCCCAGCTTTATTCTGACTTAATAATGTTGGTGCTCTTAGTAAAGGAGTTCAAAATATATTGTGTACACATGAAGTCAAACGAAATCATGAAGTTGATGAATTTGTTGTCTTCAGCTGTGGTTTCAGATCCCTCCTTCTTAAGTTTGACTTAAGGAACTGGATTAAACACTCAGCTGTACTGACTGAGATCAAACGAAGCTTTCAGTGAATGTGCCCGTTTCAGAGGAATCGTCACATACATGAACTATACCAGGAACATCATTATACTAAAGCAATGCAGAGGTTGATTTTGGGTTCTCTGGGCTGTTCTTCATCAATGTTGTCCTTTTGTTTTGGGTTTAAGATAAATTTAATTGACCAGTTCTGAAAACCTTGTTTTAGAGATTGAGCTGTTTATTTTTGCAGACTGCATCTCTAATCTCTTTTATGCATAAACTAATGTTAGGTCTAACATTGTAATCAGACTCCTGTGTGGAAACAGCACTACAGGCATGTTTGGACCAAATAGTTCTTGTAAATCTCCTCCAGTTACAGGAAGCTTCCTGAGGAACAGTGTACCTTCATGAGTTTTTTTCTTGTTGCATTTGCACCGCTAATAAAAATGCTGTTGTAATGTAAAAGCCAGCCAGCAGACAAGTGAAAATAATGTTGTAATTCCTCTGTTGCATATTTGCTTAATATATCCTGTTCTTCACTGCTGGCTCGTTCTTCTGTGTTTTGTTTAGGATTTTAAAAGCTAATTATATATGACCAACTTCTTACTGATTAAGTTATTTGTGTAAAGTTAGTTTTTGGTGTTGTGTTTCAATGTTGAAGCAATCCACCTTAATAGCCACTGTACAGGTGTGCCATTTTGACTAGTCACACTACATCTGTGTATAATGACTCCTCTCTTGCTGAGGAACCTCAAACTCTGATGTACGCACTAAAACTTGACCCAATTTAAGCGCCGCTATGAGCTATAACCTGCCACCATTCCTGTAGTCTGTGTACAAACAAGGTAAACCTCCTTAAGTATTCTATTGAACTACAAGAGGTTCATATGGTCCAAAAAAAACATAATGTGACAGAAATAGTCTCCTACAATGTCTGATGTTAACCTGAAGGAAGCTTAATCGCAAAACCTTATAGTCTTTATTATCATATTTTAAATTGAATATGCAAAAGCATAAAGCCTCAATAAATGCCCAAGTACTCAGATAACCTCACTAACAATTATCTGAGGAGAACAAAGAGACCTAGTTGGTGGTTGTGAAGCAAAGTACAAGTGATCCTCTTGATTTAAAGTTAAATAAGAAAGTCAAACGTATAAACTGATCCCAGCTCTGGTATTTATTTAACCATCAGGTGGATTTCCCAGACTCAGCAGTGGATATTTTATATGTGGGACCAAAGGTGGCCCCCAGCCCTGAGCCGCACACACTGGAAGAGCTGGACCCAGACCTTCGACGCAAGCTGGAAAAAATCTGTAGCCGAGCCTCCAATTTCGGGTAGGGATGAGTGGTCAAAACAAAAATTAAAAAAAAAAAAATTCTCAACAACTTCTATGTCAGCACTCCATACCAGTGTTTCTCATTCCTGCTCCTCAGGACCCCCTGCCTTTTGTGTTGTTGCGGTAATCCTTCTTTATCACACCTGACTGAAATGAATAGGTCATCAAAAGAGTTGCGTAGAGCTTGATGAGGAAATTCAATTTATCAGAATCAGGTGTGTTGGAGTCTGAACACACCTCTGACATGCAGGGTGTGTGAGAACCTGGACTGAGAAACACTGCTCTGTGCTGTCTTATAAACAAAGCTCATAAGGGGAGTTTGGTTTACAGGGCAGAATTCAGATGAAGGCTGCACGGTGGCACAGTGGTTAGCACTGTGGCCTCACAGCAAGAGGGTCACTGGTTTGATCCTTGGCTGGGGAGGGGTTTGGTCAGTGGCCTTTCTGTGTGGAGTCTGCATGTTCTCCCCAAAGCCAGCTGGGATAGGCTCCAGCTCCCCCGCGACCCTGAATTGGATTAAGCGGTTCAGAAAATGAATGAATGAATGAATGAATTCAGATGAAGGCACTAGATGTCAGATAATGGCACTTAAGTCAATGATTCTCAGCTTGAGGAAGAGCAAAGCACATTTGCTACTTGTGTACATAAAACAATGTTGAAGCAACACCTGGTAGTTTAACTTATTTTAACTGCAATGTCTCCAAAATGACACAATACCTAAACCTGATTCTAAACATACAGTACATTTTTTTCCCCAAGAAATACATTCTCTAGCATTGTTAAAATTAAAAGAAATGCACAGAAACTACATAAATTCTTCATAAATTTGCCATTTTGCAGCTTTATTTTGGCTTTCTCTCAGACCACCTAAAATCGTTTGGATTTAGTAGATCTAAAAAGAGAGATTTTTTGGGGATGTAACAGACTTGCCTGCAACAGTTCCCCATCAACGCCTGCTCCAGTGCGTCTTGTTTCGTCCAGCTGCTCTGAGCCAAGCTTAATGCCCTCTTATGCTTCCCGCCAGCCAAATCTCCCCACCATGCTGCCAAACATCCGTGAGATTCAGCTGACATGCACAGAGCCCTCTCTCACTGAGCTCTCACCGGCTGTTTTCTGTCCTGCCCATTCATTTCTACAGCTTCTGCAAGCAAAGCACTCATGGGGATGCATTTTTTCTGAGATGTTGAGGAACATTTTGTGTGTTTGCATAAAACTTGGTCAGCATACAAGCATGCATTTTCTTTTATTAGGTTGACTCTTTTCCATCTCTCGCTTTTTCCCCTGATCACTTTTCCCCCTCTCTTCCTCTGATAATATCTTCTTGTGTTTCTTCGCTGAATTGGCTATGTTGTGTTTTGATTAGTAATGGGAATAACGACTTAAAATAAACTTTTTTTCAGTAATGTGTGATCTAATCACTATCACACAGTGTACTTTTTGCAAAATAAAAGCTTTATTTCTAAATTGACAACAAAGTGCAACTGTGGTTTGCAGGTGTTTCCATTGAATGGTGCTTGGTCCATAAGCCGTAAAATCTCATCCCAAGATACTCCACTTGAGGATAAAAGAGATACAAATTATTTTACACTTTGGAGCAAAAGCATAGTGATTTCATTTTTCTTTTGTATTTTTATAAAAAAAAATAATAAAAAAATCCCTCTCCTCTTCTGTCCCTACATACTACCCTGAATTGTGTGTGGACATTTGCATTTCCAGTGACATGCAAATGTGAAAAAATGTGTCCATTAAACCTTTGTGATATACTTCTATATTGATATACCTAAAAAAAAAAAAAAAACAGCATCATGAGACCACAAGAACTTTTTAACAAAATTTAAGAGGTTTTTTAATTGTTTCTGTTCAGTTTTTTATTGCAATATTTATGTTTTGCAGTGCAGCAATCTAGGCTTGATGTGGAAAAAAAGCTATTGTTTTGATCATTATAATGCCGTTGCTGACAATGAAATGCAGCACTTAACTATAATTCAGGACAATGACGTTGTCTTCATTGTAAGTAGTCTTTGAAGACTAGTGGAAAACCTTTCATTACTCCTAAAAAAAAAAAAAAAACACTACACAATGTCAAATCTGAATCAGGTAACAACTGGAGACGGTGTGGCAAAACTATGTCGGATCACTGACTCGTCCTCTCACTTGTTATTGCTGATATAACCTCCAGCTTCCCCGCAACCATGGATTGGACCATTGGAGTGGTGTAGAAAATGTTTGAATGTATCAATCGAACATCCCTTTTCCCTACTGGATATAAAAGATAAGGCGATTATGAGAAATGTTCATTATGACCAGAATCAAAGAGTTCCTCCATGTTGGCTGTAAGCATTTAGAATAATCTGAAGCTCTGTTGAGGGAAAAACAAACTAACATTCGGTTTTATTCTGAATAACTGAACTCACAAATGCATCTAAAGTTTATGTAGAGGGAAAATATTTGAAAAATAAGTAATGGAACCATTACTTATTGTAATTATTTATATGATGCTGTGACTGTTACAAACACTATCTCTGTTTTGGGAGATGTAACTAGTAACAATAGATTATTACTTTTTAAAGAAATGTACCCAACACTGTTGTCAATGTCCTGTTGAGTTTGGTGCAATGCCATAAAGCAAAATCCATAATGGGGGGGGGTTAAGTTTAGCATTTCAGCAGCACATGGCAGCACAAGGGTTGTACATTATGAATCATGGAAACTTATCAGAAACACAAAGTTTTAAGGTCAGAACTTATGTATTGTTGCTTATCTGCATCTTTGCTCCAGGCTGAAACGGTCGGATCACCAGCTCTTATGGGATCATCGCCTCCACTGCAGGAGAGACCACCCCAACAGCCTCCCTAAGGTGTTAGCCAGTGCCCCCAGCTGGGACTGGGCTAGTATGGCACAGATTCACTCCCTTCTGCACCACTGGCCCACCCTGCCCCCTGTCACTGCACTGGAACTGCTCGACTCAAAGTATGCACTGTGCTCAGTACTTGCACATAGACTATGTAATGCATTTTACCATGCAAACAAAAATCGCATAACATTGTAACAGAGTGTAGCGGTTGTACAACATGCATATTGATTTATAAATGCTGCCAAACTTCAGTTTCTTTTTGTTTGTTGTCAGCCTGTATAATTGTTATGATCTTCAATCTAGGTTTGCAGATACGGAAGTGAGAAGTGTGGCTGTAAGTTGGATTGAAAAGAGCAGTGATGATGAGCTGGCTGACTACCTGCCTCAACTAGTACAGGTATAGCTAGCTAACAACACAAAAGTAGATGAATATGCTCCTTTCAAATAGTCTATTATTTTTATCATGTCCTTAACTTTCTTAAACTTGGTATTACAAATCACTGTTATTACTTCTTCTCCAGGCTATAAAGTTTGAGTGTCACCTAAAGAATGCACTCATCATGTTCCTCCTGTCCAGAGCACAAGGCAACATTAATATAGCCCACTACCTCTACTGGTAAGTAGCAACTGAGCGACAAGTTTTGAAGTTCAAAGACAGACTTCAATAATGTATCAAATGTTTGTGTATAATATTAAATGTTTGTCTGTTAAATCTTGGACGAGTTGTTCCTGAACCTGAATTTTCTCTCTGAGATGAATAAAGTTTACCTAAACCTAAAAAAGCATAGATCACAAAAATCCAAAAATTAATTCAGTGGATTACTGACATTGCTTTTCCCCTTACAACTAGTAATATATTAAAACTTCATGCATCTCTTAATCATGGTTATCACATTTTGAATCAGGTATGGATCAGTTAATATTTAAGACAATGCAGAATAACACAGGTGTTATCTGGTGGTTTATCCTTTAACTTTAATTACTGCTGATTTAGAAATTAGCATTTGTGCCAAAAGAAAAATGCACAATTTATCCTGCAGTCGAAGTGTTTTCATGGTGATAAAAGCTAGAAAAGAGGATCTTAGTGTCCCTTTGTGATACATGTAATGTCTGCAGGCTGTTAAAAGATGCTGTGCAGGATCCAACCTGGGGACAGCGCTATGAGCGGGTGTTGGGGGCCCTGCTGTGCCTGTGTGGAGGTAGACTGAGGGCGGAGCTGGAGCAACAGACTCACCTTGTCACGCTACTGGGAGCTGTGGCCGAGAGGGTCAGACAGGCAGGCGGATCCACGCGACAGGTGTGTCTGTGTTTGTGCTTTTGTGATAACAATTAACTTTTTATGTGCCTCTAACTGTGTGCGCCTGTTACATTTAGGTCGCGCTGCAGGAGGGTCTTGAAAATGTCCAGAACTTTTTCCAGAGGAACAGCTGCCGACTGCCCCTCAGCCCCAGTCTGGTGGCCAAAGAACTTAACGTCAAGGTATCACATACTGGTTATGAACAATGAAAGATTTCTTAAACATCATCTTCTTTTGCTGCATGTCTTCCATGCTCAAAAGGAAAGGTGGGTGTTAAAAGATCTTCTAATTAGACACAAAGGAATGTGTCCTATAAGACTGCAAGCTTCCTCCAGCAGCCTGCAGGCATCACAGAGGCCTGATACTTTAATTAGTCATTAGAAGTTGATTTCTGTTTCACTTTACACTCAAGTATCTCTGTTAAGGGAAAAAAAAATAAAGTTACTTGTGTTTTTGTAGGCCTGTTCCTTCTTCAACTCCAACGCAGTTCCGCTCAAGCTGGCCCTGGTCAACGCTGACCCTCTTGGAGAGGAGATCAATGTCATGTTTAAGGTGCCTTACATACATTTTATGGAAAATAAAACAATTAACCTACAAGCTGGTTTAGCTTGAAAGTACTCCATTAGTGAAACCAGGGAGTTGTCATCAAATGCACCATAGCCTCTTGTAACCTACTGTTGTTTACTTTTGTCTCATTTAAACACTGCACCCCCTGGTGGTTGAACTCTAAACTGACTTTATTAAAAACAAAAAACAAAAAAAACCTGTATCCTTGTTACCTGCTCTTCAAGTTTGTCTGTTTATGTATCAGGTGTGAGAGGACTCTTCAAGTTTGTCTGTTTATCTGTCAGGTGGGAGAGGACCTCAGGCAGGACATGCTGGCTCTTCAGATGATTCGCATCATGGACCGCATCTGGCTACAGGAGGGTCTTGACCTCCGCATAGTCAACTTTAAATGTATTTCCACTGGCAAGGACAAAGGTAATTTCATAAATGCACAGAGGCACGTTGCCTTTTGTTGAATTTTTTAATTGTGTAAAGCACACAATTTTTAACCTTTCAGAACCTTAAAGGGGTCTAATTTTGGTATTTCAAGTTTTCTGAGCTTTCTTCAGTGTTACAGTGTTGAATCCTCATCAGACATGTGAACGGCACCTTTTTTTTATCACCTAAATGCATGTTTGAGTTTGAGTTCCAGCACTCTCTCCGTTCGGTTTCCATGGCGACGAAAAACGCGTCGTTTTAGAGAGTTTTTTCTACTTGGAAATTCTTGTGACGTCCTGGGAATAAGGTTCGGTGATTGGTTACCTTCTACTAGTTAACAAGGACATGTACAAATACATCAGGCGGGTGGAAAACGTCGGATAAAGTTATTTCCAATGATGGCTGGTGAGTTTACCAAAGAGAGACATCCTGCTGCATTTGTTGCTGTGGGTTGCTGTTTTCCACTTTGTTTTCAGGGTCTGATTCAGGTTCCAACATGTAGGGCTGTATGCTATGTGTTAACATTGTATTTTGTTTTTTTTAATGAGTTTAATCCTTCTGTTTATGAGATGTTACAATGACGGCGAAAGCAGTTGCGGTGCGCGCTCCCGATGTAGTGCAGTGGCGGGAGGCGGGGCTTAATGTGGAAGAGTCTCAATCCACTCGTTTTGCCCACAGGCTGATCTGACAGCCTACAGAGAGGGTCGGTCTGAAGTAAATAAAGCGATTTGTGACAATAACTCGATCAATCCCAGCCCTTCTGGTCTCAGAAATAAAAATAAATTAGCCTGAAATGCACATAATAGTTCCACTTTAAATTGATTGTAGAGTATTCACTTGTCTTAATGCCATGGTTGTTCCAGTGGGGCATCCTGAAAACCTTTGGCTTGCAAAGTGTCAACAGAGGACTTTTTGTTTGCAGGTATGGTGGAGCTGGTCCCATCCTCGGACACACTCAGAAAGATTCAGGTGGAGTATGGTGTTACTGGATCCTTTAAAGACAAACCGTTGGCAGAGTGGCTTCGCAAGTACAACCCTGCTGAGGATGAGTATGAGAAGGTGAAGATAAAGTGTATAAACATTCACTTGACTTGCTCTCATTTCCCAACCTCTGACCCTGAACATTTACTGCAGAGATTCTGACCCTTAGCCATAGCCACTTGAATAAAGATATCAGACATTTAAAGCAGTTGTACATCAGACCATCCAAACTAATTCAGACGTCATTTCCCATCATCATCACTCCAGTACTTGCTCATCAGATGTTTAAGTGTCTTCTTAATCTTTCCAGGCATCAGAGAACTTCATCTACTCCTGTGCTGGATGTTGTGTTGCGACCTATGTACTCGGCATCTGTGATCGTCACAATGACAACATCATGCTACGCTCCACTGGTCACATGTTTCACATTGACTTTGGCAAGTTCCTGGGCCATGCCCAGATGTTTGGCAGCTTTAAAAGGTGATGATGAGGTCACATTTGTACATGTACACATACTTGTCAGATGAATGCCCCTTCTGTGCTATTAGGGTGTGAAGGTTTTTCTGTGTGGGTGGACCAGGGTGTTGACCGCTGACTTTGTTTTATTACCATGTTGTTATCTGAGTGTAAGCGAAAGGTCCTATATCAGCTGATTTCAGCAGGAAATGTGTCTCTGTTGCAGGGGTGCAAAATATAACACATCATCATGTTCATAACTAATGGTGTCATGGTTTTAAACCACTGATCTTCTACTTTCTGGCCCACTCTGAATGAGAAGCTGAAACTTAATTCCCCCCCCGTTATTCTTCGTCCTGCAGAGATAGAGCTCCATTTGTTTTGACCTCTGACATGGCGTACGTCATCAATGGGGGTGAGCGTCCAACCAGCCGCTTCCAGCTCTTTGTAGACCTATGTTGCCAGGCCTACAACCTCATCCGCAAGCACTCTGGGCTTTTCCTCAACCTGCTGTCTCTGGTGAAGCAGAACACACAGACACTCGTACCATAAAACTCACATAGATGGCTGAAAAGAATGCTTTGCTTTTGACCTCTTGGATTGTTTTAACGTCATATAATGTATTGGTGGCTATGTTTTTCTTTTTTTTTTATCTTTATGCTGATTAAGCTTTTTTTTATCTGGGTTATGTGGTCATTTTGGCCTCCGTTTTTAAGGTGTATTTTTCTTTCCTCTTTGCACCTGCACAACCCAGTTTAACAAGTATGCTACCAAGCAGCAGTTCAGTCTTAATAGTGTGATAAATCACTGCTCTGTTTATAGAGCATACCATAGTGCTGCTGACTTTTAAATACTAATTCTGAAAAGAATCACTATTTGTTTGGTGCATCTGCAAAGAAGCAATGAATTTCCATTATGCAACCCACTTAAATTTGGTGATACGTTGAATAATAATTCAACTCTCTAGTGCACTTATACTGCAATTATTTCTTCAACTGTGTGTGTTTGGTCTGTTTGTTTTATAGATGATGTCGTCAGGCCTTCCAGAGCTGACAGGCTCTCAGGATCTAAAGTATGTTTTTGATGCCCTACAGCCCCACAACACAGATGCTGAGGCCACCATCTTCTTTACAAGGTAAATTGATTGACTTCCATTCTCACAGTGGTGACAGATAAGGGAAGAAATAAACTGTTGTCTTTATTACTGCAAAATGACTCTAATCTAGTGTGATCTCATGTTCACATCAGGAGATTTTCCTTTTCTAGAAACAAAAACTCCACCAGGTGGCAGAGCAGGCTTAGAAGAAGAAACTAATATCTGTCTCGCAGCAACAAAGCTTGACAACTTAACACCAGTCAGTCTGCTGACAGGAAATATTTCTTTTTGTGGTATTTATTGTTGTCGTTTTCTACGTCAACCCCATTTTGCTCTATTTGCCTCCATGTTTTCTTTGTTCCCCTCTTTCTGCTGCAGACTGATAGAGTCTAGTTTGGGAAGCGTGGCCACCAAGTTCAACTTCTTCATCCACAACCTTGCCCAGCTCCGATTTTCTGGCCTCCCAGCCAACGATGAGCCAATCCTGTCTTTCTCTCCGAAGACATACACTCTGAAGCAGGAGGGACGCATCCTCCATGCCTCCATCTTCTCCTTCCAGAAGAGATACAGCCCTGATAAGCACTATGTGAGCCTCACCAAAGCTCTTTGACTTTTAATTTTGTTTTTTATGTTCCAACTCATGTTGCATTTCACCAGACTGTAATATACCAGAGCGTGTGATCATCTTTCCATCCTCTCTGTTCAGACATACGTAGTGAGGATCCTCAGGGAAGGTCAGAATGAGCCTCAATTTGTCTTCCGCACTTTTGACGAGTTTCAGGAGCTTCACAATAAACTGACCATCCTTTTTCCTCTCTGGAAGCTGCCAGGGTAGGACACCACCACCTCCATTTATATACCTTAATTAATAAACGACAAATTTTGTAGTCTTAATAAAAAACTGTCAAAAAATGTCCCTTAATTTGTCATTCTCCTAAAACTGCCTTGTATTTCTTATCTGCCTTTTGTGCAGTTGGAATGTAAATGAAATGTATTCATTAAATACCTTGACTTTCTCTCCTATTTATAGTTTTCCAAACAAAATGGTGCTTGGTCGCACTCACATCAAAGAAGTGGCAGTCAAGAGGAAGCTGGAGCTCAACAACTATGTCCACAATCTGATGAGGAGCTCCACAGAAGTCACCCAGGTACCCACATACACACTCAGTATCAGCACACCAAAATTTTAGTAATTACAGGACTGACATGTTATTTTATTCTAGTGTGACCTGATCTACACCTTTTTCCATCCAATTGCACGGGATGACAAAACGGAGGGTTTAGATGCCACACCCAAAGCACCTGGTAAAAACCTGCTCCTCTTGTTGTTCAACTCATTTGCATTTCATTGTGTCTGATTTTAGTTTCCTCTCCTCCATCATTACATTGTTTAGATAAAATGTATACAATCATTTGATTAATTTGGACAGCTACATTGTTGAAAGAGTCAACAAGCAGAATTGATGAATAGTTCTGAAATGTTTTACGTTTGTCAAATCTGATTGTTGCAGATCCTCCACTGAGTCCCACCTCTGGTCGAGTTGAAGGAGAAGTAAAGCTCTCCATTTCCTACAGGAATAGCACACTCTTCATCATGGTCATGCATATCAGGGACCTGGTAAACACCTAATATAAAACACATCCCTTGTGACTTTATTGTTAATTTGATGATCAGTTTTCTCACCAGAAACCCACAACCTTTCCTTCAGGTTTCTGAAGATGGAACAGATCCCAACCCATATGTGAAAACCTACCTGCTTCCAGATCCACACAAGACTTCCAAACGCAAGACTAAAATCTCCAGGAAAACCAGGAACCCCACTTTCAACGAGATGGTAAGAAAATCCTATTGCAGCCTACTTTTAGACAGTTCTAACCCGGATGCGCTTGAACATTGTTTTGCTTGTTTTAATAATTTTTCTTCTCTTTCCCTCAGCTGGTGTACACCGGCTACAGCAAAGAAACACTTGGTCTACGGGAGCTGCAGCTGAGCGTGCTCAGTGCTGAGTCACTGCGTGAGAACTACTTTCTGGGTGGTATTACACTCAGACTCAAAGACTTTGACCTCAGCAAGGAGACAGTCAAGTGGTACAAATTAACGGCCGTCCCCTACTTCTGAGTCCTGTAGATGATGACAAGACGTGTATTCACATCATATGGGAAATACAACAAATGTGACCTTACTTGAAAAATTTGGTTGTCTCAGTTTCGCAATACATAAGGTCTTTACCAGTCAGGATTTGTGGCCTTGGGGGTAGACACTGGTTTCTCTTTGGGATGAGGAATTTCTGACAATTTCACATTTGAAATATAAACAAGAATTTTATTTCTTTAAATTGAACAAACCAAATTTGCAATTTCTTTCTTATGAATCCTGTTGTAGGTGGTATAATTAGGATCTCATAGTAAGACGTGGCAGTGTTTGTAGCCGAAAAAGTGCATCACAATTTACAAACATGTTGCCCTGACTTGATTCTGATTCATCTTATTATGAGTTTGCTTATTAGTTTCATATTGCTCTGTGGGTTATTTTCATGTGACATGAATGTGTTCCTCCAGGCACAACTTCAAAGGGCAACCGAACAGACCATTAATTAACCCTGGAAGGGGAACTTGGTCTCCATTTTCACTTCATCTCTCTACCTTTAAACTAATCAAGATTGTTTTTGTGACAAACAATCTCATGTCTCTCTTTCTTTAAGTATAACAAAGAGCTGTAATGTTTTGTACATTTTGATATTAGAGGACCAAAACGGCTTACTTTCAGAAGAGTATATATTATATATAGACTGACATGTATTTTTTAAGGAAATGAGAGGGGCTCCTTTTTACACTTGTTTATTTTCTATATAGATCTATAGGGGGCAACAGAGGATTCTGCTTTGCATCGGACAGTTCTGGATAGAAAAGTCTAACACACCATTTACATGAAAATCAACAGTGACCTTACGATTCCCCCAAAATGTGCCAAATTTGATAGAGAGAACAGAGAATCAAACCACTCTCCCTAGTAGGGAGCAGATCAGGGTGCCTTTGTTTGTTCTCACAATCTCTTTTTAGTGCTCATCTTGGCCTTATTAATATATGTATTTTAATAACAATGTGATATGTCCTCATTTAAGAAAAAAAATAGGTTCTATAAAGTTAAATCAGTAGTTCCTCCAGAGCAGGTCTGGTGCCAGACCAGAGGCATCATGGTCCTTTCTAACAGTGGACTGTCACTAAATGCACTCGACTAGGTTTTTCTTTCATTCTATTACTTGACTGTTTTGTTTTTTTTTTGTTTTGTTTTTTTTTACATAGCACACTTTAAAGGGGAAATTGTATTATAAGCTTTGGAACACACTCTTATCTGTGTTTTAAAAGAGAATGACAGACACCTTAATAATCCTGATCAGAAGTCAGTTCAGTGGTTCTAAACCGCAAATGAAGAACCAAGTCCCTCTTTGAGTCTGGACATGAGGCTGTTTCTGCTCCCACTGCCTAAATGTGGTTTAATGACGTTGTGATAAATTACTGGGCAAAAAGTCAGCATTAACTGCCAGTGAGGTCCAGAGCCAATAAGGTTTCGTATTTAAGTGAGAAAATTGTCTGAATGTTGTGATCGGCAACTTTGATGTAAAACATCTTTTCAAGAAGGGAACAAGATTCTGAGCAAGAGTTAACTGCTTTTATCTCCACCTAACTAGAAAAATGTTGTTTAAAAAAAAGAGATAAAATGAATTTACAAGAAAAGCTTTTTAAGATCTGCAGTACAGCTGTTATGTCACACTATAACTGATGGTGGTTTTATCAGCTCTTATAGTGACTGTACAATAAATTAGGAGAGTGTGTATTAACATGGCCAGTTATTTATTCTTAATTCGTGACCTCTAGCCAGAATGGATCAGTGTGTACTGTAATCTCTCTTTTCCTAAAGCAAATTAAATGTTTTTTGAATGAATATTAAGTGTCACTTTGTGTGAGGATGTGTGTATGAGCTCTGGGGACTGTACTTTAGCTGAATTGTTGAGTAAGCTTCTCTTTTTATCCAAAAACCTAAAAAAAAATCAGTTTCTTGGTGAAACTGCAGACTGTTTAAGAAAACATGACTGCAGATGCATGTTTTTTTCCTTTAAATTGCAGTTTTTTCTTCTTTGAACTCACGAGTAAACAAAACACTGAAGAAAACTGCACTAGCAAGCTAACTTCTTAATCTCTTTATTCTTATAAAAAGTTGTTTTTCTTTAAATTATGACCGTTTATATTTGAGTTTGGAGTGTATTAACTAATTTTGTCCTTAGCTGGGCACATAAATTCATTTGTATGTGATGGGGAGGTAGAGCTAGAAGTCAAACCTCTTTTATTTAAGAGCTATCAATTGAATTGAAATTGTTTTGAACATATAAAAGGCAAATAATAGCCATACAGTATTAAACAGTCAAAAATAGTGATGCACAGATAAAGCAAACAAACTGACAACTTCATAGTCTTTATACATATCTGAAAAGGAGTGGGAGGAAGTAAAACCTTATATTATCCCAACCCCTCCTCCTTTTGCATAGAAGTAAATCCTTTTTTTCAGCTTTATATAAAACTATTTTATTTTTGGTGAAAGATAGACTAGCAATATGTTTAGGGTGTATTCCTGCCTCTCGCCTGCTACTTGCTAAGATAGGCTCCAACTTGATACTTTGAATCACTTTGCATGAGTTTGGTCAAGACTATTGTAATCTATTTTTAATATATTAATCAACATACATTGATACATAGAACTATTCAAACAATATGTGAGGTGGATACATTATTTGATACAGGCATGTGACTTGCATTATGTTTAAACTTATGTCAGAATTATATAGACAGCACTTTTTCAGAAAAAATAAATTAACTTTTTTTTTTATTTTTTTTTTTTAAACAAAGTATCACTACCACATAAAGTAATTATGATACGAACGGTGACAGGGAAGCTTATCATCGGACTTCGTCATACTTTAATGATACTACCGACATAATGGTATTTCCATTTCTTTTTGTATGCTCTCTTTCTCGATAAAATACTGCATTTGATGTATATCAAATGTATTTTATGTATATTTTATGTATGTATGATATTTGGAATGAAATTAAAATTTAAAAAAAAAAAAAAAAAAAACGAATATACGATTGCTTCCTGCGTGGTTACGTCATTTCCGACGCAAGGGCAAAATACCATTTTCTGTCGCGTGTGCGGCCTCTCTTCCTCTACCGCCATCATGGGTCGCATGCACGCTCCCGGGTGAGCTCTTTTTATACCGTTAAAACCTTGATTTCATTTATGATATATCGGTTTCAATTACACAACATGGCTTGTTAATATTTTCTGGTTCACAAATAGAAAAAATAAGTTTGTATTTTCAAGTTTCAACATGGAAAAGGGTCTTTAGTAGACTCACCAGTGAACATCCATCTCAGGCAAATGCGCTAACTTGCTAACACAAGTAAGCGCCTTTCTGTTTTTTCGTGGACATACTGTTTTCTCTTCTTGATTGCACTATGTCATTGAAACAAAAACATAATCTGTCTTGAACTAGTGATGAGATCAAAACATTGCAAACACTACCTTATAGTTACGGTGCATGCCGTGTACTATATGGTACGAAGCCAAAGTTAGCCGGCCCAGTTCCTGCATTAGGGGTTCAATTGTTTCTTTCTCTCTCTATCTCTCTTTTTCTTTTACATATTCAGCGTGTGTATCCCCAGAACAGTTGTTTTTCCATTTTTCTAATCAAATTGAGTACTCATTGTAACTATACATGTTTTTCCCCTCCCTTCGCAGAAAGGGCTTGTCCCAGTCAGCTTTGCCTTACAGGCGCAGTGTTCCCACTGTGAGTATATCTATGGCATTACAGTATTTTAACTTTAGCTTCTCAGTGAGTTGGTGTATTAGGTGATAATCCAAGATATTTCTTCTTGTAGTGGCTGAAGCTCACATCTGATGATGTCAAAGAGCAGATCTTCAAACTGGCCAAAAAGGGTCTGACTCCCTCTCAGATTGGTGAGTTGTTATACCTGAAACAGATTGCGTCCATTACACATATAACGTTGCCGTTTTAAACAGTAAAACTTGTTTTTTGGGTTTTGTTTGTGTATGTATTGGGCATGTGATGTCCCCCTCCCAAGATGCAGAAAAAAGAAAAAAAAAATACAGATTTTTATAACTTTCTTGTTCATGAGATTGGTGTTAATGCTGTCATGACTATTTGGAAATATATTTGGAGTGGTAAATAAGACTACACATAATGAAAATTTAGGTTTTGTAGAGCATTTCTCCGTTGCACACCCTGTAATTCAGCTGTTTTGGGTAGAACCACCAGCATGTTTGACAAAGTAAGACATGTTAATTGGATGTTAATGTACGCTCAATTTTGAGTAATTCAAGTCTATCCTTAACTGCTTAGCTGTGTTTTGCTTTGTTTTTATTTTAATTCAACAAATAAATGTGATAACAGACTAATTATTTAATTGGGTTTTGGAGTTTTAGGTACCACAAACGCACACGGGGTCACTGATTCTGCCTGTAAGATCAAATAACACCCAACTCAAATGGATCCTATGAGGGTTTTACATGTATTTGTGCTCCATAACAGCTGACTCAAATTGATGTCTTTTTGCAGAACCTGATAGGTTGCTAGATCCCATTTAATATAATTGACGAGTGTTGAATTAGGAATACAAGGAAAAAATGTTAGATTGCAACCCTCGTAGGACCTAATTGATTATCTCTGGTACGTATATGAATACATATAAAAGCAATGACATCCAATCATACATACAGTGAGATTTATTTTAATGATTGCAATGTTTTATCCAGAAAGGGGACTTATTCAGTTTTAGTTCATGTTTACAGTCAGCGTACAATTGTAAGTATCTCTAATGTAGTATAGGATAGACTAACGCTATTGATCATGTCGTTAACAAAAATCTTGACATGTCAAGCGCTGGTTTTAGAAGACAAGTAGTGGATGGGATGGTTATGTTTCTTTCATCAGTGTTTAATGTTAATGTATACCTTAGATTAGCCTTTTACTTATATATCACACAGGTTAATAACTCACATTAGCATTAACATTTTTTTGGGGGTGGGGGGGGGGTGGGGGGTCTTGTACATAAAAGATTATCTTGACCTCTTAAATGTGAGCTGCTTAGTATCCTAACAACGATGCAAGTTGACATTAACGTCATGTACCGACTGGCTTGCAAAGAACTTTATTAGGAAGTTCAACAATCTGAATCAGATGTATTGGAGAAGGAACACATCTAAAACATGCAGGGAAGTGGATCTTGTGGACCCAGATTAAGAAACATTGCTATAAATGGCAGGAGCTTTCACTTTGGTGACTGCAAGTAGTTTTAAAAAAATGCAAGCTGTATCTTCCATATTTATTTCTATTGTTTTAAATTATGGTTATTTATAATAACGACCTTCCTAAGTAAAATTGAAGTCTTGTTGAGAAGCTTTCCCATTGAACTGTTTTTGCTCAAGGAGATATAACTCATTCGTCAAAACAGAAATACTACTGATAAACTACTGATATTGGGGGCAATAGGTTGTTGAATGATTTAGAGTTCATAGATTTTTTTCTTTGTCCATATTTAAAGTTTTGCTTCTAATACATCAGAATTAATTTGCCAAGTTTCAGGCCTACTTGAAAGATCTTAGAGGTTTATTTTGTTTGTTTTGGGGTTTTTTTGTATTTTTTTTTAACCCCTTTTCTAGGTGTGATTCTGAGGGACTCGCATGGAGTAGCCCAAGTACGTTTTGTCACTGGCAACAAGATCCTGAGGATCCTCAAATCCAAGGGTCTTGCCCCTGACCTGCCTGAGGATCTCTACCACCTCATCAAGAAGGCTGTTGCAGTCAGGAAGCACTTGGAGAGAAACAGAAAGGTAAGTGTCAGACCAAAAATACTCAACTCTGGCACTATTATTATTCAGAAAAATACATTTAATTTCTATTCAAAACAGAGGGAAAAATAAAAAATATCCCCTGCCAAAACTGAAGAAGCTTAAAATGAAAATGTCCTTTTAAGTAATGTAACAATTCTAGTTATAACATGTTAAAGTATTTTGAACTTTTTTATGTTTTCGTTCACACTCTTCATTAATACACATTATGTGACAGTAAACCAGAGTGTGTTGAGGCTTCAGTCTTGTCAGAGCAGAGATGATCTCCTCCTGCTTAAGCAACAGCTGCTCCTTAGAAGAGTAAACGATGCACGCTTTCAAGTTGCACACCAAAAGTCTTGAATAACACAAGAAAAAGTATCTAGACTTGTTGACAGTTGCTTTTTCCTTAAACTAGCTAGAGGGGACTAAAAAAAACTAGTTTTGTTTGTTTTTTTTCTTCAAAAATCAAGTGTGTGCATCAGTGTAATTTGACAATTAACATTCCACAATTAAATGCATTCGTGCTACAATTTTTTATACACACATATATATATATATATATATATATATATATATATATATATATATATATATATATATATATATATATATATATATATAAAATTTTAATACTTACACAAGCAGATTTATTCATTAAAATGGTTTTATTTATTCTTTTCATATTTCACTTGCAGGACAAGGACGCCAAGTTCCGCCTGATTCTCATTGAGAGCAGGATCCACAGGTTGGCCCGTTACTACAAGACCAAGAGAGTACTGGCCCCCAACTGGAAGTAGTATGTATTGTTTCTTCAGTGCCTGTTTCAACTTCACAAGTTTCTTTATAAAATGTTCATAAATTGATCAAAATGTTTTACAAATTTTGTAACCACTTATAACAAAAAAAAAAAAAATTGGCATGTTAAATTAATTGCAGTTTTAGAGGTATGGTACCACTAGTGAACTATATAGTTTATGATGCTAAATTAACTATATGCACAATTCATTGTCCTGCTCTTCACTTCTGTTAAGAGTAGTGATATTTCTGTTGTGCTAGAAAAAAAGGAAGGTAAATTAGCAGAATGGTCACTTGATGGCCTTTTTGCCAGTCCCCTTCACACATTAAATAATTTTTTTCCTGCATTCATTTACATTTTAGGCATCGGACTATGTCATTCCTGTAATGTATCTTACTTTAGTTAGCTAGAAATTAAATATTGCATGTATGTCCAAATATGCTCTAAAAATTATTGTCAGATCATTTTACCTCTATTTATATATATATCTATTTTCTTTTTACAGCGAGTCTTCTACAGCTTCTGCTCTGGTGGCATAAACTCAACATCTTTTGGATTAATAAAAGTTTAAATTGGAAAATGTCTTATTGGCTGGGTTCCTTTCTTTCCTCTGTCTTAATGGTGTTTTAAATCTGGAAAATAAATTTTGTTTGTAATTCATTCACATTAATTAATGTTAATATAATTTTGGCCGAGAAACATGTAAATATTTGACTTCAAAAAGTGCAAGTGTAAGAAATGTTTATTCGTTTTCCACAGTATCAGAAGATCTTTTTACTTTCCTTCTAAAATTTCGTTTTAGATCATTTGCTTTACTAGTATGCCGTGGGCTATTTTAAGGGCTTTCCCGATCGCCGAGGAAATTACGGGCTCTTTCTATGCGTCAGATGTCACGTACCGTCAGGGGCGGGAGAAACCGGTGTACTAAGTGGAGTTCTCTGGGTGATTGACATGAGCTTCGTCCAATCACTGTACGATGTGACGTCACAGGCTTTATAAAAATGGGTTGCGTCGCAACATCGAGACAATCCTACTACAACGAAGACAACAGAGAAACATGGAGAAACTGTACGAGTACGTTTGACGAAGAAGAGCAAAAAATGGCGCAAACCTGCCCGAAAATGAAGCGACAGCATACCGACGTATATCTGTCACCGACTAATACCCGGAATCTGTTGGGTTTCGTTGAAGAATACCAGAATACGTGAAGATTTTCTGTGATACTCGCTTTAATTGGAGAAGAAAGAAGTTATAAAATGGCTACTAGTGTTTCCGAGAGGGGCTCAGAGCAGACGGCTATGGAGAGGTTTGGGAGCGGAGGAATGGCACTTCTGCCTTGGACTAAACAAATCCTCACCGTGCTGTGGGAACAGCTTCGGCTGCTGGTTCAGGTCATTTACTACACTTTCATGTCAGGTGAGAACCATATAGCATTGATACGTGTTTTGTTTGTACTTTTACCTGCCTTTAAACTTTTTTTCCTCTTTTTTTTTTTTTTAACCGAAAAAATGGTGAGCTATTCAGAAATGCTATTGCGTGGGCAACTAGGGAGATTTTTAGTTAGTTTCCTCTTAAACTATTCACCGCTCAATGTGGGTGTTTTGCTGGTTTCACCTTCACCACCCTCATGAACTTTGTATAAGCTGGTTCAATACGCCCAAACCAGGAAATAAAGGGAAATGTTAAAACTGATTCAATATTAGTATTAAAATTCTGACACGACATTGTTAGTGTAGTGTACGATATGGTATTGGACTTATTTGCATGTTTCCTTCTTGTTTACATTGTTCCAGTTTCGTGTTTGGTGGTAATTACCACCTTAATAACGTTTTTATTACAGCATACTAAATTAATTATTGGTCTAGGCTTAGACCAATAATTAATTTAGTTTAACTGTATGTATGTAATAATTTAATTTAACTGTGTGCTTAGACTCTAAGCAGACAGTTACAAAGCACCTTTTTCATATATTACAGTGTAAATTATTTGCCATGTCAAATTTATCCTTGATATTTATATTTTACTTGCAGTGTGACAGGAATATTGTTGACGGTCTAAGGGAAAATAATTCAGCACAACTGTAGCAGAAACTTCCTTTCAGTATGTTTTTTGAATAGCAGAAGTTTTTTTTTGTTTGTTTGTTTTTTCCCATTAAGTCCCGCTTTAATTCACATCATTGTTGAAGTCTAATCCACTGTTTTCTTCCTCCTTTACAGTTTTCCAAATGTTCAGGTTTGAAGTTCATGTGAGAATCACTGATGAAACAGGAGAGCACATCCAGCATATGAGCACAGCAGCAAACTCACCAGAAACCTTCCTGTTCTCCTCGGTGGTTGGTGGTTCAAATCCCCTCTCTAACTTCTGTGCTGACACCAGCACAGGCAAATCAGCTGCTGAAGCCCTGCTGTCCAGCCTGCGTGCCGAAGATCTGTGCTGCGGACTTGTGGACGATTTTGTGTCCAGAACAGCAAGTAAAGAGGACAGCATCTTTCTTGGACACCAATCCACGTGGAAAATGGGCTTCCCCGGTGAATGGAACATCTTTGTATCAAGCAGCGACAGCTGTAGTTCAAACGACGCTCACCATAAAAGCTGTGAGAAGGTTTTCAAACAAGATTTGTCTAACGAGAAAGTTTTCCAGCAGGACACTTCTGAGGAAGAGAAAAGTTTTCTTTGGAGCAGTGAGGAGGAGCAGAGCATAGTTGAATTTGACAGTGAGGAAAATAAGGCACTTTGGGAGTCTTTGTCAAAGTCCAGTGATCCATACAACCCTTTCTTTTTCTCTGCTTGCATTTCAACCAACACAGACATGGGAAAAATTAAAGGTGAAGCGAGAGACAACAGCGAGGCTGACCTTAAGTCAGTGACCAAGGCCAGTGAAGAGATGTTGGGGTCTGCAGGGCTGAACATGTTGGTCTGTCGCTCTGACAGTGAGAGCAGCTGGAGCAGCTGGGCCAGTTCAGAGGGTTCAGTTGCTGATACGGACAAGGAGGAAAGTGACAGACTGTGGGAGTTCTTCAGCAGTCCCAAAGACCCCTACAATCCCATGTGCTTCACTGCCAGCACAGTGAGCTGCATATCTCCCCAAGCAACCTCTATCACCTTATCTAAACAACAGGCCTCACTTCCTGCACCTCCCCCCAAGCCTGAAGCAGTCACAGAGGAGAAGGAAAGCAGTTTTCCTCCATCTGAAGATGATGAGGAAGAGCTGCTGTGGAAATCTCTCTGTCAAAAGGATGACCCATTTCACCCTCTAAATTTTAAGGCCTGTCTTCATAGTTCCTCAACAACACTCCAGCATGATGAAGACCAGACTCTCCCTGATGCCCATCACACCAAAATTACACCAGCAAAAGCAAAGAAGAAAACCAAAACATCCAGAGCTGTCAAGCCTACTCTCCCAGAGAGGCAGTTCAAGAATCACTGTCACCCAGACAAAACCCTGGCACCCTGGAAAAGACCCAAGCAGTCACCTCAGTACCCTGCAGAGAAGAAGGAAAGCAAGGCCAGCGCCACACAGAAAAAGGTCATTATTTTTTTTAGTTATTAAAGAGATTTCTAACAGTAATAAATATAGCATTAACTGACAGCTTATGATATAAGAAGTCTATCTAGCTAACTTTTAAGTAGCAACATAATAGGAATGTTATTTGCTATTACTTTTATACTATTTTATATAACGCTTCAGTTGAATTTACCCAGACATAATGAAGACCATGCAGTCTTTTAGGTTAGAACATAATCATGTTGGGAGGAGGAGTGGGTGGTGGAGGAGTGGGGTCACAGGATGCTTCTGAATTTTATGGCATATTGTGACAAAGTCAGAGATAAAAGCTGATTTCTCTGAGTGACACATGTACTGCAGTGTGTTAAGCACTGTTGTTGTTTGGTGTTGGTTAGCAACACTGTTGGTAGTCATGACCATACTGGTCATGTGACTCCAGTGAGTCAGTAGAGAATTTGATTGTCAAATGGACAAGGGATGTTACAGCAGGATTGCAAAATGACATTTCAAGCCTGTCAGTAAATACTCTGTTACATCAGACTCCAAATATAAACCCAGAAGTAGAAATAGAAGGAATGACTGATTTGTGTTTATTTTAATATATTGGGTAGTGTGACTATGTTCTTGAAGTTATTTAATTGACTGTAATCTTGTCTTTTATCAAAATGTTCTGAATTTTTGCTTCTTATTTTATGTTGAACCTTAGGTGCGGTTTTCTCCTCTTGTCCAAGTCCATGTCATGCACACCTGGCCGTTTGCTCGCCAGGCGTCTCGTAAAGGACACTGGGAAGAAATGGCGCGAGACCGTGATCGCTTCCGAAGGCGAATATTGGAGACAGAGAAGGCCATCAGTCACTGTTTCTCCCAGTCCCACAGAGAGAAGATCCGGGCATACCTGGACGGTGCCTTGAAATACTTCGAAGGTCCTGCACACTGAATGTTTTATTTCCTTTTTGGATGAGAACTTTGGATTAGTTGCAATGCAACAGTGATTTTTGATTTAGGCCAATTAGAAATTGTATGTTAGGCCATTTTTACATGTTTGGTGTCAAGTGGAACAACCTTGTACCTCAAAAAGGTTTGTTTTTTTTTACATTGTGTACCTGTTGCACTGACTGACACTTTCTCATATTAACCTCAGCATTGATGTGTGGAATGTTGTTTTTTTTATATGCCTTATATAATGACCTAGTAATGTAACTTATTTATGCTCTATGGGGCTTGTTGTTTATTTTTTAACATTGTTTTGTACATTTTTACATGTGTGAAGCAACTACAGCAGAGGTAGGCAACTCTGGTCCTCTAGTGCCACAGTCCTGAAAATGTTACGAGTCTCTGCTGCAACACACCTGGCACACATCAGAAGATATTAGCAGACTTGTTCAGGGCTTGACATCAAATTCTGTACAAGTCTGGTAATTAGCCATTGATTTGAATCAGGTGTATTGCAGCAGGGAAACTCCTAACATTTGCAGGACTGTGGCACTCGGCGACCGGAGCTGCCTACCTCTGAACTACAATAATGTCAATGTAGAAAACTAATGTAGTGAATGCTGGTATCATAAGAAAGCAGAGCTTTATATTACAAAGTGTTTTGGGATGTTTAATACAAGCATGATAGAAACATATCAAGGTCCGGTGCAATTCTTGTCCCCTTGTTGAAGTACTTTTCACTTTGATATGTATTTTTGTTTTATGTATTTTTCTATATTATTGCATTTATTGGCAGCCTTTTGATGTTAAGTGTGAAAACAGGCCTTTTTAAAATGTGCCACAACACTTTGTCTGAAGTAACTCAGCTTTCATGGTAACACCATGTAGCCTAAAGATTTGTTTGTAGCAATTTTGATTGTAGTTATTCTGTTGAATCAATAAAAATTGTAACTATATTGTTTTGTTTCTTTTCTTTTCTTCCAAATATGTCTTAACAAAAAGCGGGGAGGTATCAATTCAAACTGAAGTACAAGCAAGTGTTAGATGATGTTGGAAAGCCGCATACCACAGCAACAACGCTATGTTTGAGACTACTGTTAAACACAAACATACAATCAGGATTTTCAGGTCATATCTAAAAGTGGAAACCAACAACACCAGACTCCCTGCAGTCATATAAGCCAGTTTAACCTCTCATCCTGCTTGGACACTATCAGCACAGTTGGTCTGTGAAGCTTTCAGTATGCGACACCAACTGGTTTAGTGAAACACAAGCACATCTTCATCTTTTAACATAGCTACATGTTAAACCATTCAAGCCCCTTTAAAAATAAAAGTTAAACCTGTTCAGTCTCTGATTAAATGTGCATCATCTATTTCATACATGCAAATGTCAAAAATTCTGTTTTGGCATACATTTTTTCTCCCTGTGCTCCTACATTGATCAATACTTAACTGCTTTCCTCTCAAGCTTTTTCTCCTCAGTTTTTCTAGTCTTCATACCCAGTGAGGAGCTCATAATTCCCCAGTGGGTTGTGAGTCTCTGTGCCGACTGACTACTGTGAGGCTGTCGTCACACCAGGGTTAAAAAACACAAAGTATGATGAAATGACTTTCCTAAGGGAGGAAATCAATTAACAGGTCTCTCTATCTCAGGCACACACACAGTATGGTGCAAAGGTGAGTAATCAACTGTGTCAACTCAGCAGTAGGTCTTCATCTGCTGATGTTTTCCCACCACTATCCACCCTGCACATTTGGTATGTAATCCATCACCTGCTGGTCTCACACACACCCAAAAAATAAGAATCTATTTATGCTGGAGGTTTAAAATGAGTCCAAATCCAACTAAAACATTGTTTTAATTTTTAATGGGACTTCGCCTCAGTTATGTTTTTAATATTATTAGCCTGATGCATTTTGTCATCAGCACCAGAAATCATTCTGGTCTCGTTTAAAGCAAGTAAACAGTTTTTTAAAGACATGTTCAGTTTTTTAAAATCATGATACTGTTTGATTAAATTTGGAGCTCTCCTTCAAAATAAAATCAAGATTTTCATTTGAAGTACAATTTTTAGATGAAATGTGTTTTTGTTCTGGGTGACCTGATAACATTTGCGGTGAGCTGAACAACAGGCTGTTTTTCTGTGGTGTGCTTACACAGTGGTGGGGATGTACTGCAAGTGCATTGGGGGTTCTTTTGTTCATTTAATCTTCCTGGCGCTACAATTTCCATATTGGATTTTCCTGTTAATGAAAACACTACAACAGGGTTTTAGCTGTTAGCTCACAGTGAGTAAACAGCAAAAGGCTCATTGTCCTGCAGCATGGCACTGCAACAAGACACACACATGGGCAGTTGAACCCATGACTTTCCTGTAAGAAAACAAATAGCACAGCCTCTCATCCTTGCCTTCCATTTTTCTTCTTGTACCCTCCTCTTTCTCCGTATCTTTCCACCCCCCATCTTTCCCTTCTTCATCCTCTCCTGTATCATAAGCTTTGTGGCCCAGGCGACCCCGTCTCCAGGCAACCAGCTGGATCTGCGAGGCGTTGAAAGGATTGCAGGTGATTGCAGCAGTGGCAGAATCAGCAGCAGCAGGGGCAGTGGGTTTTTAAGTTACACACACACACACACACACACACACACACACACACACACACACACACACACACACACACATACACACGTATGCATGTGATGTGGTTACCCCTCTAAATTGCCTGCAAGAAAAGGGTATCTCTCGGGTAACAATTAACCAATGATGCAACCTACCAGCAGCTATTGTGTCTGACACTGATTCACACAGACAGACTGCATGTGATGCAGAGACAAGAAGTCTATTCTGGGTGTGGACTGAATGTAAACCCCTTTTAGCAAAAATCTTCAAATTGTGTTCATTCAAATATTCTTTTGAGGCAAATTAGCTTTTAAAAATATGAGAACATACTCATTCATTTATATCTAAAATTGGAAGAATCTTCCACAGAGGTTCTAAAAAATTTCCAAATCAGATAATAACCCCCCCCCCCCCCCCCCCCCCCCCCCCAAAAAAAGAGACCAAAAAAACCTCTGTTTATAAACATTAAGGGAAAGCATGAAATAGTGAGTAAGTCAGTAAATACTTAGCAGTTCCAACACAATAGTCATGTAGATTAGTGTGACCAGCACCAACACCCAAACTGGATCGTGGGTGGTTCAGGATGACGTCTTGAATGAATGTAGTATTTAATTTCAACCACTAGGGGGCGCACAATTTCCCCCCTGGTACGTGACAGTTAACACATACACACTTCATTCATGGTTAATGACTGATAAAAGCAGGAAAAAGACACAACATTGAAAAAAACCTTTATTTTTATTCTTATTATTTTCTAAATGTATTTTATTTTTGGGTCTAATTTCAAAGTACAACTGAGTTTATTTAAATTCAACTCACCCCAATAGAATAAAAACAACAATAAAAGATGCAACTCTTTTAAAAAAATGAAACCATACAAACTGTGTTTTCCCTTAATTATGCATAACCTCGTTTTTTAAATGGAATTTAGGCTTTTTTAAAGCTAATTTCTGGAGACCAGAAATACAAAGTAAACAACGACTCTGCTGCCCTCTGGTGATACACGTAAACAAAAACAGATAACGTCAATGTTGTTTTTAGAGGTCTGTGAGCATTGGAAAGAACAAAATCACCTTATTTTGAAACCTAAATTTAAGAGATTTTTAAGTTTTCTAAAAAATAATTAACAAAGTTATTGTGAGAATATTGTGTGTACCTCATCCTACTGTTATGTATAAATAAGGCTACTTTTATTCATATAAACAAGAACATCTTAGTTCAATGGACTGAAGCCGAACAATCCTTGCTGTGTAATCCCATCTTCTAATCTGCTTTTGGAAGGATTCTCTTGTCCTTAGCTAGTTAATGGACCTGTTTCAGACTAATAAGCAGCATTGGTGGTTGTTTTGTTAAAGATAAGAGTTTCTTCCTATAAAGCCTCTTGTTTTAGTGCTCTGGATTTAAAATAATCTGGAATTTGAGGAGAGACAATTATGCGTCATCATGAGATAAACAAAACTCCTATATTCATGCTTTTGTTCTTAGTTTAGGAATAAACCAGATAAATCTGGTTAAATCAGTGTTCAGTTCGTGGTTTGATATTTACTAAGATTTGTAACTGCTGTAAGGTATTCATTGCAACTGATTAGTTTTTATTCTTTATCTTCTCTATAAAGTCTTTATACATTGTAGTCCACGAAGATTACAGTTAGTAATCATGTAGGACTTTAGTTGCCATTTTGTCCAGACTGCGGTTCAACACATGACATGCACAACAAATGCTTCGAATTAAATCCTTTATTGCCATATCCAGTTTAAAAGAAAACATTAAACAAAAGTTCAGCCAGTCACAAGATGCCAAATAAATCTTTTTCTTCTTTATATTACTAGTTTACATACTGATACACAAATACTTTTGTTGTTATTGTTTTCTTCATCAGATCAGAGCCACGATGATGACATGTGCTATTCCAGTGACAGCTTGGGGGCATGGGGATTTTTATTAAGTCTGGAGGGAGGTTGTGACAACATGGGAGGAGATTGCATCACAGTGAAATCAGAGCTAGTTAAGTTACTTACATAGAATGACAATAAAAAAACACCTACAAGCAAAATTATTTGATTACATCTGTAAGAAAATACAAAAAAACAAAAAAAACAAACAACAAAAAACAAAAAAACCCCAACTTCTTACCCAAGTGCATTAGATTCTATGTCTACATTGTTATTGGTAATATGGAAAATCACAAAATGGGAAGGAAGTATTTTGAAATTACTGTACTTTGCAGTTTAAATGGATAGAATTTCATGTAAATATTTTTATTTCTTTTGTATTGAAATGAAGAGGATGGAGCAGTTGTCTTGTGGATGCAGTTCATCCTGATATCCAACAGAGGGAGACAGAGTCACAGAAAGCTTTTCCCGAGAGCTTTTGATCCAGAGAATCAACATGATTATTTGTAGAAATATTGACAAAAATGAACAGCTATGCCTGAAATTAATTTCTTCGTAAAATGTGTTGTTGTTGTTGTTTAAAAAAAAAAAAAAAAAAAATGTAGTCACTGAATACAGGACATTTTATTGTCATAATTTTACAGTGAAGCATTAATTTGCTCTTCTTTTTCCCTGAAGCTTTTGATATGTATAAACTCTCTATGGTTCAGGAAGTTTTAAAGGCCTCAGACAGTCTAAGTTGATAGTTAGATCCTGAAGAACTGACTGACTGACTGATTGAATTAATCTTCATAGTTTTATTTGTTTTGACATGGTCCACCCCAAGACTTTTATCTACATTCACTTTTTTTTCATCTGTAGAATATCAAAGCAACTAAGGCCTTTAAAACATTTTTATTTTGTTTTGTAAATGTGAAGATAAATACGTTTTCATTAAAGTTATAATAATGATCTGTTGTGACAAATATCCTATCAATACCATCATCTTATGATTTCTTGCTGCATTCATTATAAGCCTTCCTTTGTATATATTTAAGGATAAAATGCCAATTATTTGAGCTAAATAAAACTGTCAACAACAACAAATTTTCCTTGATGGGTTGTTGAAAGTTTCCAATAAGATTTACATCAAGCAATCTAACATCTTGGCATGACAGAGCAACAAAGGACTGCAATTATGACATAGAGCTGTTTCTCTGTTTGCTGCTTGCAGCCAAAATGAGGAATGAAGTTTCTAAATCCAGACCTGTGCAGAAAGGGTGAGGCGCCATCAGGCCTGTGGGGTTTAAACAAGTTGCATTTATAAGTTGAATGCATTTTTGACTCTGCATTTACATGAAAAACAATGAAAGAAAAGTGCCAAGAATTTGCATGGCTGAGCTGAGTCTTTGCCACAAGAGGCTTTGGCTGCTTATAGCCAGCGGATGTTGACGCAATGTAGACAAGAGCAAGGAATCTGAAACTCATCCTTAGTTACACATTATGACTAGAGAAACAGGGAGGAAGAGAGCAGATGAAGACTCATCTTGTTTCTGTGTGTCTTTGTCTTTGTACTTGAAGGTTCTGCTTGCTAAGGGCCTGAAGTCAAGCTAGAATTAGCGACTCTGTTAAATAAACAGAAATTACTATAGAATTCCTTCACCATGTTTGAATAGCTGGGTGTGGCATATTGTAAATATGCCTCAACAGATGCTAATTGTTTATCTTAAAATCCTCTGATAAATTAAAGCATTTGTCTTCATCTGATTTACTTACTGTAGCAGGCTAAAATTGATTAGTAAAGAAGTAAATTCAGTTTGTTCTAGCAAAAGTGTCCGTCAGCAGTCGTGGACTGCTAGGACAGGCTTCAGCTCCCTGCTAACCTCTCTACATCATAAGCATGACTAAAGGATGGATGAATATCCAAGCTCTAAAAAGAACAAAAGGAAGCAGCAAGAGCTATGAGTTGCCTGCAGATGTCAGTACTACTTACACCTGTTTTGCCTCTAGATGGCAAACTTAAATGTGTTTGTATGTAAGCCCAACTGTCGATGACAGTGTAAGTTATTTTGTGCTTAACGTGCACATCTTCCAGTGATGGTAAACTATCAGCCACTGACTGAACCTCGCACATAACAGAGTTCTGAGTCCGGATATAATGCAAAAAAGACAGCGGAGGTCTGTAAACTTGCACATTTTAGTGAGACAGTACAAAGACATACTATTCATTATCTGCATCTATTACAATAATATGGGTACTTAATAGAGTCCAGGTGCTGAACTGGCCAGACCGCAGTTCAGATTTTCTTCCTATTAAAATCCTCTAAGTGTATCATTAAATGCCATATGTGACCAAGCCACAGGACAGATGAGGTTGTAGCAGCTTATGTCAATCAGAAATGGGAAACAACTCCTCAGTTATCAGTTCCTAGACCGGGTGCATCTGTGGAAGAGGGTGCTACACAGTGGTAGAAATTACCCTGTCCCTACTTTTGATGAGACATGTTGCTACCAATATGAAAATAAAAAATAAAAAAACAGTGCATTTCTTTAAAAATTTGAGGATTATGTTCTTGTTTCGATAAAGCAAAAGTTTATAAGATTTACAGATAACCAGATTCTGTTTTCATTCACATTTTACACATGTTAAGTCTTTCTTAAGAAATGACGTTGTACAGTCTAACTAAAATTCATATTGCAAATGTTCATTTTCTACATTCAGCTGCATCTGTGGGAAACTATTTGTATTCCTGCTTTTATATTTTATTTATCAATTAGCTGGCAGCTTTATGTGGCGAGAGGCCCACAGTGTTTACAGAGGTTGGCTTGAGGCTCAAATCCCCATCCTGAAGCTAGTCACACATCTTCCGTCTCAATGTTGTTTGCTTTCTTTGTTTTCTCTTTTGTCCTTCAGCAGCTCCACACACAAACATAGATAGTAGCTGTCCTTTCGGGTGTTGCTTTCTGCAACATGAATGAAACAGAGAAGCAACAGGCACAAACTGATAAACACATCAGCTGGTTACTATTTACTTTGTTCAATGCATTACTCTGTCGGTAAACCATTCAAAATTAGACTATTTTACTCAAGTATTGGAAGCATACAGCCATCTGTTTGCATCAGCCACATCCTGCAAGATTAAAGGCATCCTTGGTGTAGCTTTTAACACAGACACAACATATGACTGATTGATAAAAGAAAACAAGGACATCTGAGTAAAATAATGCCAGCATGCTGGAAAATCAAATAAAATACATGAAATAAAGAAAACTCAACTTAATTCAAACGGCCATTATTCAGGAAAGAAAATCATTGGGGGAGTGAGTGTAGCAGTCAGGAAGCAAATGTTTTTCTCTGAGTGTCTCTGTGCATTAAGAGCATCTGCACTTCAGTTGAAGAGGGATAGAAACGAAAGAGGCAGACAAGAGAACAGGATTGTGCAGAAAGGAGTGGTATCTGTCTGGTTAATCAGAAAGACCCTGATATAAATGAACTGAATGTTGAGAGATGCCAGTGTTTAAGAATATTATTATCTTGAAAGTATATTTATATTTTATATAGAAATGCACTCAATCATGAATTTTGCCATTGATTTCTACATCCATACTTTTTACTTTTATGTACTCGATTTCCTGTCTAGATTTCCCAATAACCACTTTGGTTTACATTACCCACTTATTCAAAACACACTCTTTGAAGGGGCATATGCATATTTTCCCAAATCTGATGAGTCTGATGTGTGTTTGTGTGATTTCACTCAGCAGGACTTTCTCTGGAGCCACCTCAACATCAACAAAAACCAAGCTCTGATCGGGTAGAGTGAGGTAAGGGCCAGACTGAGGTTGGCACACACTAACAGCTCAGGGAATCTTTCTACCAAGTGATGTGTGTTTGTTTGAAGAGATAAAGCGCTCAAAAAGCAAAAAGAACAATGAGATGCTTTACCAGCCAAGCTCTGGAATCACTTCAGTAAAAGAAATCCTTCCAGCTCTACAGCAAATGTGAGTTTAAGAACCCGTTGTCCAAAAAGTGAATATTTAAAACTCATTCATATGTATAAAAGTAATTCTGTTAAATACAAGACAGATGTTAAATGTAGGTTAAAAATGCTTCAATTATCTATAGTTCACATATTTCATATAAATGTCACTAAATCAGCAAATGCAACTGATGAAGTGCCAAAAAACTAACATTATTGACAATATAGAATAGAATAGAATAGAATAGAATAGAATAGAATGGGTTCCAGTATATGCAAATTGGATGGACAAGAAAATATAACAACAACAATGACAACAACAACAATAAATATAATACAACATATATTTACGACTTATTACCCTTTAAATAAGCTATTTCAGAGATCATAGTGCAAAAGGTAGGGGGACAGAAGACAAACACCAGATTGTATTCAATAGAATTTTCTTTCTGAAAAAAAAAATGCAACAGGTGTCAAATACTATATGTATTCAATATTAAATAAATGGCATTAAAGGGTTAATAGGAAACCTTTTGCTGTCACAACAATCAAATGGTTGTCATTGGTAACAAACCAACCACATCCCTCTACAAGGATAGTGGACTGAAGAGTTTCCACAACCTTGTCATCACTCTTGTTTCTGTTCCTTCCAGAAATGCTGCATGGGTTTAGTTGTGGACAAAATAGTCCAAAAGCTGATATTACAGCCTACTGCATTAAAAATTTTACAACTATAAAGGCTGCTGTTGGTGGAAGTTTTAAAGATGTCCTCTACCAACATGGCGCTCTTAACAAGTCTATCTTAGACCAAATCAAACCCATATCTTGTACCCAAACTACTTAGGTTTTTTTTTTTGCTTTTGATTATGAGGTTATGTTTTTCTTTTTCGTTGCCCAGATGATTTATTGTGAAGTCCAGGCATCTTTCCTTCTCAGTAAGCCACAGTGAATTTTCCGCATCATCCTTAGGATTTTGGTTTTTTTTATTTCGGCTTGAAGAAGCCCATAGACTGGATGACAGAATAATTGCAAATAAAAATGTTGTTGGTGAAGTACACAGGTGATGTGGAGTCTGGTGCAGCCAGAGCATCAATACAAACTAAAACTCCAAAAAATGAATACTGCCCATAAAAACCAAGATAATGAGCTGACACTAAAGATGAGACATAGTTTGGATGAAACATCAGAGGGTAATTCTCTGTTGGCTCATAACCCCATCTTTTACTTTTCACAGATATTCAGCTTGTTGTTACTATGAAATATTGATCACTGCAGCTCTGGAATCCCTCTCTCCAGGGTGTGGTAGATGAGAACCACAGATAAATAACAACACAGCCTTTTCTGCGCTGCACACTGCATTGCAGCCTTTAGAAAATGACTGTTTTTGGTGATGAGCTTTGTTGCACTGTTTTTATTCCAGGTGTGGCTTAAAAGAAATAACATGTCTTTATGGAACACATAACAGGATGTTGTCATGAGGAGGGAGCATGCCAAGACAAGTGCTATGGACCTGGAGATGCTTTTGGAAAAGAAAACTCTGATGAACTCAGAGTTCCTTATGAGTGACTCATGACAAACTGTGTCTGACAGCCAACAAAGGCTCTTATTTAACTTAATGGTCCACTGAGGACGGATGACTACAACATGTTTGCCACAAGTAAACATTAACACCTGTCTGACTTGTCAGAGGGCAGAGATGTGATAGTGGCTTATCTGTCTTATCAGTATGGAACTGTACGGGCTGTCTGCTAGGATCTAAAGTTTATGGATGCCCTGAGGCTTCTTTGTTATTGTGTGTTTTTCGGGGGTTTAACTGAAGCTTATCACTCTGAAAGAAATTCCTCTGGAAATTCAATTTAAACTCAAGGATCTAAGTCAATAATTAGATCTCATTATCTTCATTTTTCACATCAATACTGTATTAGATTGAAAATTCCTTTTCTAGAAGAAATAGTTTAGTTTTCAGTTTAGTATATTGTAAAGTAAAAATACCAATAAATATTTATTGCAAATCATGACATACAGAAGATGAAATACTTCTACATTATAGAATTGTCAGAGCAGTCTATTTCAAGGTTATGGAAGAGGGGAGCAGATCCGCAGTAACTTCCTCCAGGTCCTCTGGGCAGATCCCAAACTGCTTTTAGACCATCTGGATGATGGAATCCATATGGCCAGTAGGCAAACATGGTAGGTCTTTAAAAATCTGCAACTGTGTGGCATCCTTATCAGGTTAATGAACCACTTCTATTGGGTAATCTCACTGCAAAGGACCATCAAGATTTTTCTGAGCCTCTTTCAGATTTCCAAATGTTTCAAATGATCCTGGCCACCAAAGAAAACTCACATCAGTCACTTCTATATTCAGCCAAGTTCTTTTGGACATGACATACTGTATGTGATTGTATGTGATGGGCCCATAGTGGGATTTGTGGAGATATTGGTCAATGGCTCAGCTCTGTGACTTTACAGAAAGTGGATCTGACCATTAGACCGGAGGTCTCCAACTCAGTCCTATGAGGTCTGCATTCCACCAGATTTTCCATCTATTTCTGCTTCAACACACCTGAATCAAATTAAATGGATCTAACAGCCAATCAGGTTCTGCACAAACAATCGATAATTTGAATCAGCTGTGTTGGAGAAAGGATACATGGAAAACTTGCTGGATTGCGGACCTCATAGGACCGAGTTGGAGACCTCTGCATTAGACAGTCTCAGTCCATTACTCTACAAAGACATATAAGCTGGAAATAGATATCCAAGTTTAGACCAAAATATGAAAATCTACGTTAGAGTTGTGTTTCCTGGTCCAAGTGTTTCTGTTTGCAGCAGCTTGATCAAAAAATGGCCTGATTCAACCACTCCTCAGCTGACATTTCCATGACTTTAAACCCCGAGAAGTGTGGATCTCCACTCTACTCTCAGATGGTCTCAGTTGGTATTAGCAGTATAATGAAGCTCATAACCCTAATAAATTATTAATAATAAAGGTCAGTGGTACCTAAAGTCAGTCCTTGAGGACCGCTGTTTTGCAGGATTTCCATGTATCCCTGTTCCAACACACCTGGCTTCAATTAAATGGATCCAGCAGCCAATGAAGTTCTGCACAGTAAATGATTAGTTTGAGTCAGGTGTGTTGGATCAGGGATACATGGAAATCCTGCAGGATTTTGGCCCTTGAGGACCGTAACCTGGCACTGCTGGTTTAGGTTTATCACACTTTCACTTAATTTCCTTTACTGGTTCTTAATTGGCTTTGACATTTCATTTCAGTTAGTTTAATATATTACTGATAATGTGATACATGTTGTGAAGGCTACCTTGAAGAAACTAAACTATTCCCTTTTAATTTGACGGTAGCAATATGGGAGCAAGAAAAGGCTGGATAGGTGATTGGTACAAATGCAAACAACAGAAAAAACTTTTGACAATGAACCTAGTTCATTGTCAACCAGTTAATAAAATGACTGGGTATAAAAAAAGCTTTTTAAGGAGGCAGTTTCTCCATACAGATATGACAAACTGCATTGAAAACTGGATTAACAAATAGAAAAATATTCTTCAATGAAAAATTCTTATGACTTTAGAGATCATCAAAAGAGTCAGACAAGTCGACATTTAGAGACAAGGCTGAAAGTCAAACTGGATGCTTGTAATAGTTGGACACTTAGGCAGCACTGCATTAAAAGCAGTCATTCTTCTCTAGCAGCATGGCCTAAGGAACACTTCCAGAAACCATTGTCTGTGAACACAGATTTCCATATAATCCACAAATGCAGGTTAAAGCTCTGTCGTGCGAAGAAGCATGATCCAAAAATGCTGCTGACTTCCTGGGATCAAAGTTTGTTTAAAATAGTCTGAGGCAAAGTGGAAAACTGTTCTGTGGTTAGATAAAGTTAAATTAGAACATTTGTTTTGGAGATCATGGACACCATGTCTTGCTAACCAAAGAGGTGACGGACCATCCAGCTTATCAGCAGACAGGTCAAAAGCCTGCTTTTGCTGTACAGCTTGAGAATTTGGGTAAGGGCAAAGACAGTGGGTACTCTACTTTACCAGGAGTTGTTGAACTAGCCGTATGTGACTCTGTTCCGGCTGAAAACAGCACTGAGATTTGGTTGGGAGGAGTTAGCAGTGTATGCAGTGTTTATACTACAACGACTGTAACGACATGCTTTCATCCCGACTGGATTCTATTTCGATTTGTTTTAGGTGCCGATTTGACTTAAATTGTGATTCTGGCAATTCTTTGATCTTGTTGATTTTTGTAGATTAAATAATAAACAAAAATCTTCTTTGCTAGTCATTTTTCCAAATTTCAATTAGGAAAAAACAAAGGAGGAGCCAGAACATTCTGCCGCTATACCGCCCAAGAAGACAAGTAAAAACATCAATAAAAATGACAAATTTTATAATGGTTTATTTTTATTTATATGGAAAAAAATAGATTTTTTTAAACAGAAATATCAGTTTTAAAATTGTGAAGCAAAAATGACCAATATTTGATATTTTTTATTCAATCCCCCGCCCCTAGAATGTGTGTGTGTGTGTGTATATATATATATATATATATATATATATATATTTATTTCTACTGGCTCCTCAATTATTTTAGATTGCCATGAGATACCATTCAAGGTCCCTGACTGGATTTTGAACTGTTTGATGGCTATAGTCCTAACCATCCATTTAACCATTTTCTTGAATTTTTCAGCATTGGTGGTCATATACTTGGTGGCGTTGGTTTGTGTCTGTTATCAACACAATTCAAAATGCTAGGAATGTATTTTCTTTACATTTTCAGGCATATCTCTGAAATGTAATAAGGAACAAGTCATCAGACTTTGGGTGTGGCTGGTTCACTGCCTTGATCCAGGCTTTACTTTTAAAAAGGATACTTGACTATAAAGAGACAGGGATGATTTTGCCATTAGAGCAAACTCAAAAATATTTCCCACAATCATTTGAGGAAACAAAAACAAACAAAAAAAATCGCGCTTCTAATTTAAATAGCTGCTTTTACAAAAGCATTTCTAGTTTTTCACTTTTGGTCTTTTTACACCTTGGTGCTGACAAATAGCCTACTAGTGTTTCTTTTTCTGACGTATGTGTATACACACACACACGCGCGCACGCATTGTGTAGCAAGAAATACATTTAAAACCATTAAAAACCAGTCGATGACCATGGCAATATCTTTTATGCTTTAATTCCCTTGTTTGAAACATTGCCGACAAGTTTTAGGAATAACAGAATTCTTAACCCCTGTGGGTTTTAAGAACTGAATAGAATCGGTGTGAGAAATGCTGACTCAAAGCCCAATGACGGCAAAACAAAAGCATCCCACCTAAAAAAACCCCCAAAACAAATAAACAAACAACAACAAAAAACACAACTGCTCTCCGCAATCACAGTCTGCTGCCAGCGCCACATCGCGTAGCACGTGTTCAGCCTTGGGTTTTCAGATGTACGGGCTTCAGCGGAGTCCCTGAAGGCAGCGCCGGCCCTGCCAGTGATCGCTGAGCTCCCGGGAGACTCCATGGAGAGGGACTGAGATGAAATAGGACTTCAGAGTGGATCATGGCGGCGCCACTCGGGCGGGACGCCTTACCTGAACACTGGTCGTACGGTGTCTGTAGGGACGGCAGGGTCTTCTTCATAAAGTAAGAGGGATATAATATGACGCCGTCTCTCCCGTTTTAACGGGAGTTGGCGGGGTCTGGCAGGCTTTCCTTCTCTTTTTTTTCTCCTCCCGGCGGTGTAACAGGTGTTTTTCTCTGCTCTGTCTGTGCGGCAGCGATGACACACGGACCACTACCTGGCTCCATCCCCGCTCCGGTGAACCCGTAAACTCCGGACACATGATCCGTTCAGGTAGCTAGCGAAGCTATTCACGTACATTAATTTCACCTGTTTTCATGTCGACCTTATGTCTACTTTACTGCTGCTGACTTGGGTTTACGTTGCGTGCCGGATAAACTTTCAGATGTCACCAATGAGTCTGTGGTCTGGTTTTATTTCAGACCTACCGCGGGGCTGGGAGGAGGGTTTCACCAATGAAGGGGCCAGTTTCTTCATAAAGTAAGTAACCTAAAAAAAAAAAGATAGCTGCCGTCTCAGCTTTTGGCACGCTCACCTGCGCAGTCGCTGCGTGAAGTTACCATGCAGCTTAATATGGCTGCTGTCCGTAATTCCCCACTAGTAGCAAAACTAATGACACTGTGGATTTAAATCAGGTGTGTCTGGGACCAACATGTTGACCCCTGGATGACCTCGCTGCTCTTATTTACTGCTCATGATATGATGCAGATATCGCTGCATGTCAGTCTAAGTCTCGCGCATGATCTTATGCTTTTTGGTTATTATTTTGTTTGGAACGAATATATTTGTGTTTTATATGAGGAATTGATATTTTGCTTAATGCAACCCATGCAAAGCCTGTATATAACAACATAATGCCAACTGACCTTTATTATTTTAGTTCATATTTTTTCTTTTCATGTTTCACTGATTTTTGGACTGTCATACTTCCAAATTGCACTTGATCTGTAAAGTTTTGCACTCTGCTCTGCTAAGGAAAAGTGTGTATATATATATATATATATATATATATATATATATATATATATATATATATATATATATATATATATATATATATATATTTGCTGCATCAACCTGTTTATTTGTTCATGTAATTTAACTGAGAATGATCAGGTTTCAGGCTAAGTGCAAACATTGTTTACTGGATAACCTTGAAAATCTTAAGCATTATCAGCTTTTTTCCATGTCCAGTTTTATTTCAAGCTGAACTAGGAGATGCTCTGGGAGTATGGCATCACATGAATGATTTCTTGTGCTTTAAACTGGGTCTATCTATGTGGATGAGGAATAAGAGAATATATCTGTGTTTCTTGCATTGGCAGGTGAATGTGCCTTTTGTACTCTGCTGTTGAGAAATCAGCTTTGTTGGATCAGTTTGGTAAATAATTTATCTATCTTGAGTTTGGGCTCCAGCGCTCTGAAACAGTGAAGTGAAAGTAGCTTGTCTGCTATGTTAGGTTCTCAAGCTTTGCCGTGTTTAAAACCTGCTGGCTAAAAACACCGATTGTCTACTGTGAAGTGTCAACAAATAGTCCGTATGTCTTTGAGTTTTTAAAAAAAATATTTTTTGCATTGTCAGCTTCACTGGTGACACATAATCAGGCCCTGGAAATACCCAAGGTTTGCGGAGAAAGCTCCTCATGCTTCAAGGACAAACTGTTTTCTTTTGCATTGGCACAGCATTTATTTATTTCCTGACAATTTCTCTAAACTTTTAATTGGCTGATAGATGGTATTTCTTGAACCCAAATAAAAAAAGAAGTAATAACAACCTTGACATCCAATATCCTTTTCACGTCAAGGGGGGCTATTTATCTAGGGGCCATGTTTTTGTAACAGCTCACCAGGGCTCCACCACTGGATCCCCTTCTATCTGAAAAATGTTTTTCATGTCTTTATTACTTGACAAAAAGAACAACACAGCCTCCTCTATGCCTTTATATTTTTTCAGATGCTCAGAGTTATTGGTCTCAGCTTATTCTGAGAAGAGTTTAATTTCTGCTTCAGATGCAGGGAAGCATCTGTCATTGATGCTTGGTTTTTAAAATGGACTTGATATGCTCTAAATTTCTTTTAATTATTGAGTGAAACCTACTGAAAGCCTCTGAATAAAATCTAAACCATCAGAAAAAAGGGAAGAGGCTCAGGGAAAATTATACTCATCTTTTTGGTAAGACATAATTTTGTCTTTGTGGGGGATTTACTGCCCACATAATGGATCACGGCATGATATGAGGTCTGTATAACCCGTCTGGCTCTGTTGCTCATTGATAAATATTGAATCACAGCATAAAAGTGTTTTGTTTTGGCATAGAGATGCCCATTTTTGGCCCTAAAGTCCCAGAACTGTTGATGAATTTGCTGTAGAGCATCAGCAGCCAGATTGTTTGTCTGCTTATAGCTGTTTACTTTTTGCTCTTGTCTGTCGTCAAACTCATATTGAGTGGTTCTTTGCCTGGACTTGCTTTAACAACCCCCTTCTAAGTTTCCCTTATGGTCAAGTGGGGTCTAAGTATGCGTTTGGCTTGTTTGACACATTCCTTCTCTGCGGGCTAAACCATGCCTCACATACCTCTCCTCAGAAGTTTTAGCGAGTCTGTTTGCTTAATCATGTTTTAACTTTAATACTGTTTGAGCATCTGTCTCAAATTTGCTGAAACCCATAGCTACATGCATGCACACACAAATGACATGCAGATCTTTCTCCCCCTCTGGAGAGGCCTACTGACGTCTTCCTCCTCCCTACTCTGTAGTCACCCCCAGCAGGGGGCTCCTTGCGCAGGGAGGTGGAGAGCAGAGCCGATCAGGTCCGGAGAGAGATAAACCACCTGCAGGAGCTTCTGCATGACTTTAGCTGTACTGGAGGGGATTGAAGGAAGGTAGGGTGTGGGTGGTGGGGGTTAGGACTCACTCACGCATATGCACACACTGAAACAAGAGGGGGAGAGAGCAGATCTGAGAGATGTGAAAGATGCCTGCTGGTAGCAGAGGACAGCTGGTCCAGTTCAACAGACCTCTTTATCCTGGGCTTCTACTAATCAGAAAGGAGTTAGAAACATAGCAACAGTGCTAATTAACCAGTGACTCTGTTAAAGATTTCCTCTAACGTTACGGGCCTGATTAGCTTAAATCACACTAGATAATTAAGTTACTAAGTTATAACTGGTTGCAAACTGATTGCATCCTGTTATAACCGGTGTTATCAACAAATTGCTGTATTTTCTTTTACTCACATACACAAAGAAGAAAAAATACACACACAGCTGCAGTGCATTTAGGATCCTTCATTCACAGGAACAAATTAAAGTCCCAGAATAGTTTTACTCTGCAATTTAATTTCCTGACTATTAATCTGAGCTTAGTCAAAATTGCACTTATCAAACTCTTAGCTAATTAGAGATATATAAAGTTTACAACTTAACTTACCTATTATGTCTGTACAATATGGAAGTCTATAAAACACAGACAAAGTTATTGCAGCACCATGCAGCAAATTATTTGGGTGGTTTAAAAGTATTTCTGTCCTCAGCACAATGATCATCTGGTCCTGCATGCTTTAGATGTTTTCTGTTTCAGCACACCAGATTTAGGATATCTGCATATGAGCAGAATTGTGCAAAAGTTGTGAACAATTTGTTTGAGATCAATTTAATTTAAATCTGCAGTGTTGGAATTGGAAAACTTTTAAAACATGCAGGACATCGGACCTCAAGAACCAGATATGTTCATCACGACTTTAGCTCTATATATTAACACTAGAATCAAGCTGTCCATTTACATCTGGTTACAATGCCTGTTTATGAAAGGAGACAAGAGTTTTCCCTCCATCTCTGCTTGCAGTTAAACAACATGGTACGGTTTCTTTTGCAGCTTTCTGCTGCCACTTGGGGGCAGTATCATAGAAATGTGAAACAACTTGTGCTGTCGTGCTTTAAAAAAAATCATATATCATGGTATTTTTCAAAATTCTACCAGTTTTATTATGTCTGATATTTATCTTTTCCGAGCAGCATTTATACTGATTTGAGTGGAGAATTATTAAAGCAGATGGGCCAAAAATAGTTTATTCCACTGACCATGGACTTTTGTGTCCTCTAGCTTTAGCTTATCTATAAACCCCCCCCCCCCCAATGTTTAATATGTTTCATATCATACTAAAGGTAAAAAAGAACAACAACAACACAGTTTTTGGTATCAAATTTCTTGTCGTCAAACACTCGTTTGCCGCTTTAGTCTGTTTTTTTTGTTGCCCTGCTGTGGAAACAAGGAGAATTATGCTAAACATATGGATGAGAATATGTATGTACATATGTAATAGTATGCTAAGCTTACTATTTCAGTCAAATTTTATGTTGAAATCAATTTACACGATCCTTTGGCACCATTTTTTTGTGACTTCCATTCATGTCTTTTCATTCTTTGTTCTTCCTTTATTTCTTTTTGTGAACTGTGCTGCAATCATCCCTTTCAGATTGGCAAGTTGTAAAAAGGCATGCGAGGTAGTCTCCACGTTGGTTGAATTACACAACTCTTCACTCTTACTCTGTATGTATCTGACTGTAAGAGAAGAAGAATGTTACAAGAAAGCACTAAGAATAAATTTGGAATTGCACTGCAACATTAGACATGGTTGCCTGGTCAGTACAGATTGACTGATGTGAAACTTAAAGAGAAAGAGGGAAACAAAAAGGAAAAAGACAAGATTATGTAAAACCTCCCTTTGTATGGTGTACCCCACCCAATGGCTTTCAGGTCAATATATGGGCATCAAACATGTCCTTCAACGTAATACCACCCGATTACTGCCATTTGGTGGTAATAAAAGCAGCTTTTCATCCACCTCTTTCTTCAGCATGCTCTGATTAACTTCTGTTTGCCTTAATGATCCACAAGTTTCCTGTGTTATAAAGATGTTTACGTACAACCCTGTCTCTATTAAACTTAACATTACGCTCACACCATTAGCTCATCCCTTGTCCAGTGATCTCACATAGTACTCAGTGATAGATGTTGCTTATTTATCTTTTTTCCACAAGTCTCCTATGATACATTTCCTTAACTTCTTTGCTCTTCCTTGTGTGCTGACTTTTGATTTTTAGGATTTGTTCTTTATAAATTAAACCAAAGGTAAATACCTAATATGATGATAAAACCCTGGATTATAGATTCAAACGTAACATAGCTCTTGTGACCTTTGCCTAGTTATGAAATCATTTTTTAAAATCATTTCTTGCTGCATCGGCATGATCGCTTTGATATTTATAGGAGGTAACTTGTTGATGTACTGCAAGGCTTTATTAGAAGACCGCAGGGTATGAAACTAAAGGCCAGACAAAGCTATAAAACTTGGTATGAATATAAGTATTAGCAGCAATATTTTATTTAAAAATTCATAAGAGCTTTAACTGGACTTCAGTGACAAATGGAGACAACTGTAAGATATCAAATAACAGGTTGGTATAATCTAAATAGCAATAAGTTTGGTATGTTTGAGGGAAATCTAAAAGTCCTGATTGATGCAATTCATTGTCGTTTACATTTAAGATGAATGTCTTCCCAGCTCCTTTTAGCTCACACTGAAAGACAGTAACTTTGTTCGGCACAGGTGATGTTCTTGTCAGAAAACTGAATTTGGTGATTTATACACTGGTGGACTGGCAGCGTAAGCACAATGATGGTATCACGGAGCTGTGACAAAGAGGCTTATCTCAAAGCAGCTTACAATAATGTCAGGAGTACGGCCTTGTAAGACCTAAACTCTTCAAGGCTCTGTGTTAGGCTGACTTCAGATACCATCAGGTCTGCTGGAGTTGTTTATGTCAGGAAATGTTGACTTTAATCCTCGAAAGGTTTGCTGAGCAGGTTTTTTTGTCAGCAGTGTGCAGTGACATAGTCATTAGGCCATCCGGCATGAGAGGTGTGGAAATGATGAACGAGCATGGCCATTAAGATAACGCAGTAGCTGACGTCCACTTTTCCTTTCTGAACCCCTAAATAGAAATGACTTATTTTGTCACAAAACTTACAAACAAGCAACAGGAAGAAACAGTGGATGAACAATGACAAAAAACCATGTCCTCCAGTACTACTTATGAGCTGGTTTGTTTTTTTTCTTCAAAAATCTCAATTCTGGTTGAGAGGTGAGGAAAAACACTGAAGAGACTTACATTCTGATGTTAGCTGTGACATGTCAGAGGGAAGACATCCACATTACTGCTTTGACGTTATCTGCTCTTACAAGAATATCAGCTGCATGCCATGGGTATTAATTCCCAGCAGCAGCATTGTTTCTCATCTTGATGGAAAACATTTGTCAACCTATTGATAAAACTGATGAATTGTATCAAAGACTGAGGAACATAGGCTTGGTTTGTGTCTGCTGTCTAATGCTCTTTGTTCTTAAATGAAAAAGAGGCTTTGTTTAGCTGCAGAGCTGTGGCTAAACCGAAGAACTAACAGTTCCCTGGCAGACAAATAAAGACTGGAAAAGACAGCTTTGTCAACAGCAGCTTCTCTGTTTTCATTTGTTGAAGGTGCAAACCAGTTTGTGTGTTTGTTTTCTGAATGACCGGATAGTTAAAGATTATTTAATGGAAATGTGTGCCTGCGAACAGCATTAATATCCAGTTTTTCTTCATGTGCTTGATGATTCGATATTTGCTTTCAACACCTGTTTATTTACGAAATAATCTCCACACACAGCAGGAATACATTTGTTTTTCACTGTCAATTTGCATTTTTTTTCATCAAGGTAATCAGTAACATGGTTAATAATTTGCTTACACTTTTTGGCCTTCAGGTTATTCCTAGTGTGCTTAGGTTACCGACAAAAACAGTAGAAGGATTTTATGTTAAACTTGTGGTTTATGAAATGCCCCAAATTAAAAGTTAGCTTTTTAGGTGAACCAAGAAGAAAACAGCTGAGAAGAGTTTCATGTGAAAGACATCCACTGCAGAAATGTTAGCTTTTGAGTAGAGTGAATATTTGAAATATACCTACCCTCCAAGGAAAAGAAAGTTTTTGAACGAGTTTTTCTTTTGAATAACATTTTTTATATTGTGAATAACTTTAATAAGTTGTGCATTTCTTTTTCCGTTTTTTTTTTAAAAAAATAAATTTTTTTTTAATATCATGTAGGAACTTTCCCATTAGAGCGCATTTATTGAAGCAGCTTGATATATGACCATTTTTTATTTCTTGGCATTTCTCTTGATATTTTAGTTTTAAACAGTACTCTGTCTCTGTTCTTCTGGTCTTTTCCCCCCTCTTACTGTACCTTTTAATTCTTACCTTTTTGTTCACTTTTATCTTGCTCATTTTTGTTCTTGAAACAATATAAAGTAAATGGAGTTTTTTTTTCCAGTTTTAAAAGCACTCATGAAACAATTTTGATATTTTTTTTAGTCATGTTTCATAAACCAAAAAGTCTTTCTCGATGAACTGCATAATAAACGTGCCTGCATAAAATTGTTATGACCAACAAAAAACCGCCGTCATTCAGTCAAATCTGTCTGGACTGCAGCGGTGTTATCAACTGACGAAGGAGGCGAAAGTGACGTCAGCGCCATAATGCCTGCCAGTTTTGTCAACAGGAATGGCAGCAGTTTTGTAGCAGACAGTTTTTAAGTTTTGTTTAGTTTTTCCGTTGAACAGTTACGGCTATACCTTGACGCTGTAGTGCAGACTGAGCTGGTTCATTCAGACACACCATGGGGAAGTTGAGATGACTGGTGATAAAGTACGTCTGGAATTTACTGCTTCATCTTGTTCTGCTCCTGAAAGCAAAACTGTCCTCTTCTATTTTCTGGAGGAAGAAACACAGTCGCTAGACATCTTGCTAGTTACATAAAAAAACAAAACCAAACAAACAAAAAAAAACAACAAAAAAATGCTATTAGGGTCCGAATACTAGCTAACTATAGTGGCATAGTAAATAAGTTGACAACACAGCAAGGCTTTTACTGGCTTTTTCCATACTTGCACAGGTGCACATGCCCTTAAACATGAGGTGCACCCCCTCCAATTTTATGTGCACAAACCTGCACATGCTATTTCAAGTCGTGACTGATGATATTAACTTTGGTCCAACAGAAATGGTCAAAACACAGTTTTTCAGAAACATATATCCTTAGAGTAACATCTTACATGAAGACTGTGAAGATGACAACAGCAGTTTACTTCCAAAAGTGCACTCAAAAGTAGGACAGTAACCTGATTTACTCCGTTAATTATCAGTAACCAAGTCTGGAGAATATACTGTGGTATACATTAGCTGATTTTTTCCGACCTACATCAGGAAACTTATTATTACAGTGTATATGATGATGTATATGATGTATATGATGAGAAGGGATGCTGGTGGGAAGAGAGCACAGATGGAGTCGTGTTGCATATCTCACTGCAAGCTAAGCGGCTGGTTTACATGGTGGAAAAGTCATGACTTCAAATCCTTTTAAACCTATATTAAATTGAATACAGTACAAAAAGGGGTTTAATGTACAAAGAGAACATTCAATATTATTATTATTATAAATGTGATGCCTGATTCACATTCCGAAAATACTGAGAAATGTAAAGTTTACTTGTTATTCTAGACAATACTAAATAAAGGCAGCAATTCATAAAACTTTCCTGTGGCTGCTGCCCTACATGGCTACTGGCCTCTTTTTATGTAGCTAGAATGTAGTTCTTTGCCTCTTTCTCACTAAATCTTAAACTTTTGGCAATCCAAAGGCTTGTGGTGAAAGATATTTGTCAGCTTGGATGGAATTATCTTTGATTATATTTGTTAACATGTAGTAGGAATATTGTGGGACATTTTGCCTCAGGATCAATATAACTCATGTTGTTTTTCTGTGGATCCTAAACTAGGAGTGTGGCTTAGTTCAGTTCAGTACCGTTCCTTTTATTGTCCCGAAAGGGAAAATTAGGTTTGCATCACAAAATAATCATTGTTTGTGAAAAACTGAATCTATTTGTTTTTATTATTCTGTTTTGTTCATGAATGAATAAATAAAATGGAATATTAGTTGTTGAGCTTTGTGTGTAATGATTGTTGATGTTCTCTTTTGTTATCAAATTCTCTATAGGAAAACAAACATGAACCCAAAAATGTTAAATTATTGTTGTAAATGGATATAAATACCAAGACTATTTATTCCTACCCTCTATTATTGTCTCTTATCCATTTTCCATCATGACTCAGCAGATCAATTTGTGCTGAGCACGCAGGGTAATTATTGAGCTGTTGCCTTGTTGGTTTGGGTCTCATTGTGAAGGGCTGTATCACTGACTTTTCTTCTCTAACATAATTTATTCCCTTATCAAGAAGCTGGTGTCTTTTGAGTTCAGCACTGTTAAAGCTGTGCTGTCGTGACGACTCCCTGCTCATATTGACATAAATGCATGAAGGAGTGTTTGTCCTGACAATACACTTCTGTGTAGCTGATATTTCATCACTCATTGATGTTCTCTCCTGATCCTCTTCAAACTGATGCATTATCTTTGGAGACTCTCTCCCTCTCCTCTTTCTCTACCTTTTCTTCTCACTGTTATGGATACAAATGGTTCTCTTTGGGGCCTTTTCAGTACAGCATGTGTGTTCAGTTCTTTCTTTGAAGATAGTCTGAAAATGGATGTCTTGAATATTTTACCTTGGCCTGAGGCTCTATTATTAATCCACCAGCTCTCTAAGAGGGGGTATCTGTGTACAACAAATCTGTCAGGCTGATGAATAGTTCAACACGATGGTCTTTGGGGATATAAAAGATGGAAAGCAACTGTAAAGCTGGAAAAAATATTGAAATAAACCATTTTTTGGGTAACTATCTTTCTGTTTCGTTATTAATAGATAAACAGTAAAGATAATTTGGCACAAATCAAATTAGTGTTGTGACTTGTTTAGTCTGTAGTGACTACTACAACCATGCAGTGTGTTGCATGCGGTTTCTGCAGCTTGGACAGATGTTCAGTTTTCTGTCATTCCACATCAGGCCGTAACTGTGATGTGTATCATGCTACTGTAACTAGATTGCATATCTTTGCATATAAATCTTTAAATCTTCTAGCAAGGGACCTGCTGGAGCAGACTTTGCTCTAAAACAGGTAATCAGGTGATGTGGACTCATGTATATATGTGTACCGGTACCTCTGTGTTGCCTTATTTAAGCATTTTGATAATAGTATTTTGAGAGCCTAGTGTCCTTTTTTTAAGTTTGAATAGGTTTTTGATATTTGAAGTTTTCATCATGGTAAAACTTTAAAAAAAATGACATTCCCTTTTGAAATACTCAAAATAATCCAATTTTACTATCTTTTTATAATTAAACAACCAGCACTAATTGAGAAAGTATGATTTTGTTGTTTCTTTTTTAATCATGCTATAAACAGACACACAGAAGGCCTCAACTAGTTGTGAAAGTCAAATTTCTCTGACAAGTTGTACTTCATATAAATGCCACCCATCCATTCACAGAGAGGTTTCCCACACATTTTTTCAAATGTCAACCCTGTCATAAAAATGTAGATTGCTGAGCATAGCTGCTGTGTCTCTGAAGGAGAACTCCATCAAGCATCCTGCATATTGAGAAAGCTTAAAATGCACATTATTTCTTTTCTTTCTTTTGTATAAACCCTTTTTCATTTTAAAGAGCGTAAAACTCTCACTCCTAATCTATTCTGACTTTCAACTTAGCCTTAAATGAATTTGCTGTCATTTCCAATACTTGTAGCAGGTTTGATGATTGTAACCACAAGCCTTTGCTGATATCATTGTTTGATTTATTTAATGCAAGCCCCATTATGGTTACTTGTTGTCAAAATGTATTATGAATGCAGTTAAACACTCAATAAAAAGCAATTACAGAAGTCATTTTCTTGGGTTGCAAAAGAAAAACCAAGGATGCTTTAAGGAAATAAAGACAAACAGGTAAAGCAGAAATTAGAATTGACCTAAACAATTGTAATAAGTATCTTTATGCAATCGCAAAGAGTATAAATCTCAGCCCAATCCTTTTTATGCCGGGTTGCACACAAACAACAGGAGGCACGAGAGTTCTTTTCAACTGATGTTTACCGCAGTCTTTTCTCTTACACCACAGGCACACCGTAGAACTGGTGACACACAAATGATGTACATAAAATTAACATAGGCTTTTAAATGACATAAATTATACAATATACAAACAATAAAGTAAAACATACCACTTTGGCCTGCTAGTGAACAAACCGGTGCTTGTAGAAAATACTTATTTAGCTTCAAAACTCTCTTAACGAGCACGATGTCGGGTCTGTCGGCTTCTGCTGTTTTCACTGCTTAGCGCTACACAGGAAGTGACCTTTACATGACCTTACACTTATCTTAATAGTTTGACAAACAAAATTTCTCTTAAATGTACCATATTATTAAATGTATGACCCTATAAAGATTACTGAAATGCTAGGAATACAAAAATAATTATGTAAAATAAATCGCAAATGTACTTTTCTTAATGACATTAGCTTACAAATAGCTCAGCCTAGTGGTACATCTGAAACTAAGTAACTTCAACTGTTACACTTTTGCTGTTGTTATTCAAAAAGTTTCCATTTGTCTTACAGATTACAATACATATCAAACGGGTTTACATGCTATTAAGAAGCACATGGGATGTTATTTAATGTCAGATATGGAAAGAATGCATGAAATGTAGAGCCCACAGTTGGAAACATGGAGACAGTTTGTTGAATTTCTCCACTTGACAAACCCACACATGGCAACAGTGTGGGACCAACATGCCTTGTTCCTTGCTACAAGACTGTTGTCTGTGGACAGCTAGAAAAGCTTGGGATTGGAAAATGTGTGGCCTCCATCTGTGCTCCGTGCTGAGCAAAGGAGGGCACACAAAGGAGGGATTGAAGGAAAAAACAACGAGTGAGAGAAACAACAAGATGGTTGATACAATGTTGTGGCCCTTCAAGTCTGGCCAGTGGTGGGAGACAGTAACATTTCTGTCAGAACAAGGAGGAGGGGGAAGCTGCCTGGGCCAATCAACCAAAACATTAGTAATGCAAATTGGAGATACGGGTATCATGTGAGGAGTGGGGAGGTCTGAGACTGTAAGATGACAAGCAGAGGAAGGATGACACCGGCTTGGACTGAGCAATAGACAGAGGAGAATCTGTGACTTTAACGTGCGCTTTTGTGATGCTTTAAGTGAAAACTGTGGCGTAAACAGAAGTGGCAGGATATTGTAGTGTAAATTTGAGATGTGGAGGACATTTCAAGAGTGCTTAATACATGACAGTGAGCAGCTAAGAGCCTGATCAGTTCTCAGAGTTGTTCTGCTGTGAAAGGATGGGGACCTGCTGTAGTCGCGACCTGGTCAGGGAGGCTGGTCATGAGCTGGTTCCCATTAAACGTCACGCCATCTGGTCAAGAACTACAAAGGTGATCACTGACAGCGATGACCATGAATTCTCCACATGGGATCTCACTTGCGGGGCAAGGTAAGGAGAGAAGTAGAGCAGATTTAAAAAAAAAAAACATTAGAGATAAGCACCAACTTCTGAGGAAATGTTGGTTTGATCCCATATCAACTTTCTGTATGGTGCTGGCCTGCTGGCTGTTTTCTACGCTGTGCTTGACAAACATGAAGTGGATTCCAACTCAGTAGCTTCTTTGTTTCTTAGGAAAGCTCAGTTCCCTTCCTATTAACACAGAGCACAGGCTGTGTGTGGTATTGTTTGTCAGTTTTATGAGGATGTAATGTGATGTAAGAAACATAAAGTAGATGTGCACACTGCAAGTCATGCCAGTAGTGGCTGTGCCTGGCAAAGCAAAGCTTTACCGTAAACACACACACATTTTTTCCTAGCTGAATGTAAACATATGATTAAGACAGCTTGACAGAAAATGTACGCAAGTTTTAGTAGCATGCTCAGCACTTTCGTCTGCTTTCATCTGGTCAGATCATTAAAAAAAGTGGATTACCTTCTGCTGCTAGACAAGAACATGGATGACAGAAGCTGTTTTATCCCCAAATTATTAACTAAAAAGTCATTACCCCCATTTTCTTAGACTATTTTGATTTTATTCTTAAAACCATGAGTTTGGCACCAAGCCAAGCAGGTTACATGCTAAATTGGATTGTAGTTTCCCCCCAAACACACCTAAAGTTTAAAAAAAGGAAAAGAACCTAATTGAATTTCTAAAAGCAGATATTTTCATTTCCTCCTCGAAAATAGTTTGAATTTTCAAGATAGTGTGAAGACTCTGCTTGAGTGTTCACATCATTTATTCTAAATCAAATATGGTGGCTGGAAATGAAAGAATCAGGTAGAGCTGAGGGCAAAGCTTTGTGACTTTGTGTTGTGGGCATTTCCAAATGCAGGACGGAGCAGCATCACCCTCACAGAAACAGGAGCATGGTTTCCACCTGTTGAGGCAGCAGTGGTTTCAGCTTGCCTGTGTTCACAGACCAGTCTTGTTTGCCGTTGTCCTCTGTATGTGTTTTCTTGCAAAATGCCAATTCTCTGCTGGTTTATGATTGCACAGTCCTGTTGAGCATTACATCCCTGGTGTTAGCTGTTTTCTTTGACAAAATCTGAACAGCCATGGGACTTCCTTTCCTCCAGTCCTGGAAGTGATGCCAGACTCTGATGGTTGCCATACCTCCCTCCCTGTAGGAGTCGCAGAGGAGATGGGGAACACGAGGATATGTGTCTGTGAAGTTTCAGGGGCTGCTGTGAACCTACTCAGCAGGGTATCCAAATACGTCACAGATGTGGGTCAAATTGTCAATGCTTTATGTCTTGGTGTTTCCTGGAGAGGTCCCTCTGGTGTATTTTACCTATATCGCAGGATCAGCATGTGTGGCATCACTCGCCTGGCCTCACATCTGATTTGGAATGAACCTCCAGAACCTTCCTTCACTGGGTCGAGCAGCCCAGAATGGCTGTGTCTTTCTTCATATCAAGCTAGCTCCGGTTAATGTCAGATCGCTACCTAATAAAACATTATTATTATTGAGTTCTTCACATTCCAATTTAATTATCCTCCTGGTGACTAAAACTTGGATGATTGTCGGCGATTAAAGCACATTCTCAGAACTAGTCCTTCCGGACTGTAACTTCTTTAATCCCTGCAGGAAGATGAGGTCGATGGCTAGCCTCGCTTTTCAGAACCAGTTTTAACTGCCGCCAGCTAAAGCTCACATGTACTTCCCATTAAAAATGCAAAATTATTACATTACATACATGTTACATCCCTGTTACATTCTGTTGTTAGTTTACAGATAATCTCAACCTGAGATGAGGTAGTACCATTTATAAGATTTGTGCTCCACTTCAGAGGTCTTTAAGGCATTGTACAATTAAATCCTCAGATGTAATTTTAAAGTTGCATGAATATGGAAATATTGGGATGATTATGTTAATCAGCAGCACTGAGTGTATTATGAGACTGCCACTGCTGACACCAGAGAACAAGAAGATTTCATGTTTGACACTGGAAACACTTTGTTCTTTGTGCGTTTCCCCTGCAATGCGTGAAGCTCTCTTGAGGTATTTAATCCTGTCAGCTTGAATGTCTGTAGATGGAGGGTTGTTGTTTCTGTATCTGGAGACGTAGTCAATTATTTAACGAAGAGATTTATCTAATTAATGTTGTCTTTATTTTACATTAATAATTTTCACCACAAGATAAAAATGAAGTGAGTTTTTTAATTTGCTTTTAAAGACATTAAAAAGGAATGCTTGCCACTAAGTCCTCGAAGGGTTAAACTTGATTAGATGACAGTCTTTTTTCTTTTTTTGTGTTGTCAGTTCAGCGTTTAATCAGATTCCCCTCTGTGTCCTGGTAAACTCTTAGAAGATCAAAACTGAACAGATTAGATAAATAAAGATAAATGAACTAATTAGAAATGAATAAAATGAGTGCAGAGACCATTAAGATAACAAGTGTCTCAGTGCTGCAGGCTAAGTTAGAAGTAATGTGGAATATGGTTATTAACTTGCCTTCAAGATAATCAGGTCTCTAATGTAAATAGGTTTTACTCTCAATGTAAAAATGTAGGTTTCTTTTTGGTGTTTTGTTTGACGCATCATGTTGAGCTATATCTGCTATAGCTACAGGTTAACAAACTGTTTATTTAAAAGTTTACCCCACTCACATGTTTATTGCAAACTAAGAGAGACAAATTCATCAACCAAGAAACAATGCAATGTGAGTATACAGGAAAATTATGCGTATTACCCCTACAATACATATATTTCTACTGTGATGATGGGTTCAGAGTCCCAGAGATGAAATTCTATGAAAGTGAGGAGCTTAGAGTTAAGTCAAAATACTTTCTTACACCACAACAGCACTGTGTAATATCTTTTGGTTTCAGTAGGGATAACTAGTGTGGTGTAAACATTATGGCTTATGTTTCAGTTTGCAGAATATTACATCTGTTGTTACCATCATGAATAGACACGTACAGTCGTCCTCAAATTTGTTCATATCCTCCCAATCAAGAAGGGAGAAAGTAATAATAAATAAAAATTTAATAAAAATCATTACATGATTTTCTATTCATGGTTCAATAGAAATAAAAAGCAAACAAATAAGATCATATATATTTCATTTCTCATAAACTAATATTTTGTTGAACAGTCCTTGATTTTTCCACTATAGTCAGGTGGTTTCTGTTCCTCTCAGTCAGACTTCTGCACCTGTTGACAGGTATTTTGTCCCACTCTTCATCAGAAAAGTGCTCTAATTTATCTAGGACTGATTTGTTTGTTTGTTTTGTTTTTGTTTTTCAATTCAATTAAATGAAAAAAAAAAAAAAGTCTCATATCACTAAATTTTAATTTAGAAAATTTTTAGTTTTTCCTTTTTTTTTAGTCTCCAATTATTCAAGTGACTGTTATGAATTCAGCCTTTTCATTAATGAAAGGGAATGGAAAAATTTGGGGATGATTGTATACTCAGAGTAGTACGTGAAAGCTTGAAAATCTGTCTAAGACGTGGGCTTGAATGTCTTATATACAGTGTTGTCACCTGAGTTATGGGTTGATTATACAGTGAAGTGTAAGATAGAGGTGATTGGATGAAGACGATACATGCTTAAAATGTATAACTTTAAATCTATGCAATATGGTGCACATATAAGCTGGTGAACTTTAGAAACCAAAATGTTGAACTCCCAATACAACTATTTTAAAGGATGTCTTCAGCCATGCCTTAAGGTGCAGCCAGTTAAGACAGCACACAAAGACTTGTGCACTGCTATTGCAAGGTTTGGGAGGAAGAAAAGGGGTGTAGCATAAGAAATTAAACAAAAACAAACATCCATCCATTTTCTATCCGCTGATTCCAGTACAGGGTCTCAGGCAGGCAAAACAAAGTTATCCCATGGTATTTTGTATTATGTAATAATGTTCATACATTTACTTAAGGTTTGTTGATATTTTGATGTTTATATGTTCATATTTATAGTTTACTTTAGCAGAGATTTTAAATGTGGACTTTGATTAGTTGATCTTATGTCAGACTGTAGACATAGATGACAATTGCATTAGTGGTATGAAATGGAGAACTGTTTATGTATCCGTGTTCTGTGGATGCAAAGACACTTGTCTGCATGCATAGACACTGGGATATGTTAAGTAACGAATCTGTCTGTGTCTTTGCTGGACAGAGTCTCTTCTCTTTGGCCAGCCTGTTTTGTATTCAGCAGTGATTCAGCTGTTTGGTTGCCTCCAAGCACTGTGTGTTTGACTGAAACAGGTTCACAGTAAAACCAGTCCATAACGAGAAGGACTGCGTCTTCTCAATCCTCTGGGGTATTGTAATGGTAAATCACACTGGCAGTAGTCAGTCAGACAGAAAAAATGACTTTTTCTGTTGGATCATCCATAGAGTTGAATCATCATCCTTCCTGCCTATATTAAAGGAGCACTTTAACCCTTGGCGTTGTCAAAACCTACAACATAAAAAGACCGATATTTATAGATATTGTCCTGTATTGTGTCATTAACATTGTTTTCAAGCTTTGTACAATTGCAGGAGTGATTATTGGAAAAAAATACAAAGTGTTTTTAAATGCTGACTTAGCTATGTACATTTTCTGTTTGTGCTATACACACTGGAGGTCATGAAAAATATTACTTGTAAACAGTAATTATGATATAAATATTGGATAGTCTTAAGCACCCTTTTGAAAACGGGGAAAAAAAATTACTGACAAAATTTAAACAAATGGCTGTAAGTGTAAGATTTGACTTGTAGGTTATAGGACAAAATGAATGACCTAAAGAAATGTAGGTCAGCTCTGATTGTACACCATGATCTTATGTTATAGATGTCTTTACCTCCTCATCACACCCTTCTAACCACTGAGATACGAGGGACACAGAACTAGGAACACCAAGCATGCTTATGTTCTGCTTTACAACACATATAAACTTGATTGCATTGACTGCATTGATGTAGTAATTTATAGAAGATAAATTATTTTCTTGATTTATTTAATTTTTTTGTATATTAAGTGTGTATAAGTCTGATGGACTGCAGCCAATTTAGATCAGTTTGGAGTCTGCATGACCTCCAGGTGCACACATTCATTCTGCTTTAAGTTAAATCTGGTCAATCTGCAACGCTCTTTCCTTCATTCTGTTGCAATGACGAACATATTCTCTGCCTCCCTTCTCCTGTATTTGACTGTATTTTCCTTGCTGAAAGAAGGGAAGTCGTAGTAGTATAGTAAGAAGTATTATGCTCGTGTGGAGCCAGTGCTTCAAAATCAAAGCAAAAAAAAGTATTTATGATCTGGTCTGTTGTAGCCGAAAGGAAAAGAAACAGGTAGTGGATTTTTTTTTTCCAGCAGACACAAGTATCACACCCTTATCCAGTCATAACACTTACCAACCCCAACATCTAAAGCATAATTTTAATTTATTTAATTGTTCATTTAATTTCTTTTTATGTTCATTTCGAATTTACACTGTTTTACATGAACAAAAAGGCACAGGTAGAATATAAATCTTATGTAATCTGCCCTTTAAAGCACATTTTAAATAATGATAAAAAATAAGTTGAGTTGACTTCTATAAGTTAACCCCCACTCTCACCAGGGGCCTCATTATTAAAGCTGTCACGCATACAAAACCCGGCGTACGCAAATAATAGTCAACTTTTGGGATTGCTAAAAACACGGCTTGGCGGTAAAATGTCCCTACCTTCACACCAACTCTGACTCTGGTGTACGCACAAAATCTGGAGAAACGGGAAACGGCGACACCAAAGGCAGAAAAAAACCCCCCAAAGAAATTGTGTGAAATGTAAGACATTTGTTCAAAACAAATATAAACTTTCACAAACAATGTTGTACATTAACTGTAAATTAAATTGAGAAAATGCGTATTTGATATTATTACTCCACCACGTAAAAAGTCAACCACTAAAATGTTTTAAAATGAAGCAGTTTGACAGGTTATAAAAGCCATTTCACACAATTAATAAGTTGTACAGAAGCTGCCATACTAATAAAGTTCTAAATGAATAATTTCATTTGAAATGACGTGGTCGCTCATCATTAGGCTATGATCATGGTGTTTCCCCGACCTGCAGATGTATAGAACATCAAGTGATGGTTGGATATAAAATGCACCCAAATATGTAAAGGTGCACAGTGTCTTATCTGTCCCTGCTGATGAACATGGTGCACGGAAGACTGGAGTCGAGCCCGGCACCTTCCAAAGGGAAATGAATGACAGGTCAGTACTGATCACTCATTTTCCCAACCCAGAGCGCAGAGCAACAGAACTATGTGCGCCACAGCCAGTTGTGTAGCGGCCATCGGGCTGATGAAGTGCCGGCGGAGGTGCCTCAAAGAGGAAACCTGTTGTACAACTGCAAAGGTGTGCAAGATGGAGGAGACGTGACATAATATGGCACTAAATGGTTACGTGTCACGTTCAGCTGAGAGGATCTCAAACTCGTCCTCATGTTGGAACCAAACTGCTGCTTTTTGCAACATCTAGAAGTGAAGCAACACATCAGAGGTAGAGAATTTGGATTTATTCACAAGTTTATCTTTTAGTGTAATTTCTGTTAGGGTGGTATCTATTTCTCACCAACTCCTGCACCTCCTCCTTGGTGGCAATTATTGTGTCCTCTGCGAGGACGCGCCTCCTGGGGGGCACAAGCTGGAATCACTGGACTCCCCCTCTCCAACTGAGGTGCAGTGCTGCAACCCAGCTGGGACACACAGGAAAACCAGTATTTTAACAATTAATGAACTGGATTCAGAGACGTCTCATTTGTGTGCGTTTTCTTATGTTTGTTATATATAATTTGTTTTTATATATATTATATTTTATCTCACCATTGGGTGCCCGATTATGTACAAAAATCTTATACAGTTTATATTTCTTTTTGCATGCTTTGATTATTCTTTTTATAAATCACAGTTTTTCATTTTTGAATACTTTCTTACCTAATTTCAAATATAATTTTCTTCTTTAGAAAGAAGTAAAGGAGAATAAAATGTGTTTTCCATGTAAACCTCAATTCAAAATGACTATTTTCACGCAAACACAAAGGAGAACGCTTTTATTCGGAATTATTTCATTCTTAATAGTTAATTCTGAATTAAAAAACATCATGTAACTGTAGCCTGTATGACCTGGGCTGTCTGAGGCTGTAGGTGGTGCTATGGAGATATAAAGCAGAAAATGGGGCTGTTTTTGTTTACATGTATGGAAGCACCTAAGAATACATCATACAAACTGTTAACAAGGTTACAAACATGCCTCATCAAGTACATTTAATTCCCTAGAGTATTATACTGTGATCAAACACAGTGGCACAAGAATCATTATCAAACTCTGTATATACACTAAACCCAATCTTGGACATTTCTCAATACAGATGTCTTTTTTTTATATGCTCTTGGTCTTTTTATGACTTGTGGACATTTAAAGTGATGAACCCAGACTCGTATTTGTGCTCTTTCAATTTCTTCTGATTAAAAGTAAACTACTGACCTTTACTGTATGTCTATGTGGCATTTTCAAACAATGGTAAGGCGATGACTGAAAGATGAGCATGTGGAGAATTTTCCTCTTATTCCTCCAAGGAAAAGGCTTGGTTTAGCCTAAATGTTCCTGAAAGCACTCAACATCCAGTTCTCCTAGACACAATTTACCTTGCTTTTTCCCAGAGCAGTTTTAAGCACCACATTTCAACAGCCACTGCCTAAAATGAGATCCTTATCGCACACATCAGGAAATAACGCAAATAACACAAATTACAATCAGCAGAAACAAAAAAACAAAACAAAAACCTTTTCAAGTCTTTATCTTAGCAGCATACATCTGGGTGGCTTTGCGTAATCTTATTTGTCTTTTCTCTTTTTTAAAAATGTCCCAGTGAAGCCATGTCTGCCTTTCTTATCTGCGTCTTTAGTGTCACACTTGGTGGAAACATTAAGTTGTAACTTTGAATTTTCTTCCATGTAACCACTGCCAGTGATAGGCAGAGTAGACAGAATAAAGGGTCATTTCATCAGCATCTGGGATAACACATCTGCAGTGAGATGCTTTTTGTTATGAGTTCTAAGGCAACGTTTATATGTTACAGTTTGTTTTAATTTAGGATGCTCTTATCTAAGAAGATCAAATACACTGGAAGGCACAACTTTCATCTTTCCAACATTCCTACAACTTTCCCATCTACAATAAACATCTAGAGGTCTATTGGATTTTCACTCTTTTTCTTCATTGGTGTAAAGACACAATATGCAGCATGTAATTATCCAAAATATTTAATGAACCAAGGCAAGTGTGCATGTTTTCTGTCAGGAAAATGTATTTATTGATCCTCGCTTGTCTTGAAATTCAACTTTAAAGTTCACAGTCAAAGCCAATGCAGCACAGACTACTGCAGTTGCACAAGATCCACTTCAGTTTTATTAAGCTAATGTCACCAGAATAGCATACAATTACAATCTTTACAGCTACTTTTCTGCTGTGTGGTATGACTCAAATTATGCAAACCAGATGCTGGTGAAATAAGTTTTAGAAATTGCCTCTGTATTACAGTAAGTGATTGAGGGATTAATTATTTTTTATTAATGTCAAATTACCGGCAAAGAGAACAGAAATAATGTAAGGGGCCCAAAGGTAAGGAGCTAGATTCTTCAGGATTATTGAAATGCATGAATCCAAACCAGCAGAGATGGTGATTTCTGACCCTGATAGAGGATCCATGAATTCCTTGGTATTCAGCTATACACCACAACTCTGGTTTCCTAAGAATCATGTTCATACTGCATGAGCTCAATTAGAATAGAGTTTTTTTTTCCACATAATAGTGGTGTTATTAATGGCTGCTTTCCTGAATGGTATTTGTAACTAGCTGTTGACCACATTGATGATCTATATAAGATATGGTAAAAATGGACCTTCTTGTATTGAATGTGCATAGATTCTTGAAGATTATAAACTCAATCCCTGATAAAGTTTACCTGGTTCCTGTCTCCGTGTCAGCCTTGTGATGGTTTGGTGAACCCATTGAAGATTCAAAGATTATTTGTGTCAAATTTGCTCTCCATTCTGAAGATTGAACATTTAGTTTTTTTTTTGCTCAAAATACCTGAAACTAACTACCAGAAATCCTGGGATCTGCTCCAAACCTTAGTTCATTTAAATTGGGTCAAAAAACTCATCTATTTGCCACCACTTTATATTAAGATAGAAATTTTCTTTCTTTCTGTTTATGTATATATATGTCTGATGCTAAAAACAACAGCTAGTGATAGCAAGCTAACTGACAGCAGCAGCTTTCTGAATTCAACCATTTATGTTTGAACCCGACTCTGAGCCTGAGAGAGAAGATACCGAGATGGTGGAAGAAGCACGTTTACAACAAACTGTCTCTGAATGGTAAAGTTATTTTAGAATATCTGCTCACCTTGCCTGTGAAGTCAGATAGCATGTTGACAATGAGGCATGTCGTTCATGTTAATACGTCACAGTTTTATCCTGTGTTGGACCGTTCTTTAAACTATGAATGTACTTTTTAAAAAATCTGAAGTTAGAGATGTAAAAAAGGAAGTAATGTTGACCGCAGTATCGTATTTCCGTACCAAACTTACACCACACGCCACAACAAACTTACCGCAGTCAGATAAGCACACACACATTTTAATGACACTGAACTGCACAAAGCAGCGTGTTTACTTTAGTTTAATGTTTACCTTAATTAATTAGCCTATTTAGATGTGTTGTTTTAGCCAGGAAATGTCCTGTCAAATGTCATGATTTCCACATGACAGATCTCTGGTTGATTTAGCCACCGTGCAGCTGTGTTACTGCACAGATGAATAACATGAAGTTAAATATCCTGTATAAATAAAGCATCACGTTTTGGCTGCACCATCCTGATGATATATATCTGCGTGTGTGTGTGCGTGTGTGTGTGTTTGCGTGCGTGAGTGCTAAAAAACATGGCATCCGAAAAAAACAAAAATGTCAAACAATTAAGACGATTAAGTATAAGGAGGGGTTAATAAAAAAAATCTGATTATATATAAAAAAAAAAGGAAAATGTGGTTATAAAATGAGAAATTAAAAAGAGACTAAATTTATCTTTTAATTTTGTGTGGAATGAAATAATTGATATTTTTTTCCATATTATAGTCCACATTTTTCTTTGTTACTTTAAATAGCATCTAGACCCTTTTAGAGATGAAATATGGTCCTGTCACACAGGAAACCACCAGTTAGTCAATAAACATACTACATGTATATATTTTTTTATTTTTGGGATAAATACTTTGGTGCTGAGATACTAATTGATGGCAAACTTGATGGCATGTTGCTGTTGCTGATTTACTAACCTGGAATTACAGGTTTAGCACAAAGGTTTATTGGTTGTTTTAAAACCAAATTTACATTTGATCATCTTTAAATACTGAAAGTGAATTTACATATTTTAATTTATAGCGAAGTAAAATCATGCTGCTTCATGTTTTAGTGATACTGAAAAGAAGAGTGTTGGATAATAATTAAAATACTAAAACATATAATAATAGTGTCATTTACAGTTATATAATACATGTTCAAGTTGATATGCATATGCAACTACTTGTGTTTCTCATCATTTTACTCCTACAGCACCCGTTGTTCCCATCAGGATCATTAGAATTTTATTTATTATGCAGATTATGCATGCCTTGCATACCAATGAGGCTTGTATGTGAATGAGGAGCCCATAGTTAATCAGAAATAATAAAGTGGCACAGAGACATTTTTCTACTGGATTATCAGGTGTTAAACCGCTGTGTTTTATTGGATTATAACCAGGCAAAACATTTAAATTATCACATAAGCAGAATGGCTGAGGTCTCCAACAGTTTTAACAAGCTGAGGTGAGAGTAAGTGGTTCTTCAAGTGTAGTCAGATGTTGCTTGTTAAAGTTCTCGTTAAGAGAGGGCAAAACTACAAAATGAAGTTCTTAATATGGTTCAGTATTTTACATATACTTGTCCATAGATGGTTTTCTTAAGACAGAAACAAAACATTGGAGGTTTTTTTTTTAATCTTGTTACATACGATGGAACTAATTGCCTTTTTGCTGTTTGAAAAGTCAACTATTTTCCTTGAGGTAAGAAACTGAACCAACTCAGACTTTTTATCACTTACAGACTGGAAACATCTGAGACATTGAGCTGCAGGAAAGTTAGCAGGTTTGATTAGGTCAACAAAATGATTTTTAATATGGTAACTTTATACATAAATGTTTATTGTTGCATGTAATATCACATTTCTTATCATGATTCTAACTTCAGTGATGAGAGGCCTGAAGAAATGATGAAAGGGAAAAAACCAGAGGGGATGTATTAGTAGTAAAAATGTGTGTTTTTCTGTGCTACTGGAAATAGGAGAAACTGGATCAAAAGATCCCCAGGGATATTAACACATGCATGTAAACACACTCACACTACCATATAAATATTACAGCATTATCCACGCTTTGCTTCTCCCAAGAGTGTAAACACCTTTGGGAATTATATAAATATAATAATGGTATCTCTACCACATGTGAGCCCATCTGTAGGTGCAGATATTAGTCTTGTCTTTGTTTGAAGTCAGAGTTTACTTTGCATTTCATACAGAAACATGCAGCTTCTGCTGTGAGCCAATTCTCTATGAGTTCTTTTGTTGTATGATGGATTCATTTCTTCGAAAACAAACATGGAGTCTCACAGAATGCAGGTGAAGTACAGTGCAGGAACTCAGACAGGAAAAAGTCATTGTATTTATTTCAGAATGTGGGGGAAAGTCACAAAATGGTACAAAAATTCAACTTGCATTTCCCAGCTTCCTAAGATGGCAATGACTTGTTTTGGATATTTTACAGAACTTAAGTCAATTTTTTATTTTCAGATTTAGTTTTTTATATTCTGCACTGCTAATGAGGGAATATGGAGCAATTTTGTGTGAGCTCAAACCACACTTTTGCACCTAAATTTCTAACTAACCTGAACTAAATGCTTTTCTCTGATTTTTTTTCTGGTGAAAAAAAAATTCTTCATAAGCATCTTTTTTGAGTTAAGACCTGCTCAGTAGTGATGTAAAGGAAAATATGTGATCTTATCACTGGCTTATTATTGAGCAGCATAAATGTTTAATAATCCTGCTACTTTGAAATGTTAGTTTGCTGAAAAAAAAGAGTGTTGTTTTTAAAGGTTTTCAGAAAAATGGGTTCAGCTGTGACCTTGACAATAGGCATTAGCTAGAGGAAGTGTGTTTGGAGGTTTTGTGTGTATGTGCATTTTAAAGCAAGTGGTGATACAGGGATTGGGGCTGTAAAAGCCAGATAAGCCAAACCACAGGTCCAATCACACTCCTGCTATCACTCCCACTGACATAATGATTCAACACAGCTGTCACATGTCTGCAAGGTGGCATCCTCTGGATGTGTGCTGTAGGTTTTGTGTATATCCTAAGGCATAGATTGCTGTTTTTTAGAAGTGCTATTTCTTGTTTTTCTGCATAAACATAAATGCATGAATGGTCCTTTGAGGTTTTACCTCACATCTGTTCATCAGGGAGGCTTAGCAGAAAATGTGAACGACTTGCTTGTGTGCATTTGTATGTGGGCGGACTGTGTCCACCTGCCTCTTCAAACAAGGATAACGGCTACATAGACTAAGCAAGAATGAGGAAAGAAACCAGCAGGGTCCCCGGTGTTTTCCTTACTCTGATTAAATTGTGCTGAAATTAAATTTTTACAACAAAAACAAACAGCAGGAGATTGGCAGGCCCACCTCCTCTATACTTTTGCACCTTGCATGTCCTACAAGGTCTTTTTTTCCCCCCAGGTTCTACCAGGTCCTTTTTTAAAAAACTTTTTCCCTCACTCCTACAACATCCCCTCCACCTCCCTTTCTGTTTCTCTTCCGCTATCTGAACTCTCACCTCAGTAAAAACATGGTATTGCAGGCCAATAACAACAGATCATGATGTTCCTTCAGCTTTTGTAAATAAACAAGAGATTATATTGATGTCAGAGGTCACACAGGCAGACATTATTAAGATATTACCAGTAAATAATATCTAATTAGTGCACTATTGCAGTTTTATTTGGGAAATTTATTGGTATATAAAGTCCGAGTATTGTTTTGATATGAAAGTAAAACAGGCTTCACATACAGTGGACCATCACAAGTTTTTGTTTGACTGAAAAGATTTACATTTTTCATCCTTTAATTTGTTTTATGTAAGATGACTTTCACCATTATCAAGCACTCATGTTGCCATTTTTCCATGAATAAAAACTAATTTCTTTTTGAAAAATGTGAACGCTACAGGCATGAACATTAAACATTAGACAGAGGGATGTTAACTACACAAAGGACAGTGATGCAAGATGAGAGTAAGTATGTGAAAACAGTGTGCAAGATCTCATAAATGCATGAGTGTGTCGCAGTAGCAAGTTTCTTGACCCAGAGAGCAGATGGGATACTTGAGCTGCAAGTACAATGAAGTTTATTGACAAAGCTTGAAATAGCTAAAAATATGCATCTACATGATAAATATCAATCTGATCGGAAATTCCAGCTGACAAGTGTTTGGATAAGTTGTACATGACTGATGAATCGAATATGATTTGCAATGCACAATGCCTTCTAGTTTAGAAGATCAAGGTTTTTTTTTCCCCCCAAACATTGCAGGTTTTCTATGTTTTTATTGTAGTGAAGCACTTTGTGACCTTGTGTCACCATTTTTTTAAAACCATTTGGTCACAGAAATGCTCAATAATCCTAAACTCTTTCAGTTTCTAACAAAAACATAGAATCCGCCACACTCCTGTTCTGTTGCTGCTGTTGTTGTTTTTTTAAGTATTCCCTTAAACTCGCTACGTCACGTAACCCCCACGTGGTTCAGGCATGTGCAGAGACAACATGCACCACAGCAACCATCAGAATGAGTGTATACATGGTCATTTCTTCCTGCCGATACGATCATGAAAAGGTTTAAACTTCCCTTCTTGACTGGAATACTTGACTGGATCAGCTGACATATGACATTTACAGAAGCATATTATATGTTAGCTCCGGCAGAGTGGACAAGACTATTTGAATCTGAAAATGTATGAGACAATATTTACCACTTGTTAAAATCTCAACAATCTGGCGCTGAATGAAGGAAGGACCGGGTTAGATAAACAGCAGAGAGGATGAACTGATGAGCTGCAGCTGTGCTACGCTAACCTGCAGGGGCAGAGAGACAGTCATGCCCACACCCACATGGGAAAGACACAAGGAAAAGGCAAGAGGAAACAAAAGGGCAGAACACACAGTCCAGAGACAGTGTCTGTGTGCGCGCTAAAGAGCAAACATAGACTCTTTAAACATTATAGGCCATGTTTTTGACTAACTTTTGTCATGAAGTTATCAGGGTTTTGATGTGAGAATCTCTGCTATTAAATGTACAAAAACATCAAATGTTCATGAGGCGTTTCCCTGGCTACACAGTTTTACCTTGTCAAGCTTCTTGCTAACTTTGCAGTCTCCTTTTCAACATCAGATTACATATTTGGACTTTGACCTGCAGTGAGTGGAGCTGCCATTCAGCCAGCTTTGCAGCCGTGTCACCATAGTTTTTTGTTTTTTTTAACCCCCCAAGGCACAGGGTGAGTCGTCCTTGCAGCAGGTCATGGCTCAACTCTGCTTAGTAGGGCACTGGAGTAGACCCCCTCTCTGGGGAGACTGTGCATCTCTGTTTAGCTTGACAGAGGTGAACTCTCACCTGCAGGCTTCATGTTTCTAACTGGGAGGGTTTGAGCTGTTTTGGACAAACTACTGTGGACTAAAGAGTTTGTAGTTTTCATTTCTGCTTTCCCTATTTTTTCTATGTTTTTAATTTTTATTTGTTTTCCCAAACAGAAAAAGAAATAATGTTATGTAATGTGATCATAAAGTAATGTGTTCATTTTTTTGAAGAATGCACTAGAGGTCTCTATTGACTGTGAATATATAGTAACTGATACAGTAACAGTGTGGAACATGAAAACCATAACAAATCATGAAACACTCTTTAGTTCATATATATCTGATCCTACATACCTGAAACCCACCTGTAGCTGTCAGTATAGATCGGTTTAGTTAGAAATAAGTTCTTAATCCCTAAAACTCGTGAAGGATGGAGTTTCTTGGGAGTGTGCTACCAAGCTGTGAAAATAAATTGCTGGCAGTGGACTATTTGACAGACGAAAGATGGCTAGAATTGCAACCAAGAGCATGGCTCATTATGAGGGGTAATGTGTCGGTCAAGCAGAAAACGAGCATAATTTGAAGGTTGGATTAAAATTCAAATGTGTTAAGCAACTGGTTAGTGATTGTAAATGCAGCAATACACTGTGCCATAAAATATTAAACAGCTAAAAAATTAGAGGAACGTTGAGCTCCTGGTTTTCTGATGCTGGTTTGACTTTAATTCCATGTTGTGGCTCAGGTTTTTATTGTTCTCTGGAGTATTTTGGGTTATGGGTTGGAATTTTAATATAGCAGTTGTAATGTGTAGCTTGTATAGTTTCTTTTGTTCCTTCACACTCCCCTGGTGAGAAAGGGCTCTAGAGTAAACACTTAAACTACATAACTCTATAGAAAATAAATCAAACTCTTATACCCTGAGACAAATAGTCTGGAATGTATTACAAGTAATTTCCTCATTAAAAAAGTAAACAGTTTAACATGCTCATGCCTTTGACCTTGAATAAATTTTCTGTTGTGTTTCTCTCGATTTTAAAAAGGCCAACTTTTCATCAGATTTCTCTGGACTCAGCATTTCTGCTGCTTCTGCAAACTGTTTAGTGTTTGTGTGTGTGTGGCACGTGTGTCCTGGCTAGTGTGTAAAAACACTGGTTGCTGTTGGTGTCCGTGTAACATGACTATCTGTGTGTGTGGAGCCGGGGGTGGGGGGGCAGATTATTGAATCAGTCCATAGTGTTGCACCACATTAACCATTCAGTAAGAGTAATGGCGTTTCAAAGATGGAAAAGTAATTAATTAGATTACTCCATTACTGAAAATATAATGCTGTTAGTAACACCGTTATACTTAACCACCGTTCCGCCCAGCACCGGCTTAGAGTCATTGATATTAGTTATTGATGTTTTTTTTATGACAAAGATCAGCACTGTAATTAACAACCGGACTGTTTTACCATTAATCTTATTGCAGTCTAGTTTCTCACACTATAAAGCAAAAGTAAGGGAAGGATTTGAAATAATTGTTTGATATGTTGATTTGATGTCAAGCAACAGATTCTCTTTTGTGGTTTCATTTAAAGAAAATCACATTCTGCCCCCTTCCCTCTTTAACGTTGTCTCTCACACTCATTCTCCTCCCAGCGGTGTGTGTGTAGTGCTAGATGAGAATGAGGCGGGAAAAGGAATGCAGCTCTGTTCTGTTAACCTCTTCCTAGTTTCTCTCTCTCACTCTCTCTCTCCCCCTCCGTCCTGACAGATGGACTCTCTCACTGCCACATCCCTCCTTTCTCTCCTCTTCCTCCCTTTCTCTCGGTGGGTATGCTCAGTCATTCAGCTCCGTGCACCGCTGCTGTTTCGTGAGGCTGTAGAGCCAGTGAGAAGCCCGTGATTTGGGGAATAAGCACTTGTATCTGCGCCAGCTACCTCAGAGGCAAACTAGATAGAGGGGGAGGAACGCCGTGGCTGTGGATTTTAACCTGCTCACATCAACAAGAGATGGATTTGTGGTACCTTTTGAAGTTTGGAGAGAATTTACTGCAGGCGTGGATGGCATGAATTGCTCCTTTTTGTTAGATAAACTGGTGTTTACAAAATCTGCTTCTGGTCTTTAAAGCTGTCAGATGTGGATCTGCACCTGTTAGGTAGAAAACTCTGGCCGTACTCTCCAAATCATTAAGATGTAACATGATTTATCTCATGGTTAAAGAGGCGAGAGACACAGCTCAGCAAGTCTGACCTCAACGGCATCTGCTATTCCTGACTACACCTGAGACCAGGGGGTTAAAATGACTGGATCCAGGTAGGACAAAAGGAGTAACCTGTGATGTCAGATTTCACCTGGGGCAGTTGTCTCAGACTCTGCTGAGCTGTTGCAGCGCAGTCGAGGTGAGTTAGGCAGCAAGAGCAGACTGTATTTCCAGGTGTTTAAACCACATCAGACCTGACTCACCTGACATCATCCCATCTCTTGTTTTTCGCTCAGCTCGTGACATCACTTTCTCACCTCATCCTCTTAGTAACATCAGCCGTCAAACCCACCACCTCTCATTCTCTCCCCATGGAGCCACTCAAAAGATGAGAGAAGCAGCGCTGATTAATGTGACTCCCAGAAGCCTCAGTGTGATTCCACGGAACTAGAAATAGAAAGTTAAAAAAAAAAAAAAAAAGCCTTCGCACTTGTGAACTGTCATCCCGCCGAACAAGAGAAGCACCATGTGGAATCAGTCTGGTTACTGCAATCACATCCCTCATCCTGGATATCCCTTCTATCATGCGCCCTGCAGGTAATGTTTGTCTCCTCTTCAGCTTCCTTTTGCAGTCACAATCCTCTGAGGTCTAAAAGTGACTTGATGCCTGTTTTAATGATCCTTGTTTTATTTATGTGCTGCTATTTCAGCCTTGATTTGAACAGCTGTTTTGTGTGGATTATGTTAACTTCAGTTAGGGACAGTTGCTGATCTCAGTACTTTAACTGATCGCAGCATTTCATTGATGGGCCAAGATTATAAGGCTTTTAGTATTTTCCTAAGATCTGGTAACTGAACTGGTTTGTCTGGTATGTTGTTTTAACAGAACTAGAAAACTGGTTTGACCTGTGCAAAATAATGGAAGTGGTTTGTTGGTCAATTGTGATGTAGTAGAAGGAGGTGGTGCAGTTTTATGCAGAGCTCTTCAGACTTGAACAACTTGAATTTATTAGCAGTAGTATGTTTAACATTAACCATCTTTCTCTAAAATCATGCAGACATTACATAAGATTTCATTGGTTCTTCTCTATTTTTCTCCTTGTCCGACCCTCCCAGTAGCAGAAATTACATCATTACATTTATCACTTGGTTTCAGACCCACTCTCAAATGAACACCATCAATCCTCATTCCCTCAAGGGGAGAGCAGACCTTTGCCCACATCTCTGTTTCTGTCACCTACTGTAAGAATCCAACATGTAGAGTTGGCTGCAGCTCGACCACCAGAATACTGATTTACCTAAGTCCCTGTGTGCTTTAGTTAAAGGGAAACATGCTTTAAAAAAAGGAATCTAATGATAAATGAATGAGCATGCAGTGTTGGATGTACACCAGTAAACTGTTGAGTTTAAGTACATCTGTATCTTCTTACTGTTATCTGTTCATTCTGAGCACATAGCTGATGTGAATTGGTTGGTATTGGTTGGAAGGGGGAGTTGTGCTGATGCATGAGTCATACCTTAGACCACTGGGCAGGTCAGTAACCTCTTAGATCAACCAGCTCATGGTAAAGCTAGAGAGAGTTCATGGGAAACCAGGATATAGCCCCTAGCTTGAAAACAAACAAGTTCTATTCACTCCCTCTCTGCTCTCTGTACTCTGACTCACACTCTGAATCTTCCACCTGTAGCCCAGTCACCTCATAGATTTGAGTGAAATACGCCGATTTGCTGAAGTTAAATGAAAGGAAAGTGTAAAATACTTTATCCCAGAGGAGAACTGCAGTGTTGTTACAGGGTTTTATCATTTTGTAAAACAATAAAAATGAATTAAATAGTCAAAGCCTTCTTACGGAGGGTGATGGCAGCTGGCAAGATTGAGCTCCAGTAACTCTCCATAATGCATTGGACATAACGAAGCTAAGATGGAAGGTCTAAAAAGTCAAGTGTTCTTTGTTTCTTTTTGTAGGGTTTAGTATGAATGTGTAGGAACACGGTGTTATTAGCTTAGCGATGAGGGAGCTGATGTCTCACAGGCTGTGTCTACTGTGGTAACAGGTATGATATAAAATGTGACTGAAATAACAGGTACTCAACTCAGCTTTATTTATATAGCACTTTAACACAGCGCCAGCTGCAACAAAGTGCTGAACAGTAAAAACATACAGTGATATTTAACAATAGAAGTTAAGGGAATAAAAGATAAAACAATAAAAGCAATAAGGAGTAAAAGAAATTAAAACATTAAAACAAAAACAATAAAGCAGTATATAAGAGAGAATAGAAAACCAGAGTCTCAAACTGAATAAAATGCCAGATCATAAAAATAGGTCTTCAGGCGTGTTTTAAAAGTTGACAGCGATGTGGCTTCTTTAATTTGTAGCGGCAGAGAATTCCACAGTTTTGGAGCAGCAACTGCAAATGCTCTGTCCCAGGTACTCTCTCTGGGTAAAAAATATGCATGGGAACTCTCAGTTAACACAGTTAGATGTACCTTGTACTGATCTTTTTTTTACAGTGATGTCAGGATTCGTGGTAGTGTGGGGACCCAATTGCAGGAACAGAGTGGCAGGAGACAGATGAGTTGTGGGAACAGGTTTTAATCCAAAATGATGAACTGAACAGTCAACGGGATGGAAACAACACAGGATGATCTGACAAGTGAAACTTAGAATCAAGGAGTAAAAATACACAGAGGGAGTAATGAGGAACAGGTAAAATTAATCAGAAAATCAAACCAGGTGAAGTAATGAACAGGAAGCAAATTGGACTACAATACGCAGGGGAGTGAAACTACAAAATAATACAAGAAGGAACAAAAAACACAAAAAAGTCCAAACCATGACGAGTGACATTGACAGGACTGCACACACAGTGGTTTTAAAAAAACACTGAAGTTCCACCTCTCTTTAGCTTTCCGTTTACTTACATGTTGCGGTTTATAGTCTTTAAGCTCTGTGTGGCCACATGAGTCTTGGACATGTTCAATACAGCATTCTCTCTACTTTTTGAAGACCTTTGTTCGCGCCTCAAGCTCACCCATTTTGTTAGCTAGCGATCTCACAAAAATATTATTCAGATGAATTTCCACCATTTTTCCCTCTGCTTTGCTCGTGCCCTGTGTCGTCTTTGCTTCCTCTTCAACTCCTTTGTAAATTTGATGTATTATTTCACTGATTGAGAGGTTAATCAGTTGATCCCAGTGGTATACAACCTTTCCATTGCCATGGAAACTCACCATAACAAGTCTTGAAAGAGTCTAAAGTACACAGAGAAATCACTTGAGAATCACAGCCTCCAAACTGGCGTGGAAAAAAAAAGTCTTCTTGAAAAAGTATCAACTGTATTTTAAAAATCCCAACCATATGGTCAGACCTACTACAGTATGCTAACTTGGAATTAGCACTCAGATAACGATTCAACTATCAGTTTTAATTCTCTTCTTTTTCGGTCTCTATGTCTTGTTTTTATGTAATTTTGCTTATGTCTCCCATTTTTCTTTTCAATTATTTACTTGGATTACTGGTTCTCTGGGTTAACAATAATGTCAACACCAGTCCCAATGACAAGTCAATGCCTTGTTGGTCTCTAGTTGATAAGGACACTTTTTTCAGGTATCAAGGGAGAGCAATAAAATTCAGGAAGAACCGATAAGGATTTGACACTAAATAAAATTATATGAGTCCAACAGTCGTATGTGGGAATATTATTTTATTTATCTGTCAAATGTCTCTTACAATTCAGAGTATTTCTTCAATAGTAAGTGCTAAACATAAGACAGCCAAGTTACAAAATAAAAGCATTTAAACGAAGTTTGTTGCAGAGACTGTGTTAAAGTTCAGTGATGCATTGCTTAGTCTGCTCTAGTTAATGATTCCCTCACCTGTCAACAGGCTCATCATTGACACTGGCTTGCTCCTCCCCCGTTCTGTCGCTTAATCCCACGTGTTTGCATTAGAATAACGAGGCGTTCTTTTGCTCTTTGAGAAAGTCCTCAGCCAGACTCTGTTGTTTGGTCCACTAATCCATCATAAGCCAGCGGCATCAGTCAGCTATGGAGGCTTGAGGTGAGCTTGAAAGCTTAATGAGGATCTGCTCGTGTTTGCCTCCGAGTATTGATTGCATTTGCGTTTGTGTGTGTTGATTCTTGTGTTCTCTGAGTCAGTGTGTCGGCCGTCTTTGACCTGCTCATGAAAGCAGTCGATGGGCTGGACATTTAGTGAAGTACAGGGACTTAACTGAGTCATATTGTGTCAGTACTCTGCAAGTTTGACAGTATTTGTTTAGATTGTTTTGCTGAGTTTATGGAGTGTTCATTAAACATAAGCAAAAAAAAAAAGACTGGACTGAGAGGGTGCGACATGAGACAAAGGTCATGACACAGACACTCTCACACAACTGTGCCTGTACCAGGTCTGAAACAAAATAGTTTTGCACCTGTCTGCATATGAGGATTTTCTACTACCCTCTGTGTCTGTGTGTGTGTGTGTGTGTGTGTGTGTGTGTGTGTGTGTGTGTGGTTGTGATCGTGTGTGTGTGTGTGTGTGTGTGTGTGTGTGTTTGTCAGCCTCCAAACGGCTCAGAGATGTAAATGGTTTGGGATGGTGGCTCAGCAGGAGGTGAACGGAGCAGATTGTCTTCAAGCCTTTACCTCAGCGTTACACACAAACTCTCACATGAAATGTCATACACTTTTACTTCTAATTTTGTCTATATGCAGTTACCCCATAAAGAAACTTTTAGAAACTACTAATTGACTGTTTTAAGGGAACACTGAACCCTAACCTTTCTTTAGCATTAATATACCAAAGCGTCTGTGAACGGCTTTTAATCTCCAAACGTGGAATGAATAATGTGTGTCAGTAGGAAGACAATTTATTACAAGGTGTTATTGCTGTCATCTTTAGTTTAGCTCATGAAATAAATTTTCATAAAAAGATGTCTTGCTAGTGGGCAAATTATTATTATTATTATTTTTTCGTTATTCTGAAGGCAAAGCAGCTACTTTTAGGAGAAGGATTGATTGAGGTATGGGCACTGTAAGGGCACAAAGGTATAAATGAAGCACTATATTATTGTCTGTCCTGAAGATATGTATTTTTGACTTGTTTTCATTGCACTATGACATTTATTATGTTCATTCCTGGCATTGTTGCTGCTGGGCAACATTCACATCATCCTTTTTGATTCAAATCCCAGTCTGTTTGCCTCTTTGGGAAAATATGAATGAGCCAAACGAGTTCTGATTAGGATCAAAGAAGCGGACTTGGTCTGCCTACAAACGCAGATCTCGGTTTGTTTTAAGCGAACCAAATACAGGAAGCGTACAACAAAAAAAGTCACTTCTTGCTTTTGTTTTTGGGTAATTACATAGCAATTGTGTTAAGAGTCCTCTGTTGGTCATACTGCACCCATTATTGCAGTGTGTTTCTGCTGTATACAAAATAAAAAACCCAAAACAGCAATACTTTTAATCGTAGCTGATTCATCAAAGAGCCATAAAAGCAGTGGAAAAAGAGGAAAAGGAATAGAGAGAGGAACATAAAAAGAAAAAAGTCAAGATTTGTCTGACTAGAGCTAAGAGTACAGGAAGGATGCAAGATGGATGCCAAATTGGCTGTTGTTGGGTGGGAAATGTGCCAAAATTCTGTCTTTAACACCATTGTTTAGCTGAGAGGCAAAACTTAATTACTGCAATTAAGACATGTTACTTGTTGTTAATAAGTTAGAAAATAACTGCGATCATTTCAGTAATTAGAGTTTTTACTCTGAACTGCTTAGTATTAAAATGCAGCCACAAGCATTTCATTTGACACACTGTTGTTCAGTACAGTGGTGACTTAACAAGAGAGATGGCACTATTATTTGTAAGAAAGTAACACATTAAAACATTATCTTAAGTAGCTGTAATGTTAATGTGGTGCATTGAGGCGCTGGAGCATTCCAAGTTTTTATTTTCAACCTGCATTAATTGAATGCAAGACAGTTGTAGGGAGCTAAAGTGAAGTTAAAAGATCCATAAGGCTAAAAAGCAAATATTAAATGCTACAATCAACCTGGTAAACAGAGTCTTAAATGGTTATTGAATAGATTGGTTTGCAGCTGAGTGATCCTTTCATACAAGAAATCTTTAGGAGGGTCTCACTGTCCTCTCCTCCTGAGTCTTGTCACGCTGCTTCGGCTAGAAGTTTGATCCTGTTGACACTTTGACAGAATGAATTTCCCACCAGTATCTTCCAGGGAGGGCTGCCTTGTGTCACAAAGTGTCGGGCTGTCACAGCAGCAGCCTTGGATGCTGCGGCACACAAGAGAGAGCTGTCATCGCTGTGGTGTCTATGATATTGTGTTTTTGTTTTTAGCTGTGATTACGTGGCAAATGGATTGTGGGTTAACTGACTAACAAATATTGAAACAATAGGTAGACAAAGTGCAAAAGGAAAACATCTTATCTTATCATATATCTTGAATGTTGTTCAGACAAGTCAAAAAGATCATAGAGGTATGTTAAAATGCATCAAAATGTTGGTACGTTTCTCCTCAGGTTGATATCAGGAGTCTGTTAAGTTACTGGTTAAAAATCAAGACTTTTTAGTCACAAATTTAATCAAATTAATAAAACTTTTAATCCATGTTAAAAAAAAAAAAAAAAAAAAAAAGTTTTTGCCTTTGCCATTTTAAAAGTAAAGGTTTTTCATTGCTGCAGTGTAATGAAATCCATAACTGTATCAAAGACTTAATATCGATGCCTAGCAAATGCCCAAGATGGCAACAAGTACTTCAAACAGAATCTGGAGGTTTTGATCAGTCTTTTTTTTCAGTTTATAAAGTTTTACAGTGTGAATTTAAAATATATTTATCTCACAATGTGACTCACTGTGGCAGCTTCTGTTAAGAATGAGGCTTTTCTTGACCCTTTGTTTCTTTTTATTCCATGTCATCATACAAAAGTCGGAATCTCAGCATCAGCCTTGTTTGCTTAAGTCTGAATTGAACACATTTTCATTAATACCAGAGCTGTCTGATTATAAGCAGAAATTATACAAGATCAAAATTTACTTGTAAACATAATACGTTGCCAAAATTTCCTTGACAAAGTCAACTTACTGGTTGTAAATTCTGCCTTTGTCATGGTGAGAAATTAGCATGATGTTCAAAGCCACAATCTAATTTCATATTCTTAGATGGGACTTTGTGCGTAAATGTCACCCTTCTTATAATTCTTGTCTCGCATCATCCTGTCTGATTTATGAAATGTAAGTAAATGAAAATAAACTGCATTTTTTATTCCTTTAAATGTAGCCAAGGGAGATTTGAGAATATAGTGAAGGTTTGGTGGTGAAATCCACTGGACTGGATTTATTCAGCTGTATTACTTACTGTGGAAAGGGTGAAAGGATCACGGTTCAGATGTTAAACAGCTGCAAAGCAGGAACAGTATGAGTTTCAGTGAGACGGTGAAATTCCTCTAGCACACCACAAGATTGCATCTAAAATCTTGCAGGAATATGCATGTTTTTGCATGTTATGCAGTATGAATCAACACTATTCTGAAGTATCATTTGAGGACTGTTTTTATGGATATTGGATATTGCAGCTAGAGTAGATGGAGCCTTCTGTGGCATCTTTGTTAGTGATGTAGTTCAGAAGACACTACCCTGTTTTTCCTTTCCAGAATGAATGTGGAGGATTCAGATCCATCTCTTGGTTCTCCATCTGTGTGCCACTGAGACACAGTGAGCTTGCTTCACCAGTCTATATAGTCTCACATTACTTCTAGATGATTCTGTCCATATGGGCAGAATAAAAGCTTTAATCCATGCCTTAGATGTGACAGCTTTGTTTGAAATCAAAGACTCCACTGTGCATGTTTTGGAAGGTGTGGCTGTGTTTAGGGAAAAATACTAGTAGACTACAGACTATATAACCGCTCTTTACCTTTTCTGGGAGAGTAAGAAAACATGACTAACATTTAATTTATCCATTAGGAGTTGACGTAGATATGACGTTGTAGATATGTGTACTGTTAAGCAGAAAAGATTTATTAAGCTTTACTGAGTGTAAACTGTTGCTTGCAGGAGCTGATAAAGGTCCCTTGCATTAGAGCGAGTTACTTCAGTGATAACAAGGAAACATTTTTCCCAGATTAAAAAAAAAAAAATAGTAAGGTTTTGTGTGTTTCTGATGATGCTGAAGGTTGGTGGGGTGCACATTTTTTAAAACATTCTTTACAATAATTACACTTTTACATGTGAGTGCAGCAATAGTATGTTTCGTGTTCCTGCAAAGCGTAAAGTGCAGTCTGTTGCAGAAGAAAACCGTAAAGTAGGCCAAATGGAGAAACCCCAACACCTTGCCATTGCATATATTTTACTTCCATCTTTGTCATCTCCAAACAAGAAGAAAGTCTGTCTCACTACAGTCTCAATGGACTTGGAGAAGGAAGTGTAGGCTGCAAGAGAACTGGAGTGATTCTCCTTGGTATCAGTGAGTATGTTTCTTCTTCCTTTCTCTGAGAATTGAAATGCCATATTATACCTGTGTTTTGCCACAGTGGTCCAGACTTTGAATGTTTCAGCTGCACTTGCTTCTAAAACAGATTTTGGCTCCTGTATCAAGAAAATTAAAAAAAGGAGCATATATGCAACTTGAGATTTGAAGGAAGGAAGATTATTTTTAGTGCTTGGATTTTTTTCTATTCTGCATGAAAACATTTATAGTATACAAGCACATTTGGCTTTTATTAATACCCACAGAGTGGGTATTAATAAAACTTGTGGTGGGTTGGAATTTTTCACCCCCTTTAGAGCCAACTTTCAGTAAATGCTGGTATAGTGGCTAACAGCAGTGCCGATAAACAATATCATTTGTGTCTGTAGTTTGAAATTTAAAGTCTTAATCTTTATATGTCTGAATGAATTTTTCTTTTTAATTTGGCCAAACCTTTGGAGAGAAAGGGTTGTACACCATTTTACTGCATCCCACTGCAGGCAATAAGATATTTTCCCCTCTTTTCAAGAAAACATACTTAAATGTCTGACACTGAAAGATATCTGCTTACCAGTTTTTGGGATTATTGATCAATTAGGCAATGAGTTGCATGTTGTGATTTCAGCTTGTGATTTTTACAAGCACTAACTGAAATGACTGAGATTTGGGCCAATTCTATAATTAGTCATGGTTAAAAAAGAACAAGAAAAGGCTGAATCCATGTAGTGTGTCTGGTTAAGCTGCTTCTGCATCCCCCGTCATGATTACAAGCATCTCTGGGAAGAGTTTGGAGTTATTTGGCTCTCCAGAATGTTTTCATGTTTTAGTTTTAGCTGCCTTTGGGGAGCAGAGACTAAAGGGAATCTTGTTATATGATCAAGGCTGTCTTATGTGTGTTGTACGGTTTGATTTGGTCTAGTTCAGAGATGTTTAATCACAGCGATTAATATGGTTCATTACCTAAATTAAACATGGACGCCAGGCATTTGACTTAGTCACAATGAATTTCACATGGTGCTGCAATGAATGGTCAGAGAGTAATTAGGTGTTGCTGCACGGCCATTAGAGGCATCCTTTTTACATGAAACAATAACTGTCAGCATCAAGCAGAATAAAAAGATTTCTGTTGTTGTGGTACCCACAAAAAATTATGATATAGATGGTTCATTTTAATAATATTAATATAAAATCATATCACTTGTTAATGTGGGAGACCTGGCTTAACTGGGACCAGAACCAGTTTTTGATATGCATCCCTAATAAATGTCCACATATAACACTATGCAGTTTCAGGGTTAATCACCAGAGATCTTAAAGGTGTTGCGTTTAACAAAATCAGAAAAACAAAACATTGTCAAGAAAACCATTGGGGATACGTTTACTTTAAAGTGAAGAATAAAGAGACCGCACACATGTACAGAATGTGGAAGTAGTTACTTGTCATGAAGTCATTGCTGCACCTGGGGAAACTGGATCCCCTGCTAGATGAAAATATGTTCATGTAGACATTCAGACATGTTTGGCATTTGAAGCAATATATACGCCTATCTTTTCTAGATTGCTTTTATAGACCGTTTCCATTTGTCAGCTCTTTGGATTGAGTTTGGTCCCTGGTCTGGACTCAGGTAATCATAACACCCCAGATCTGTTTTGTAATCATTCTATATAAAGCAGAAGAAGCAATGACAACAAAAACCTCCTGTAATCCATCTATTTGTTTTCCAAAAGCCAAAACCCCATCACACAAGATTACCTTTGACCACAGAATTTCTAAAATGACTCCACATTATTGTTGAATTCCAATGAATGAAAAACCACATTAAACTCAGGCCAAGTTCACAATGTAATTCTGGGAAGTGAAAATTGTATAACAAAGTCGGAAGTGGCAAGAATTCTGAAAGTGGGAGAGAGAGGAAAAAAAAAGATAGCAAGGAAACTGCGACCATCTACTTGAAAGGTTATTTTATGGGCCACAGAAACATCAAAATAGCTCACAAGTGGTGCAATTTGGTGTCTTTCCACCTAGGCATGCACTTGGCAAGCTTTATAACCTGTGATGTACCATGTGAGTACCATGTTTGTAAAATGAGGTAGAATGAAAATCTATTTGAAATGCAAGCAGGTAATTACTGCAGATGGTATGCAAAAATCCAAAGCTGCTTAAAAGTTAAATGTAAAACTTTTCAAATTGTACTGTCCAATTAATCATTTGCATCCTGCACAACACAATAATCATTACTGCACTTCATTTTTTTAAAGCAGTAACGTTGTCCTTAACACCTCAAGCACAAGTGTAGATGCTAGATAGTGACCCTGTTGTCACAAATTAATCACACAACCTGATACTCAACCAAAATGGCGCTGAATGTGTATTCATCCATACATCCAACCAGCCACCCACTTATGCCAATATAAACTGAAACATATACATAGACATAGACTGTGTCACTTTACACTGCAAGTTTTTTAATAAATTGTACACCTCTACCTTTTTATTTAAATACAACAAAGGCTTTATCAGTTGCTCTTTTTTCATTATTTCATTATTTTGGCGCACTCTATTATCTGACCTTTTTAAGTGTATACACTGCTTTTTTTTTTTCTTGACTTCCATGGAGACTTTTATGTACTTTGCAAGCAAAAACCCTTCCTCTTTTACAAAAAAGTCTGCCTGGACACTGTCTAGTGTTTTTTACCGTTAGCATGTTAGGCTGTCAATTTCTGTGCTTGCTTCATCTGAATTTGCCTAAAAGCTGCTCCATTGTCATCTATTACCATTGCAGCAGTCGTGTTTTTATTGCAGTAAAACATTCTAATCTTCTTCTCCTGCAAAATGCCACTGCTATTTGGCATTATCTATTGCTATGGACAGGAGGGGGGACTTATCTAAAGCCAAAGATGGCCTCATCTCAACATTGCCATAGCAACAAAATGCCCCAAAGCATTCTCTTGAAGACTCAGGGGGGGTGGAGGGATTGCTTCTGCACTGTACCATCACCATTAACAACGGAGGTGGACGCCACTCTGTCTGCTGCTTCTGATTGGTTGTGATGGATTTCTCTATTCCTTTACTGTACGTCCCGTCACTCCTTTGCCCCTCTTGAAATATAACCACAATTAAGACAGAATGGTTCATCAGGACTAAATGACCCAAATTCTGCTCCTTGATGGTGCTGCACTTAACTATCAGGGCCACTTTACAACCGTTGTGTCCATATTGGGAAACAGCACTAGCGATAGCTACCAAGGACATAAAAGTCTTCAAAAGTCAGAGGAGTGACACATACATGCCATTGTCAGCTGTTTGTGCAAGATTACTTTTTTTTTTTTTTTTTTTTTTTTAAAATCTGGCAAGTACAGTGACATGATGTGTTGGAAATGATGAAGTTAAGTTAGTTTAATTGAGATTTATGAGAAAAAAGGAGCAGAAAAACAAGTCTGGGAGGATGACAGGCCATGAGCTGTGATACTATGCATAGCTCATCCTGTCAAACCAATCACATGCTTTATAAATAGATCTGTCAGTATCCATTTGAGGGGCACAGAGGTTAATTTTCACAAAATCAATAAAAATATGATCACATCAAAAGTGAAGGGCAACAACAGGGGACTCATGCAGAACACCAGATTTAATTAAAGGGTCTTTGGACAATACTTGTGTATCTGTTGTAGACCTGTAGAATGTTTGCTTTCCTCTCTTGCATTAATGTACGACTTTTTAAAGTCAGTTGTAGGGACTATTTGACAAGGGGTCTTGCAACCAAAAGATTTATTATTTGACATGTTTCTGTCTGGTTTGTTTGTTAGTGTATGGTCTTGGTGAACTGCTTAAACTCAAACACAAAATGTCATTTTGAGGAGGAATGAAATTGTCTGAAATAATCTGAAAAGAGCGTGCTGTGTTAAATATAGTCTTCCACTTTTGTTTGTTTTTGGTTTTTATTTTTTGGAAAAAGGATAGCATAATTCGCAAAAACAAAAAACTTTTACACCTGCTACCTTTTACAAAGTTTTGGGCCTTTTACTTTTTTTTTGTTTTGTTTCTGACTAATTGAGCCTCTTTACTTTATACCCTCCAGTTTTATTGACATGCTCATGTAATTACAGGACAGCTGAGTACAGCATACACAAGGACTTATTTTTAATCCTTTTAATTCTTCTGAGAAGAGTAACTAAGGAAAAATGATACGTGTGAAGTGAATTTAAAACTGAAGAGCAGTTTCACTTCACTGTCCTGAAAGTGGCAAACATGGTTAAGAGCAGAATCTGTTGACTAAGGTTTGGGATTATACCGTGTTTGCTGTCAGCCTATCGTATCATGGCTGCCATGATATAGATGAGTTGCAGTATTTACTTGAATGCTGGAGACCTTCGTGAACAAGAGCATGAACACGAGATCAGAGGTAAACATAGTGGCAGATAGTTTTGATTTTTACTTCCTGTTGAACAGCAACAAACACTCATTCCCAGTTATCAACAGATTGGAAAACAGCTGTTTTTGGAAAAAAGGAATACAATGTGATTGGTGAAATTGGCCTTTTTACCAAGTGCTGTGTACTGCTTCTAGTGGTGACGTCCAGCATTGAATGTTTTGGCCACATCATGCTTTTTTTGTTTGCAACAAGTTTATACACAGATGAAGCAGAATGCTTCAGCGTACGGCTGTGTACACTGAAAGTAAATTCCAGCCCTTATAGCCTTCCACCACACTGATAAAAAAAAACAAAGTGGGTTACTGTTGCTCTGCAGTATCTGCTTCTAACATCTCTTGTCCTGTCTGTTCTGACAGCATGTGGTCACCGGAGACTTCCTCTGTTCATACATATGAGGGCTCAGAGCAAACAGCATGAATGCTACAGCAAATTAATGAAAATATGCCAACGACAATAGAAAATTATAACTGCAGAGAAGATGACATGCATCTGATGACTGGATAATGCCACACAAATGATAATGCAAATAAGCTTTGTATCCTGTGGAAAAATAAAAAGTGAAAAATAAATGTTTTTAACATTAATAATTCAATATGGAGAATGTAATATTTATAACAGGATTGTCAAACCAACAACCTCAAGAATATAAATGTGAATATAAAAGTAAGATAATATTAAGGATTTCATCATAATTGAGAAAATGAAAGTATTTTGTGGGTGGATGAGTAAGGAATACTTATTATAAATTTGCATTTGTGTGAAGTAGATATGGTGGAAGCCGAGTGAATGAAGTGGAAACTCAACTCTTTAGTCTCAGATGAGCCAGAAAGCTTGAAACATTAGAATTAAATCCCATTATATGAAAGTTATTCAGTCTTGATCAAAGTCAGTAGATGCAAATGTAGAATACAAGAACTGAGCTGAGAAGGAAACATTGCAGAGAGATTGAGCCATGTCTGAGTTTCCGTCAGAAGCAATACGAGGTTTCATTAAAAAACTTTTAACTATGAGACTGCAAACTGCTTTCTGACCATGCTGACAAGGCTGCCCTGCATTCCAGGTTTCAGGTTTGCACGGGTACTATGTCAGTTTCGTGAGAACCGGATATTTTTAGGGCACTAGAAAAGACTTCCCGATGGAAGATACATAACTCATCTCTAATTTAAAGGGCTGCAGCATGCTAGATATGCGCTGTCTAGAAGATCAAAGTTTTCATTTCTAACCAGAAATTTGACAGAATCCATCTGGCAGCTCTAGTTTTATTGGTTAGATATACAAACTATTAGTATTTGTGATGTTTTTTGTCATCATCAAACATATCAGAAATATGATTATTCAAAGACATGATTCAAGTTTTATAACATAATTTCAAACATTGAACTATTTAAACATCCTTCAACCCCCACTGACTTCCAGCCCAACACAGCCGAGCCATTCTCACAATAGGCATTCAAACAAAAATACAATTATTTAACAGGGTTCAGTGAAGTCATGCATGAGATTATAAATCCAGCACACTGTAGGCAGCTTTGTTTTGTTTGTTTCGGGCGCTTTTGACTTTCAGAACAGCCACTTGAGTAAGACATTTGCACCAGTGACACATTTTGCTCCACTTTATCTTTTGACCTGCACCCACGTAGCCCAGCCACAGCTGAAGAGCTGCCCAGTAGATTGCATGCCTTATAGCTATTTGATTGTGTTAAGTTTGCACTCCCTGTGTGTGTCCTCCATCCCTTTTTAAAAAAAAAATTATTTATAAAATTTCACAAATTAATCGACAGAATAGTCTAAAAGAAAACAAAACAGTTACTACAGAGACAAAAAAAAAAAAAAAAGAGTAAAAACTTTTA